>NC_035436.2:60706844-61019538 GCF_002127325.2 Helianthus annuus
GCGTATCCCCTTCCATATTCTTGAGTCTGTATGCTCCTTTCCCTGCTTCTGATTCAACTTCATATGGTCCTTCCCATTTTGGAGCTAACTTGCCATCGGCAGGATTAGTAGTATTCTGAAAAGCCTTCCTTAGCACCCAATCACCAACTTGAAATCTCCTAGTCCTTATGTTCTTGTTATATGCTCTGGATATTCTTTGTTGATATGCTGCCATCCTTAGCCTTGCTGCGTCTCTTTTTTCGTCTATGGTATCCAAATCTTGACATAAGGCTTCAGGATTCTGTTCAAGATTCTGTAGGATAGACCTTGCAGTAGGTATCACCATTTCCGTTGGAATTACTGCTTCTGCTCCGAATACTAAGGAGAATGGGGTTTGGCCGGTTGCATTTTTTACCGTTGTCCTGTCAGCCCATAACACAAAGGGTAATTCCTCTGCCCATCTTCCTTTTTTGGCTCCAAGTCTCTTCTTTAAGTTATTCACTATTATCTTGTTTGAAGATTCAGCTTGTCCATTCGCTTGAGGATGCACCGGAGTAGACGTTATCATCTTGATTCCCCAACTCTTGCAAAAGTCAGTAGTCCTTTTGCTTATAAACTGGGACCCATTATCACAAATAATTTCAACTGGTACTCCAAACCTGGTCAGGATATTCCTCTTTATGAAGGATACTACTTCTTGGTCTCTAACTTGCACAAATGCTTCAGCTTCAACCCACTTAGAGAAATAATCCGTCATTGCCAGCATAAAGACTTTTCCTCCCGGAGATTTTGGTAACTTCCCTACTATATCCATCCCCCATTTCATGAACGGCCAAGGGGATGCTACAGGATATAGTGGGGTTCAGCTGGTTGATGCAATATGTTACTATGCCTCTGACATGCATCACATCTTCGAGCATATTCTGCGGCATCTTTTCTCATTGTTGGCCAATAATAACCTGTCCTCAACACTTTCGAAAATAAGACCTGCCCCCGGTATGGTTATCACAATCCCCTTCATGTATATCCTGAAGTACTTCTTTGGCCTCAGGATCTTCCAAGCATCTCAAGTATGGTCCTGCAAGAGATTTCTTGTATAAAATATTATTTATAATAGTGAATCGTGATACCTTCATCCTAAATGCCTTAGGATTTTCATCTTCGGGGATATGTCCTTCCTTGAGATATCTCATAATTGGAGTTGTCCAGGACTTAGGATCCTGTTCAGGATACACCACTTCAGGATCTTGAATACTTGCTACCTCCTTATGCTGAGGATCCGTTGCAGGATACAGGACATGTAATATCGGTATTGGGATTCCTTCCGGTATCCTGATGGATGATCCCAGATTTGCCAATGCGTCTGCTTCAGCGTTATCCTCTCTTGGTACCTGTTCAAGTGTAAAAACATCGAAATATCCTGCTAATTTTTTAAGAATACCGAGGTATTCCATTAGTTTCTCACCCTTGACTGCATAGGATCCATTAAAATGGTTAGTAATTAACAAAGAGTCAACATATACTTGCAAATTTTTGATACTCATACTCTTAGCCAATTCTAATCCTGCAATTAAAGCTTCATATTCTGCCTCATTGTTAGTAGCAGGAAATTCACATCTAACTGCCTGGGGTATTATATCCCCCTGTGGCGATTTTAGTAGTATTCCTAATCCTACTCCTCTTACATTAGATGCACCATCAGTATACAATGTCCAGGATCCTGGGGATTCTCCTAACTGTTGAACTTCTAGGTCTACCTCGTCCTGAATGTCACTACTAAAATCAGCCACAAAGTCAGCTAAAGCCTGAGACTTTATGGCATTTCTAGGTTCATATACTAAATCATAAGCACTCAACTTTACTGACCACTTAGCCATTCTGCCTGACATTTCTGGTTTCCTAAGCACATTTTTGACAGGATAATTAGTTTTAACATGAATCCTATGTGTTTCAAAATAATTTCTAAGCTTTGTTGATGCCATTACTAGAGCCAGTATTAGTTTTTCTAGGTGAGAATATCTAGTTTCAGCATTTAACAAACTTTTGCTAACATAATAAACAGGATACTGCTGACCTTCGTGATCTTGAGTACTGCACTTACTGCATTCCCTGATACTGCCAGATACAAGGGTAATGGTTCACCATCCTCAGGCTTCATCAACAGAGGTGCAGTTGAGAGATACTGCTTCAAATCCTGCAGGGTTGCTTCATGCTTCTCACCCCATTCAAACTTTTTATTCTTTTTCAGGATATCATAGAATTCTTTACACTTTTCTGAGGATCTTGATATAAATTTGTTTAAGGCTGCCACTCGTCTTGTTAACCGTTGAACATCCTTCATATTTGAGGGAGACTTTATATCCAAGATAGCTTTTATCTGCTCCGGGCTCGCCTCTATCCCTCTTTTTGTCACCATGTATCCTAAAAACTTTCCTGCCCCCACTCCGAAATGGCACTTTGCAGGATTAAGTTTCATATTATACTGGTCCAGGATATCGAATGCTCCTTTAATATCCTGAAGATGATCCTCAGCTTTCTTGGATTTAACCACCATATCGTCAATGTACACCTCTATGGTGTCCCCCAGTTTGTCTTTAAACATCATATTCACCAATCTCTGTTACGTTGCACCTGCATTTTTTAAACCGAAAGGCATAGCAGTATAACAATAAATACATGTTGGTGTCATGAAAGCGGTATCCTCCTGGTCTGAAGGTTCCATCTGAATCTGCTGGAATCCTGAGGATGCATCCATGAAGGTCAACATTTCATGACCGGCAGTGGCATCCACCATCGAGTCTATATGAGGCAGAGGGAATGGGTCTTTTGGACAAGCTTTGTTCAGGTATGTGTAGTCTACACAGACTCTCCATTTCCCATTCTTCTTTTGTACTACAACCACGTTTGCTAGCCATCTAGGGAATTTGACTTCTCTAATCATCCTGGACTTCAATAATCTTTCAACTTCCTCTTGGATAATCGTATTTCGCTCAGGGGCGGATTTCCTTCTCTTTTGTTGTATAGGCTTGAATGACCTGTCAATTCCAAGCTTGTGGGTAATAATGTCTTTAGATATACCTGTCATATCCTCATGCTTCCATGCAAACGTTGACATCCTGCATTTCAAAAAGTTAATTAATTGTTCTTCAATATCCTGAGGGATATTGGTTCCCACAAGCACTGAAATATCGGGATTATCCTGATCTAGGATAATTTTCTTCACATCCTGCTCCGGATCCTCCACGATATCCTGGGCCCGCGTCTTTAATTGCTATGCTGTACTAGGCTTGATTGAGGATTTCATCGAGGATGAGTAGCATTCCTTTGCCTCCTGCTGGTCACTGTCGATCTTGACAACCCCCCAAGGGGTAGGGATCTTGATGCATTGGTGATACGTTGATGGAACGGCCTTCATATCGTGGATCCATGGTCTTCCTAGGATGATGTTATAGCAGGATAGAGAATCCATCACACAGAAACGTTGCATCTTGTTGACTCCTTCAACATATACGGGTAGCCTTATCTCTCCCACTGTGTTCCTAGCTTCTCCACTGAAACCAACGAGCACAGTAGACTTCGAAGTGATATCCATCGGAGACACATTCATTCTCTTCAGAGTCTCCAGTTGTATTATGTTGACGGAGCTGCCATTATCAACCAATATCCTGCGTACAAAATGGTTAGCTACATATAATGTTATTACCAGAGCATCATGGTGAGGATCCTGGACAGTATCCCTATCATCTGCATCGAAAGTGATCACTTTGTCAGTTGTGAGCGTAGTCATCCTGATAGGTTTGTCTCCCCTCTTGGCCTTAGCTTCCTTTGCATGTCTCTTGGCCGCCGAATACGAAGTTCCGCAAATATCGGATCCTCCTGAAATGAAGTTGATTATCTTGGCATCGGCGGGAGGTGATGCCGCTCGCTCAGGATCCTTCTCAGTATCCTGACCCTTATTCTTCTTTCTCCCTAAGAGATCTTTCAAATATCCCTTGCTTAGAAGGTAGCTGATTTCTTTCCTCAGAGCGATGCAATCCTCAGTCATATGTCCAAAATCTTCGTGGAAAGCACACCATTTTGACTTGTCTTTCCAATCTGCTTTTTGTTGATTCTTTCGAGGCCACCTGGCTTTATCTCCCAAACCCTGCATAGCATACATTAGTTCAGGTATATTAACAGAAAAACAATATTCAGATAATTCAGGATATTCTTCAGGATCCTCGTCTTCAACAGCATTCACTCTCTTGTTATCATTTCTGCCATATGGCTTAGAGCGATATGGTCTATATGAGGATTCCGATTTCCTGTTAGTCGATTCATATGTTGAGGATGCATTCATCCTTTCTTGCATTTTTCTGTCATCCTCCAACCGAATATATCTTAGAGCCCTGTTCCGGGCTTCATCCAGGTTCCTACACGGGTTCATTACAAGGTCTTGATAGAATTGAGAATCCTTTTGCAGCCCCATCTTGAAAGCTTGCACAGCTGTTGCAACATCAAGATGGGGAATGTCTAGTGATTCCCGGCTGAACTTATTCACATAATCCCTAAGGGATTCCTGAGGCCCTTGTGTTATCCTATAGAGATCACTTGTTAATTTTTCAAAGCTTCTACTACAAGAAAATTGACTATTAAATAAATTTACTAAGTGAGCAAAAGATGTAATCGAATGTGGAGGAACATTCAAGAGCCATTTCAAAGCCGATCCTGTCAAGGTTGAACCAAAACCCTTGCACAGGCACGATTCCTTGAGCTCCGGAGGGATAGGGTTGATCTCCATCCTTTCCCTATACTGGGCAATATGCTCTTCAGGATCCGTGGTTCCGTCGTAAAGCTTCATGTTTGGAGTCTGGAATCTTTTTGGGATTTCAGCATCACATATGGGATGCACGAACCGAGATATCATGTGGCTATCCTGGGATACTTCAGGAATTGGCTGCACCACCCCAGGTACACTGGATATCATATCATTTAATTTCTGAAGCTCCCTGGATAATTCTGACGTTACAGTTGTATCCTGCAGAGATCCAACACTGTTAGTGGCAATAGCATTATTATTATTTGATACGTTACCCGTTAAAGGATTTTGCCCATATCCTGAAGCATATCCTGAGCTCCTCACAGTTGATATCCTGACCGAGGAGGGTATTTCAGGAGTATGATTCTGAGGAAGGCTGGGCACGATATTCCCCCTGTTATCCTCAGTATACACAGCTGAACTAAAGTTCAACGCTCTGGGATGTAATGGAGTGACATTATCCTCAGCAGATCTGCTCGAGCCAGACTTCAGGAGTTGTATTTCCCTTAAAAGCATTTGGTTTGTTTCCTGTTGCTGCCTCATTTGTTCCTGCACACTTCCAAATAAGGTTAGAATTTCATCGTTAGAAGCTAAGACAGGAGCAGATCCCTGGACACTCCGAGTAGGGATAACATCTTGAGATTGTGTAGAGGCTGGCATCCTTGGAGGAGGTGCTGGAAGCACCGAACCAACTGTTGCAGAAGTTGTAGCAAACACAGTAGAAGAGCTCATGTTTGATCTTGAGGCCATTGTGAACAATGTGGCAAAAAGTTGTGAAAACAGAAAACCGATTAACGATTTCACAAAGATTTTTAGTAAAGAAAGCACCACTTGCCCCACGGTGGGCGCCAAATTGTTTTGGTCAAAAATTACCGAAGCAATTAAGTGATCAAATCAGTTAAGTGAGGTAGTGTGCTGAAAAATGTGTTGAAAATAAGTTGATTATGTTCTTTGGAAAAACAGTGTTCAGGATACGGCTCAGGATATTGAGCTGTATCTACGATCAAACAATGAGCAAAAAAGTAAAGTAAATGACACGAGATGTACGAGGAAAGCCCTTGATCAATCTAGATCGCCGGCACAAAACCTCGGGAGCTGACAATCGCAGCTGCCTTGTTCTTCTTATTGCTTTAAACTTCAGGATACAGTGCAGGATATAGATCAGATCGCTAAGTGTTACAATGAATTTGTGTGAAAGTTGCGAGAGAGCAAGTGTTAGAGTGTAGAGAGTGTGATTGTGATGTCCTATTCGATCTGATATACCCATCTATTTATAGTAACGAAATGCAGACTAAAACTCCTATAAACATGGGATGCTCCGAATATTCCAATGTGAACGTTGTAGACCGAGTAATGCGGCTTCAACGGCTTCTTGTGAACGACTTGGACCGAGTCTTCAGTAGAAAAGGTCTTCATGAACGTTGCTGGCTTCTAACCCACGTACCTGCATTTAATCCGTTAGTGATCCTGAGGATACCATTCAGGATGTTACCAATATCCTGAATCAGCATCCCGGATGTAAACAGATACAATATAAACAAGATATATATCAAGATATTATCCAGGATATGGGCTCAGAATTTCACCCATAACAGCTGCTATATTCTGCTCAGGCACCTCTGCTTGTGTTTTGCAAGGTGCTAACATTCTTGAAAAAGTTTCAGTTGTTAAGCTGTTTATTTGAGTAGACTCACCTTGATTTATTGCAGCTAAATCATCCTTACTGAATTTCTTTTCAAAATAGTAACTTAGAAACCTTGGAAACAGTAAGAATGACTTTGTTTCAACATTATTAACCAAATCTTTAAAGATTTCCCGAGAGTAGTTAAAATTTTCTTCTTGAAGAATTGCATACCCCATATTTTGAATCTTTAAAGGGATTTCATAGAAAGAAGTGGTCCTGTTTGAAACACATAGTAGGAGGGTATGAAATAAAAATCTGGTTGCAGAAGGAAAATAACCTTTTTGTAAGGTAAGTTTCTTCATCATTGTAGCTTCATACCCTCTTTCAATGAAGTCAGTTTGTAACTCGTTTTTAGTGAAAGAAATTTTACCATTCTGATCATCGAGTTGAAAGACCTCTGAAATGGATTGTGGCGTGATTTGGATAACTTTACCCTTTATAGAAGAGTGTATGGTGGTTGCAGTGTCTCTTTGTTTTTCAAGGGTTGCATTCTTCCAGAACCCCCTTTGGGTCTCCAAATAGATTGGTGCATTGGCGGTGAACAAAGTTTTGTACTTTGATTTTGCCATGATGTTAATGATGGAATCGAAGACATCGGTGGTTCCTGGTTTTGTGAGAAGACCCAAGAGATTGTGAGATGATTTATATGGGATTTCAGTGGAGAGTGCCTTTTGAGAGCCTGTTTTCGATGATGATTTGGATGTGGGTTTTGCAGATGGCTTCGATTTTGTTATTTTGAATAGAATGATCGAAGAATTTTGTGGAAGATGAGATGAAAAAAAAACTGCCTTGAGAAGAGAATTTTTAAGAATTCAATTCGACAGTAAAACCCTGTTTTTCTGGTGAGTGGGGGATTTTATAGGGAAGAAAGTGAATGCTGACGTGGCAGCCGTTACAAAAGGTCTGACCACTATGTACTGCCCACGTGAAAACCCCTGGTGAAAGTGAAGGACAGTACTTTGATGAAAGTGAGAGATGAAGGCAGTGGTAAGGAAGCAGTGGATGATTTTCACTATCAGTGGATAGCATATCAGTGGATAAGACACTGCTTTTGAAAATGAGAGAACATGGGTTCACTTTCAGCAGAGGACATACTTTTGAAGTAGAGCATACTTTTGAACAATCAGTGGTTATGGCAGACTTTTAAGGATTATAATGAAAATTTCATTTTTAGCTATTTTTAAGGATGAATTTTTGATTTTCTGAAAACATTTTGTTGCTTTTATTCAAGGAAAAACAAGATGTTGCTTGTTATTCCATGTTCAGCATCCCAATCCTAGAGACCAAGCTTTCAAAAGTGGCTGTATCAAGTGCTTTTGTGAGCACATCTGCCAGCTGGTCTTTAGTTGGGACATGATGCAGAGAAATCAAACCTTTTTCCTAGCAATCCCTCACAAAGTGATGTCTGATGTCGATGTGTTTGGTGGTAGAGTGGGAAACTGTATTTTTGATGATATTTTCTGCTGCCTGGTTGTCCAACATGAGTGGTGTTTTTAAGGCAGTGATACCAAAATCCAGTAACTGATTTTGAAGCCACAAGAGTTGGGCTGTACAGCTTGTAGCAGTAATGTATTCAGCCTCAGCAGTGGATGTTGAAACTGCTGCTTGCTTTTTGCTTTGCCAAGAAACTAAGCAATCACCTAGAAACTGGCACCCTCCTGAAGTGGACTTCCTTGTGGTGTGACATCCAGCAAAGTCACTGTCTGAAAAACCTGAAAGCTTGATATTCCCATTAGCTGGATACCAGATACCAAGTGTGGGATCACCTTTTATGTATCTGAAGATCCTTTTTACAGCAATGAGATTTGATTTTCTGGGAGCTGATTGACTTCTTGCACAGACACATGTTGCAAACATGATGTCTGGTCTAGATGCAGTTAGGTACAATAAAGACCCAATCATGCTTCTATAGAGTGTTTGGTCAATCAGCTCATCCTTTTCATCAGACATGACCAGCTTATTTGTTGCCATGGGTGTGATGCATGGTTTACAATCATTCATATCAAATTTGGTCAAAAGTTCTTTAGCATATTTGCTTTGATGAATGAAAGTTCCATTTTGCATTTGCTGTACTTGGAGACCAAGAAATCATTGCAGCTTACCTATTGCACTCATTTCAAACTCAGCTGTCATGAGCTCTCTAAACTCTTCACATATTTTGTTACATGTGCTTCCAAAAATAATGTCATCCACATAAATTTGGACAATCATTAAATTCATCCCTCTCCATTTATGAAACAGTGTTTTATCAATGGTACCTCTTTTGAAACCATTTGAGAGTAGGAAGTTGGAAAGAGTTTCATACCAGGCCCTTGGTGCTTGTTTCAGGCCATACAAGGCTTTGTTTAGCCTATAGACATGATCAGGATAAAATGGATCCTCAAAACCTGGAGGTTGACATACATACACCTCTTCTTGAATTGTACCATAGAGGAAAGCACTTTTGATATCCATTTAAAACACCTTCATGTTGTGGTTGACAGCAAAGGCCAGGAACAGTCTAATGGCTTCCAATCTTGCAACAGGGGCGAATGTTTCATCATAATCAATCCCCTCTTCCTGTCTGTAACCTTGAACCACAAGCCTGGCTTTATTCTTGACAACAATGCCCCTTTCATCAGTTTTGTTCTTGAAGACCCACTTTGTGCCAATAGGACTGACCTCTTCTGGCAGTGGTACAAGCTCCCATACTTGTTGTCTTTTAAACTGTTGGAGCTCCTCTTGCATGGCTTCTACCCAACTGTTGTCTTTCAGTGCCTCTTGGTACTTGACTGGCTGATAGAGTGATAGAAAACCAGCAAAAAGACAAATGTTTTGGGTTTGGCTTCTTGTGAGCACCCCTTCATTGATGTTGCCAATGATTTGATCAGGTGGATGAGATCTCAAGAAGATTAAATCTCCTTGGTATGGTATGATGGCATTTGTTGGTGAAGGCTGCAAATGTGTATCATCTGAGCTAACCACTGTTGGTGACTTTGATGACCCAGCAGTGGCTTCAAAAGGTGGTGGAATAGGAGGTAATGAAGTGGACAACTGCTGACTTTTATCCACTGTTTGAGGACTTTTGTCAGCAGTGTTTGAGGATGTAGAAGCAGTGGTGGTTGGGCTGCTTTGGTCAACAACTGTTGAGGTAGCAGTGGTTGAGCTTTGACAACTGTTTTGAACAGCTGGTGCTTTTCCCTTTGTGGCAGACCTTTGAGGGATGATGATTTCATACCCATAGTCTGGTGTTGTATCCTCCGATGGACCTGCACTGTTAGTCTTGACAGCAGTATTTTCAAAAGTAAATTTTTCAAGATCAAACAGATCTGCAGGATTTGCTGGGATTTTCATCGATGAAAGTTCCTTGAACTTTACATTCAAAGTCTCCTCCACTGCCTTCGTCCGTGTATTGAACACTTTGTATGCCTTGGCAGTGGTTGAGTATCCCAGATGATAACCACAATCAATTTTGGCTGCAAATTTTGAAATGGAATCTTTTAAGTTCAAAATAAAGCATGGGCAGCCAAACACCTTGAAATAGGAGATCAGTGGTTTGATTTTATATAGAATTTCATAAGCAGTCTTTTTGTGCCTGGGGTTTATTAAAACTCTGTTATGGACATAGCAAGCAGTGTTTACTGCCTCTGCCCAGAAAGTTAATGGCAAACTTGAATCTACAAGCATAGTTCTGGCAGCCTCAATCAAAGTTCTGTTCTTTCTTTCAACAACCCCATTTTGCTCTGGTGTTCTAGGGATGCTGTACTGCCTTACAATCCCTTTCTTCACACAGAAGGCATCCAACTCCTTATTTTTAAATTCTGTGCCATTGTCACTCCTGAAGCTTTTCACTGGAAGGTCAAATTGCTTTTCAACATGTGTCACAAAGTCTTGCAAAATGCCTGCAGTCTCATCTTTTGAGTGTAAAAAGAAAGTCCATGTAAACCTAGAAAAGTCATCAACAATAACTAAACAATATCTTTTCTTCTTGAGGCTCATGACTTGAACTGGGCCAAACAAATCCATGTGTAGCATTTGCAAACACTGGGTTGTTTTGGACTCTTCAATGGACTTGTAAGAACTTTTATGCTGTTTTCCTTTTAAACAGGAAATGCAATGTTCAGGACATGAAAACAATTTTTGTGGTAGGCCTCTCACCAAACCATTTTTTGAAATTTCAGTGATTGTCTTAAGATTTGTGTGCCCAGCCTTCTGTGCCAAAGTTCTGTCTCTTTGTTAGAGGCAGCTGAGAACAGACAGGCATCAGCTCTGGGACACTCTTTTGACATATCAACAACATAAACATTGCCATTTCTTTGAGCAACAAGTTTAACTTGACCAGTTTTGATTATTGCTTCAATCTTTTTGACCATTTCTGGTCCAACAATCCTACAACAATCTTTTGTGAAAAATGACCCAAACCCTTTGTCACTCATTTGTGATACACTCAGAAGGTTGAATTTTAGATTGTCTATCAGATTGACATTTTCAAATTTTACATTTCCAGATTGCACTGTACCAGACCCTAGAACTTTCCCTTTACTATTATTCCCAAAGGATATATCACCCCCTCCATGGATTTTAAAGTTTTTGAGGAGGGTTTTACATCCTGTCATGTGCCTGGAGCCTCCACTATCTACATACCAAAGACTATCAAAGCATGCAGAAGCTCCCTGCACATGAAGTAAAAGGATTAGTTCATTAAGGGCTCCAAAGCCAACAGGGCTTTGGATGGGGATTCAACAGTGTCTGGTATGGGTGTAGAGTGATGGACAGTGGTTAGGTCAGGGGTTTGGACAGCTTTAGTACTGTTTCTTGCTAACCACTATTGGGGGTCTTGACCAATCACCTGCTGATAACCAAAAGGATGCCTATTCACTCTAGGTTTAGAGGGCCTTTTGTAGGCCTCATAAACTGTGGATGTTGATGTATTTATTGTCTATCGCCTTCGTCAATCCGAGTCGTAGTGAGAAGCCGGAAGAAATCAAGCGCATAATGTCATATTTAGTTAGAAATGGCAAGGTGGCAAACTTGTAATTAATGAGAACTTTCATTAAGTTGCCTTGACCATATAAATAGGAGGTTATGTCATGATTTTAGTTAGATTTGGTGGAAAAGAGTTTAGTAGAAGAAGGAGAAAGACTTTCTAGAGAGAGAAAGTCTAGAGAGAGAAAGTAGTTGTAATCGTGATTCTTGTACCGTTCAAGTCGTATTTCTCAATGGAATCACATTAGTAGTACGTTATTGTGTGTTCGGTCACGCACGTTCACGGATTCTGCACGTGAAATGTTTGTTACGCAATCGAACGGCGTAAAAACCGGTCCTACAAGTGGTATCAGAGCAAGGAGCTCGATTGCTTGATCAAACACATCGTTTTCGTACCAGATTTCAGCGATTTCAGAGCCGATTCAGATCCGATTTCAACGATTTCTTCATCTTCTACCTATTTTTCACGTTTTTTTTCTGAAAAACGTCAAATTGAACAGGTTTTCATGGTCCGTTTCGTCTGATTTTTGGATATGTTGTGCGTATAGACCTGATCTACAACCCTACCAAGTTTCAGCTCGAAACTCCAAGTCGTTTAGGAGTAATCGCGGTTTTTCGGTCCGAATTCGCGTCATACGATCAGACATGGTTCGCTTATTTGGTCTAAATTGAGGTCCGCTCGTGATAAAGTGAATAGGTTCGCTCAAAAGGTCAGAAGTTTGGTTCGCTTATTTGGAATTGATTTGGTTCGCTCATGTGGCATTAGTTCTGGTTCGCTCAAAGGTCTGTGCTAATTGGTCCGCTCATAGTTCAATGCATATGGTTCGCTTATGTGACATATTGTGGTCCGCTCAAAAGGTTTGGTTTTAGTTCGCTTATATGTCATCTTCTTCAAGTGATTGACAGGTTGTTAGCAGGTAATTGCAGACCCATGTTACACCGTCCCATGAGGCTCAATCTGTGATTTAGTGTCATTGCATGTGAAGATCATTGTTTGGTCCAATCAGTACTAATTGACAGCCCACGTGTAGTATTTGCATGTGATTTAGTGTTTCAAGATTGCATGTGTTCAACATAGTTCAGTGGTTCAATTCAAAATGTTGTTGGTCACATGGCTTAGTGGAGTTCACGGTCAAATCGTATTAAATTGATATCGGTAATTGATGATCGACCCACTAACTTTTAACGGCCAATCATAAGATAGAGATCATAAGTGGTGTCTGTTATAAACTGTTGAGGTCCAATCAAACAGTTGTCGATTTAGTGGGTGTATGATTTGCCACCCATTAGTTGAAGGTCAAATTAAAATCAAGTGGTGTTATAAACGATTTTGAGGTGTTGTGATAAAAATTGAATTGATTATTCAAGTGTCAAAACCTGATATCACATGATTTCTAGTTGAGAATTCATATTTTTCTCATTAAACAATAATAAATGTCAAATGGTTGAAAGAAGTGATGTTTGGTTTTTCATAGTAGGGTTTTAAAAACTGAATTGGACAGTTCATATTTTTTTTAAAAAGTGTGTTGATCTCAAGAATTGAAATTGTGAATTAAATCAAGTGTAACTAAGTGGGTCAGTGCTAACAGTTTTGAGTGGATTGGTTAATTGATTTGAATTGTTGACAGCCAGTTTTAGTTGTTTAATTGCAGGTTATCCAAGGTGAATTGTCAAGTATCGGATACTCGCCCGAGAGAATCCCCACTTGGTCCACTGTCACCTAATCTTTGATATTCAATCGAATAGTCGTTTGTTTGTGCGAAGTTTTTGAGTTGATTGAAAATCTGTTGCTGTGTATTTCTCATTACCAAGACATGGATTCTGAAATTTATACTGCACTGAACAAGTTCAATAATTTTTCAGGTATCGATGGAGAATCAATTGATGAATTGATTAAAAGGTATATCGAGTTGTATTGGGAGATGGTGAGATTGAAGATAACAAAGACTAATGAGGAATGGGTTGACAAATTGGGAAATGTTTTACCGGATGATAGGTGGAGAACATATTTGTCAAATTTAAAGAAGATATACTTAGACGTGAATTTGAGCTTGTTTATCGAGAAGATTAAAAAACGAGAACTTGAACTTCAAAAGAATAGTATTGCAGAAACTGATGAAGCAAAAGTCAAATCTAAGGAAATTGTTCAGGAAGAAGAGCAGGTTAAAGAAATTTCAGCTATCAAGTTGGAGAAGAAAGCTGAAACTGTAAAGATGACTGAAAAGTGCTAAAACTGTGAAGATCTGAAATCTGAAAATGCCAAACTCTTGAGGGATTTAGAGAGTTTGACATTAGAAGACAAAAATCTTAAACAATCAGAAAATGTTTTGAAAAATCAAATAAAAATTTCAGAAATTGAAAAAGTAAAAATTGAAAAAGATTTTCATAGTCAAATACAGATTTTAGAAGATGAGAAAGATATCTTTGGTAAAAATAATCTTGAAAAACAGATTGCAATAAATTCTCATCTTGCTAAAATCATTCAGCTTGAAAAAGAAGCTAAAAGTGATCGGCATAAAATTGCTGATTTAGAAAATAAATTGATAGGTTTTGTGACCTCTGCATCATATGTTTGTCCAGAACCGATCAATGAAATTCCAATAAGTGACTGTGTCACAAACTTTGACAATGTCAAAGTTGAAGATTGTGATGAGAAATCTGATGATATAAATGGAAAAATTGAAAAACAAAAATTGTTTTTAGAATTAGAAGAAAAATTCAAAAATACAGTTTTGCGATCTACTGAAATAGGCGAATGCTCAAAGCAGAAACCTGTTAAGAAGATTGTTGAACAAAAACAAATTGTTAAAACATCGAAAAATGTTCAAAACAAAAATAAAAGCTCATCAGATCGATCATCCAATCGCATTCAAAAAGCACAAAAATTGAAAAACGAAAACTCAAAAATTGTTGGTAATAAGTGGTGCAGGTTTGACCACAGTGCTCAAAAGACAAATCCAACAATCAAGAGGAGGAAAGAGTATCACCAAGCCAAACAATGCTTTGATCTGAGCGTTTGGTATGAAAATGGTGATTGGTATGATAACAGAGTGTGTTACAATTGTGGCTATCAAGGACACATTGCTGTTAACTGCCAGAGACAGAGATTTGAGACGAGAAGATGCTATAATTTCCAAATCCAAGGACACATTGCCAGAGATTGCCCAAGGAGATCAAATGGGAGATCGAGGGATGTATCTCAGAAATTGGCGAAGAAACCAGTCACTGTCAAGCCCAAGGAACTGAAAGTCAAAGAACAGAAGGTTCAACAACCTAAAGTTCAAGAAACGAAAGTGAAGCTTTCTCAAGGGCAGAAAGACAAACTGCGAAAGAAGAGGAAGAAGGCCAGAGAATATCAGGAGAAGATTTTGTGCTCGGGTTCACCCGACAAATCAAATAAGAGTGCTGATGAATTGATTCACTCAACTGCAAAGTCAAGTAAACCGAATTCGTCAGATGCAAATCTGAGGAAAAAAGAGGAGTTAAAGAAGAAGGTAACATTTGGTGGCGATGAATCTGTTTCTTCGGAAACAAAGGAGCCACATGTCGGCGATGAATCTGACTCAATAAAGTTAGACAAGCCACTTTCAGGCAATGATTCTGGTTCGTCAAAACCAGAAGAGCCAGTTATTGAGGTAAAATCTGAGAATTCAGGTTTAACAATGGATGATACAAACTTTCCACCATTGTTGAACAAGAATTCAAAATCACCCAAGGACAGTCAGGCTTGGGTGAAACTTTTCAAATAGAAAAACCTGACTTGCCGGAGTTCCCAGGTTGGTAAGCGTGGAACAGGAATCGGCACATTTCTTGAGAAATTTCACTCTGGTGATTTTTCGTCTTTCAAAAGATAAATCAGGGACATTAAGTTGTACTTGATTCATCTTTCCTACAAGTGGTAATTTGAAAACAAAGTGATGAAACCCCTAGTTTATGAATTGTCACACAAAACTAATTTTCCGGAAAAACCATTTTGATTAAAACAAACTTAAGTGTTTTGAAATCATAATGGGAAAATAGTTTGTTGTGAGGGGGAGTTCTGATTGTTTACGCCAAGTGGATGGAGAATTGAAGTGATTCTCATCAAGTTGTCAAGTTTGTACAGTTTGTTTCAAATTTTCTCAGAAAATCAAAATTGAAACATATTTTGATTTTAGGGGGAGAAAAATTTAAAAAAAAAATTAGAAAATTTGAAAATGTCAAAAAACATTAAAAATTTAAAAACGAGTTTTGTTGAGACAAGAGGAAATGATAGTAAATCAGTGGACTATCACAGCATGCTAAAGAAACGAAATGTCAAATGTGATAAACGATCTCACTAAAGATGTGACGATAGGCTCAGCTAGACTAGTAGATTTGCGATAACGATACAAACTTAAATGTAAAAGCCTAGTTCTAGTGGGAAACATGGTTGAAAGCATAGTACTTAGTTTTGTCCTTCTTGACTGTGTGCCTACTCAGTAATCGCTGATTGTCGAAAGACATAAAACTGGTTAAGTTTGTGAACTTTCACTACTTTGCTGAAAAATCGCTGTGATTGTGCATTTCATTTTGCAAAGATTTAAACTTGTTTGATTTCTTTATTTGTTTAAGCATCGGACATCCTCTGCGAATACGGGAGTATCGACCTGGATGTTGTTGCCTAAACGTTCCGCTTTATTTTCTTTGGTGTTTCATTTAAGCTTTGGACCTCCTCTGCGTATACGGAAGTATCGACCTGGTGGTTAAAGCCTAAACAACTTCAACTTGTTTTATTTTCTTATTTTGTTTAAACATTGGACTTTCTCTGCGTATACGGAAGTATCGACCTGATTGTTAATGTTTAAACATTCTGCTTTATTTTCGCACATATCACAGTTGATGAAAGTTTAAAGGCATTACTTGAGTTAGTGTATTGCATGATGAGGGGATATGCTGAGATCGTGGGGTCCATAAGAATTTAGTGCATAATTAATATACCTTAACGTATCGGTAAGCATTTCGAAAGTTTTTAGATTGAGCTTAAGTGGACAACAATATCGTCAATCAACGTGAATTGTTTAGAACTTAAAACGATTAAAAGCTTAACGGTGCTTGTGATGTGTCTCAAATACTGATATGATCCTCTTACACAAACTCACAAAAATATGTTTGTACATATTTCCTTTCTGCATTTAATTTATGTCTTTACATTTATGTTTCTTATTTTGAAAAAATCCAAAAAGATTTTCGGCAACTGGTGTTGGAGAGCTGACATTCAAAATCTCAAAGGCTAAACATGATAAACAGACAGGTTGGTTAATTGGTTTGAAATGTTTAAGATGATTCAGTAAATTGAATCAAATTTTGGAATGTTTCAAAGTTGATAAGTTTTTAAATATGAAAATTCTCAAATGTTTAGCTGATTCATTAAGTTGAATCACAACTTTATTGGTTTGTAATAGAGAGGTTGAGATGTGCAGGTTTCTAAATCTGTTGATACGGAAAGCCAGGCGTCGATCCCAAAAGCACGGAAGCTTGACGAAAGGGGGAGCCTGAAGAGTCTGAAGAAAAAGAGCAACGGAAGCTGAAGACAGATCCACCGGGATTCTGTTCAAGCAAGAGGAACTCAAGAGAGAGAGAAAGACAAGTCGCTACGAGTTTCACTACGAGATTGACTGCGGCAATATCCAAGGGGGAGATTGTTGATGCATTTATTGTCTATCGCCTTCGTCAATCCGAGTCGTAGTGAGAAGCCGGAAGAAATCAAGCGCATAATGTCATATTTAGTTAGAAATGGCAAGGTGGCAAACTTGTAATTAATGAGAACTTTCATTAAGTTGCCTTGACCATATAAATAGGAGGTTATGTCATGATTTTAGTTAGATTTGGTGGAAAAGAGTTTAGTAGAAGAAGGAGAAAGACTTTCTAGAGAGAGAAAGTCTAGAGAGAGAAAGTAGTTGTAATCGTGATTCTTGTACCGTTCAAGTCGTATTTCTCAATGGAATCACATTAGTAGTACGTTACTGTGTGTTCGGTCACGCACGTTCACGGATTCCGCACGTGAAACGTTCGTTACGCAATCGAACGACGTAAAAACCGGTCCTACAAGTGGTATCAGAGCTAGTGCTTACTGAAAATATGGCGGAAACACATTTTCAGCATGATACAAAGAAAACCGTAACAGAAAGGAGTAGAAACAGAAGATTCACACTTAAAATACTTTTTCTTCACTTGATAACGCTTGCCGTACGGACAGCAGTTCGACGTGGAGTTCCAGAAGACGCTACAAATGAAGAACACATTGGGGGTATTTATAGACTTGCCGGTCCGCTCATGTGACATGTCCACAAGAGCGGTCCAGACAACTAAGCTGGTTCGCTTTTGTGGACAATTGTTAGTGCACGAATGTCTATCGCCTTCGTCAATTCACGTCGTAGTGAAAAACCGGAAGAAATCAAAGTCGTAGTGAAAAGCCGGAAGAAATCAAGCGCATAATGTCATAATTAGTTAGAAATAACAAGGTGGCATTTTGGTAATTAATGAGAATCCTCATTAATTCCAAGGGCTATAAATAGGAGGTTATGTCATGATTTTAGTTAGATTTGGTGGAAAAGAGTTTAGTAGAAGAAGGAGAAAGACTTTCTAGAGAGAGAAAGTCTAGAGAGAGAAAGTAGTTGTAATCGTGATTCTTGTACCGTTCAAGTCGTATTTCTTAATGGAATCACATTAGTAGTACGTTATTGTGTGTTCGGTCACGCACGTTCACGGATTCCGCACGTGAAACGTTCGTTACGCAATCGAACGGCGTAAAAACCGGTCCTACAAGTGGTATCAGAGCTAGTGCTTACTGGAAATGTGGCGGAAACCGGTCCTACAAGTGGTATCTCCTCTTTTGTCCTCAGATTTGCATCTGATGAATTCAGTTTACTTGACTTTGCAATCGAGGAAGTTGATTCATCAGAACACTTATTCGACCTGTCCGGTGAACCCGAGGACAAGATCTTCTCTAGATATTCTCTAGCCTTCTTCCTCTTCTTTCGCAGTTTGTCTTTTTGCCCTTGAGAAAGCTTCACTTTCTTTTCTAGAACTTTAGGTTCTTGAACCTTCTGTTCTTTGACTTTCTGGTCTGAAACTCTCAGTTCCTTGGGCTTGACATTGACTGGTTTCTTTGCCAATTTCTGAGAATTAACCCTCAATCTTTCATTTGATCTCCTTGGGCAATCCCTGGCAATGTGACCTTTGATTTGACAATTATAGCATCTTCTTGTCTCAAATCTTTGTCTCTGGCAGTTAACAGCAATGTGTCCTTGATAGCCGCATCTGTAACACACTCTATTATCGTACCAATCACCATTGTCACACCAAACGCTCAGATCAAAGCACTGTTTGGCTTGGTGATACTCTTTCCTCTTCTTGATTGTTGGATTTGACTTTTGAGCACTGTGGTCAAACCTGCACCACTTATTACCAACAATTTTTGAGTTTTCGTTTTTCAATTTTTGTGATTTTTGATTGCGATTGGATGATTGATCTGATGAGCTTTTATTTTTGTTTTGAACATTTTTCGACTTTTTAACAATTTGTTTTTGTTCAACAATCTTCTTAACAGGTTTTTGCTTTGAGCATTCACCTATTTCAGTAGATTGCAAAACAGTATTTTTGAATTTTTCTTTTAATTCTAAAAACAATTTTTGTTTTTCTATTTTTTCATTTACATCATCAGATTTCTCATCACAATCTTCAACTTTGACAGTGTCAAAGTTTGTGACACTGTCACTTATTGGAATTGAATTGATCGGTTTTGGACATGAAATATTCACATACGCTGAAGAAATCACAAAACCTTTCAATTTATTTTCAAGCTCGTTGATTTTCTTTCGAGCTTGCTCTCCTTCTTTTTCAAGTTGGATAATCTTCTGAAGATGAGAATTTATCATTTTTTGCTTTTCGATGTTATTTTTACTGAACACATCTCTCCCATCTTCAAGAATTTTTATTTGACTTTGAAAATCTTTTTCAATTTTTACTTTTTCAATTTCTGAATTTTTTATTTGAATTTTCAAAACATTTTCTGAATTTTTAAGATTTTCGTTTTCTAATGTCAAACTCTCTAAATCCCTCAAGAGTTTGGCATTTTCAGATTTTAGATTTTCACAGTTTGAGCACTTCTCGATCATATTTACAGCCTCAGCTTTCTTTTCCACCTTGATAGCTGAAATTTCTTTAACCTGTTCCTCTACTTCTTGAACAGTTTCCTCAGATTTGAATTTTGCTTCAAAGTCAGACAAGCCACATTCAGGCAATGATTCTGGTTCGTCAAAACCAGAAGAGCCAGTTATTGATGTAAAATCTGAGAATTCAGGTTTAACAATGGATGATACAAACTTTCCACCATTGTTGAACAAGAATTCAAAATCACCCAAGGCCAGTCAGGCTTGGGTGAAACTTTTCAAATAGAAAAACCTGACTTGCCGAAGTTCCCAGGTTGGTAAGCGTGGAACATGAATCGGCATATTTCTTGAGAAATTTCACTCTGTTGATTTTTCGTCTTTCAAAAGATAAACCATGGACATTAAGTTGTACTTGATTCATCTTTCCTACAAATGGTAATTTGAAAAACAAAGTGATGAAACCCCGAATTTATGAAATGTCACATAAAACTAATTTTTCCGAAAAAACCATTCTGATTAAAACAAACTTGAGTGTTTTGAAATCATAATGGGAAAATAGTTTGTTGAGAGGGGGAGTTCTGATTGATTATGCCAGGTGGATAGAGAATTGAAGTAATTCTCGTCAAGTTGTCAAGTTTGTACAGTTTGTTTCAAATTTTCCCAGAAAATCAAAATTGAAACATATTTTGATTTTAGGGGGAGAAAAATTTTAAAAAAATTAGAAAATTTGAAAATGTCAAAAACATTGAAAAATTAAAAATGAGTTTTGGTGCAAATAGGGGAAATGATAGTACATCAGCTAGACTGGCACAGTACGCTAAAGATTTGTAGTGATTAAAATGCAATTAAGCAGTCTCGCTAAAGATGTGTCGATAGGTTTTCACAGAATTAGTAGATCAGTTTGGGATATAAACATAAATTTCACTTACGTCTACGTGGGGAACACCTCCAGGATATATAGGTAACCCCTGAAATCCTGTTTGAAGGGTCCCGTATTCTGAGATACTAGGTCTTTATGCTCAGTTATATCTGGGGTATTATCCCGGGACTTCTGCTGTATGGAAGTACTGACCTAGTCCCCGGATAATACTTTCTGCAAAAAGCTTTGAAATACAAGCTTGCCCTCAGCAATCTGATTAAACAATAAAATTGATAATCTTTGCTGTTGTAATAAAAGATCCTCTAAAGGGGACCCACCTAAAGTCAAAGCCGTCATCTCTCTGCGTATACGGAAATATCGACCTGAGCTCTCACGTCCCTCACACATAACCCCTTAACAGATATCAGCTGTGGTATACTCACCTGTAAGACTGAATACTGGGGTCTGGATACGGGAGTATATACTGAGGTGGGACACATGTAGATGTTTAAGTTCTAAAACACTAAATCTGTATCCCGAACAGGTTGAACATTTTATGAGAATTTAAGTGGATCAATATATCGACAATCAACGCGAACTGTTTAAAAGCTTAAAATGAAACAACAGCTTAACGGTGCTAGTGTCTAGTCTGCAGCTGATATGATCCTCTTGCACGAACTCACAAAAATATGTTTGTACATATTTCATTTCTGCATTTAATTTCTACTATTCCTTTTATGTTTCATAGTATGAAAAATCCAAAAAGATTTTCGACAACTGATGGTGAAAAGTTGATATTCAAAATCTCAAAGGCTAAACATGATGAACAGACAGGTTGGTTAAATGGTTTGAAATGTTTAAGATGATTCATTAATTTGAATGAGATTTTGGAATGTTTCAAATTTTTGATCATTTTTAATATGAAAATGATTCTCAAATGTTTAGTTGATTCATTAAGTTGAATCACAACTTTATTGGTTTGTAATAGAGAGGTTGAGATGTGCAGGTTTCTAAATCTGTTGATACGGAAAGCCAGGCGTCGATCCCAAAAGCACGGAAGCTTGACGAAAGGGGGAACCTGAAGAGTCTGAAGAAAGAGAGCAACGGAAGCTGAAGACAGATCCACCGGGATTCTGTTCAAGCAAGAGGAACTCAAGAGAGAGAGAAAGACAAGTTGCAACGAGTTTCACCACGGATTGACTTCGGCAATATCCAAGGGGGAGATTGTTAGTGCACGAATGTCTATCGCATTCGTCAATTCACGTCGTAGTGAAAAACCGGAAGAAATCAAAGTCGTAGTGAAAAGCCGGAAGAAATCAAGCGCATAATGTCATAATTAGTTAGAAATAACAAGGTGGCATTTTGGTAATTAATGAGAATCCTCATTAATTCCAAGGGCTATAAATAGGCTTGTTATGTCATAAGTTAGGGAAGTAAGAGAGAAGTGAAAGACTTTCCTCCACATTTAGAGTTTTGGAGATCCAAGTCTAGAGAGAGAAAGTCTAGAGAGAGAAAGTTGTGTAAACGTGAATCTTGTACCGGAATTGTCACATCTATCAATAGATTTACGTTACTAGTACGATATTGTGTGTTCGGTCACGTATGTTCACGGATTCCGCACGTGAAACGTCCGATACGCAATCGAACGGCGTAAAAACCGGTCCTACAGTGGAATCCTTAGGTAGGACTGTTTTTCCTTGCCTTTCTGAACTGATTGGCAGGGGGTGCATTAGTAACCTGAACATCTCTTTTGACAGATGTTTGGTTCAGCTGTTTTGTGACAGCTGTTTGAACTGGTACAAACAGTGGTTGTTTCTTGGTGAATTTGACAGATGTTGATGATGATGATGGACTCAAGGATGTTTTAGCAATGTACTCATTCTTTTTCACATCAAAGTTTTTGAGATACACACATGCTTGAGTTTTGTGGTTTGTTTTACCATAAACAATGCAACTTTCAGCTGAAACAATGACACTTGTTTTATTTATATCATAAGCTTTTAAGTGGAAACAGTCTTTTGTTAGATGATTCCTTTTCTCACAGAATTCACAAAACAAGTTATCAATTTTTTCTTTCTTCTTTCTCTTTTCAGACTCCTTTGCAGCAGAGGTTTTTGTTGGGATTTAGTGGTGTCAATTTCAATTTTATCAAAACGGGTTTGACATATTTTATTAACTAAATCTATAATTAATAAAACGCAGCGGAATAAATATAAATAACCAACACCAAAAGTGAACCGAACAGGATCATGGTTACAAACATGCAAATACGCTATATAAAATAATTAATCTACCGATTAGAAAAATTATACCCTTTTGGTTAATAATAACCGTGTAAGACACCGAGGTACAACGCACAAGTGCTAGACACAAACACGAACAAAGAGGTGACAGCACCGGAAGACGATGGTGGCGGCACTTCACTTCACAGAACCACAAAAGCAAAACACCCTTTTTCCTTTTTGGAGTTTGATCGCCAAAAGTAAAAAAACCTTTTGCTAGTTGATGGCTGAACTTCTTTTATATGATTGTATCATATATCAAAAGGGAATTGCCTTATATGTTTTATTTATAAAACAAAAGGGAATTGCCTTTTATTTTTCTTACGGCAGAAGCTCATCTTCAAAAGAATATGATTCAAAATCATATATAGTAATATAAATTAGGTTAACTACCCTAATTATATTTTAGGCCCCGAAGCCCAATATAATAAGTTCAAACCCAGACGCGATACGAAGCCCGAAAAACAAAGTTTAATTAAATATGTAATTAAACGTCATATTATTTATAACCCGTATAAATAATAAATCCTGTTTCTCATGAATATATAATTATTCTAGATAATTATATATTTCATTCGGTTAATTGTTCGTGGTCACCAGTTAACCAAGTTAAGTGGATTTAATGTTCGTTGCCCAAGGTGTAACTCTTACGGGTCATAGCTCGGTCAGCAGCGTTGACTTATCGAACTCGTACATATAAATCCAACAATCTCCCACTTGGACGACCTTCGATAAAATCCTCAACGCAGACAGTTAGCGGCGCTCTAGCTGCACATGGCTGCCCCCAACAAGGTATGGCACTTTAAAGTCATTAACCAAAACACCTTGCCATTAGTAACAACTTACTATTGCAAGATAATAGACTTATGGTAATTGTTGTCATTCATCCTTTCTGTAAAAGACATAAATTGAATCAATGAGACATGGATTAACTTCATTCTCATATGGTGTTCAATTATTATTGTTCTCGAACAAGAGTCAAAGTGGTCCGAACAAACACACAGTAAGTTTGGGTAAGGCCTTACACTTCACCAGTTTTGAATCAACGAGGGCGCCACAATGTCTAACTGTTACATATCATGTAAGAGTACAGAATCCCATATCGACTACATACAACTCCCACTGAACTTCAGAACTATTCCCTATTAAAGCCTTTATGGCTGGCAGTTACGCGACAGTGGTTGACAGTAATCAAAGAATAATCCTTGGTAAACGGAAATTCTAATATGTATCTCAGGTCAAAGGATACTAAATGAGTATACCAATATCAAATCATCTTATGACTAAGATCCATGAAGATGATCTGATGCGAGTTACATCCAACGTCATTCTCAATGAGGTCTGTGAATTTGGAAGTCAACTCCTTGAGACCAAAGTCAGAATAGTCTTAATTCAGAATCGTTCCCATGAATCTGACCGACTATGGATAGTTTAGAATGCAAGATTCATGGATTAAACGTATAAAAATCGAACACAATTATAAGATTCAAAATTGCATTTAACCAGTAAATCAAAATTGAATTCAAAAGTATAACTGTTAAAAGTTCGTACATCCAAATACTAAATCAAAACATACTGCTAGCTAATCTAAGCCCGATAGCATCCATGTGCTGATCATGCTTGTCCTGAGTCATGGGCTTAGTAAACGGGTCTGCTAGGTTTGATCTGTGTCCACTTTGCTTATCACGATGTCTCCACGTTCCACAATTTCCCGTATGTAGTGGAACTTTCTTAGAATGTGCTTAGCCTTGTGATGAGACCTGGGCTCTTTGGCTTGAGCAATAGCACCTGTGTTATCATAGAATATCTCAATGGGTTTCTTAATGCTTGGAACCACATCGAGGTCGGTTATGAATTTCTTCATCCAAGCAGCCTCCTTTGCAGCATCCGATGCGGCTATATATTCAGATTCGGTGGTTGAATCCGCCACCACACTCTGCTTGGAGCTCTTCCATGAGATAGCTCCTCCATTTAGAGTGAATACGAAACCTGATTGTGAGCGAGAATCATCTCGGTCAGTTTGAAAACTGGCATCAGTGTAACATCTTACAGTGAGCTCTTCTTCTACTCCTCCAAACATTAAGAACATATCTTTAGTTCTTCTCAGATACTTCAGAATGTTCTTGACAGCAGTCCAATGGGCGATGCCAGGGGCTTGCTGATAACGACTAGTCATGCTTAAAGCATGTGAGACGTCAGGTCTAGTACATAACATAGCATACATGATAGAACCAATCGCTGAAGCATATGGAACTCCTTCCATTTGCTTAATTTCAATGTCCGTTGAAGGAGATTGCGATTTGTTCAACACAGTCCCTTTAATCATAGGAACACATCCTTTCTTGGAGTTTTCCATCTTAAAGTGTGTCATCATTTTGTCTATGTATGTACTTTGACTTAGCCCAAGAAGCCGCTTAGATCTATCCCTATAGATCTTGTTTCCTAGAATATAAGCTGCTTCTCCAAGATCTTTCATTGCGAAACAAGTTCCCAAATAGTGTTTAACTTCGTTAAGCATAGGGACGTTGTTTCCAATTATCAGTATATCATCCACATACAGGATGAGGAATGATATAGTGCTCCCACTAGCCTTTCTGTAAACACAAGGCTCATCTTCATTTTTGACAAAACCAAACTCTTTGATCTTTTGGTCAAAACGAAGATTCCAGCTATGAGACGCCTGCTTGAGTCCATAAATGGACTTATTCAGCTTGTACACCCTATTAGGATATTTTGGATCAACAAAACCGTCTAGCTGAGCCATATAGACATCTTCAGAGAGATGCCCATTAAGAAAAGCGGTTTTGAAATCCATTTGCCATATCTCGTAGTCATAGTACGCAGCTATGGCAAGCAATATCCTGATCGATTTGATCATAGCAACGGGCGAGAAGGTTTCATCATAGTCAATACCCTGAGTTTGAGTGAAACCCTTCGCAACTAGCCGTGCTTTAAAGGTGTGTACATTTCCATGCATATCGGTTTTTCTCTTGAAAACCCATTTGCTCCCAACTGCCCGAGACTCGAGGGGTAGCTCAACCAAGTCCCAGACTTGGTTATCATGCATAGATTGCATCTCAGCGTTCATGGCTTCCAGCCATTTCGCAGATTCAGGATCTGAGATAGCAGATTTGTAGTTAGTAGGTTCGTCGTTAGACTCATCTACTACCAAGACTTCAGCACCTTCGAGATGCCAAAGGTATCTGTCAGGTTCTTTACAAGTCCTGCAACTTTTGCGAACGCCTGTGTTCATGTCTGATTCATCAGCAACAATTTCTTGTTGTTCAGACGTTTCGACTTCATCAGCGGTTGTTGTTGGTTCTCGAATTTCTTCAAGATCAACCACATTATTTCCAGTTCCTCAATTAAGAAGTTCTTCCTCGAGAAAGTGCCCCTTCCTTTTGATGGAAATAACATTTGCATCAGGATGGTAGAAATAATATCCGTTTCTTTTATAGTATCTGACGAAAACAACCTTTTCGCCTCGAGGATCGAGCTTATCATCAGCATCACTTGTGATGTACGCATCACATCCCCATACTTTTAGGTATTCCAAATCGGGTTTACGCCCATGCCATATCTCATATGGGGTTTTGTTTACCTTTTTAGTCGAAGCCAGATTGACAATGCGGGCGGCAGTCAAAAGAGCATGATCCCAAAAGGAGTGAGGCAAGTTAGTTCTACACATCATCGATCGAACCATATTAAGTAGGGTTCGATTTCTCCTCTCGCTCACGCCATTAAGTTGGGGTGTGCCAGGTGGAGTGGGTTCTGAAATTATTCCACACTCTTTGAGATGATTGAGGAACTCTAAGCTGAGGTATTCGCCACCTCGATCTGATCAAAATATTTTTATCTTTCTAGTAAGTTGGTTTTCTACTTCGTTTTGAAACTCTTTGAACTTCTCAAAAGTTTCATGCTTATGCTTCATAAGATAGACATAAGCATATCGACTATAATCGTTGATGAAAGTAACGAAGGATCTTTCATGGTTTCTTGTCATGGTTCTGAAAGGGCCACATACATCAGTGTGAATGAGTCCTAGCAGACCATTGGCCTTTTCACCAACACCAGTGAAGGGACGCTTTGTGAGTTTGCCAGCTAAGCAAGATTCGCAATCATTAAAGGAGTCCAGTCCAGTGGATTCAAGAATCCCCTCGGATTGGAGCCATTTTATGTGTGCCTTACTTATGTGGCCAAGTCTACAATGCCATAGAAAGGTGTAACACCTCGAAAAATTTCGTCCAATAATGTCTTGACACGTGTCATAAGGTTCCGGTATGTGAAAACAAACTTTAGAGGGACTAAAAGTGACAAACGGTGAAAACTATGGAACGTAAGGGTCCAAAGTGTCAACAATGGATAAATAGACTCTATGATAACCCTACATAATGTTTATAACCTTAAACGGATGGTTCATGGATCATACGACGCGGAAATTGCACAAAAGTGAAGTATTGTAAACTATAGGGGCCAAAAGTGTCAACATGTTCAATTTATACCTCTGAGTGAACTTTTGGCAGACCCGAAGCTTTGTAAAGCTAAAATATACTCACTAGAATATGTGGTTAAAATTTCGTGAAGTTTCGTCAACGTATGAGAAAGTTATGGCCAAAACCGTACTTGAAGGACTAAAAGCGTCAACGTCGAATTTCATGGCTTTTCGGTTGAGCGCAAAGTTATCCGAGGACATTACCATGTTGGTAAATGTCCTAAGGTTCTTAAAAACCAGATTCGAGGGTTTACGAGTCAAGATTCATGGCCAAATCATCGCAACCAAAGTACAGAGACCAAAACTGCAACAAATGGGCAAACTTTGGAACTGCAGACCCCAGGCGCCCGCCTGAGGTCCTACGCGGGCCGCGACCCAGCGCCCAGCTCCGGATCTCGCGAACAGCAGCGATTTGGGTCCGAAATTGAGTGGTAACCAGCTGTTTTTCACCTCCATTTGCTCCAATAACATTGCTTGCATGGCTAGGACAACAGTAACCTCAGAATCCAGCTCTAAATCAGATTAAAAGACCAATTCTTGGGCATTTTCCTAGTAACCAAGAAGCTCTCAACTTGCAAGAACTTCACAAGCAATCTCTGGAGCATTTCTGGACATCAAGGCCGATTCCTAGTGTTAGCTAAACATCAAAAGGACCTTGGTGAGCTTCTAATTCAGTCATTAATTCGTTCTTGCATCGATTATTAGTAAAAGTCAAACTGATTGTTCTTATACTTTGACTTTCTGATTAAACGAGATTTATTCAGTCATTTCTCGAATTGAAACCACATATATGTTGGTATTTATGTGGGAAACAAACCCTCAAAAGGGTATTATCTGAATCCCACTATATGCATGCTAATTGTCGAGTCAAACGTGTTTCTAAAAAGTCAACAGAAGTGATTTTTGCAAAAATAAGCTTGAATGGTAATGTAAATGACATGCAATCTGTTTGATCATCATAGATAGCTTTATAATGAATATAAGAATGTGTTTTACCACGATCAACTCGACAATCTTTAGTATAGATACGAATCGGAACCGAAAGTCTTATAAAACGACTATTTCGTAGACTATCGATTCGGATTCGTACATGCATGTTTGAGATCTGTATTGGAGATTATTTTTGACCATTTATATTTTGGTAAAACTTTCTGGAATTTTTGTTGATTGAGTCTATACTTAGCCGATTCAATTGCATGTTCCGATTATGCTTAAAAGTTGACTATTTTGCCCTTTTTGATATAAAACGTGATTCTTGGAAAAGTGAAAGAGTAGAAATCTTTATTTCTAATATATAAACTTGCACCGAAAATTTCGGATCAGTTGGTGGTCCAGATTTTGAGTTATGGCCATTAGCATAAAACTATGTTCTTAAGTTACATAAACGGCCCTTTTCGTGTATAACCTATTTCTGGCCACGTTTTGATATAAAACTTTTTACCCACTGATGTTATATATTATTTTGGGATTTTTGATGATTTTTATTTAATTTTTGGCTGATCGTATCTTAGATCGCTTAGTTATTTCGGTTTATGTCGGTTTTGACCGTTTAAGCCATAAAATGAGTTTTATACCTTCTTTTGACCCGAAACCTTTTTCTACTGATTTTATATGTTAAATAAATTATTTTGAGCCTTCTGGAAATATAAAAATTTCAGCTTTCATATATAAACCCGGAAACGGCTCTAAATCGCATATTTAGCGTTTTAAGCGCATAGTAAGCGTCATACTCGTTTTAAACATATAAGACTTATACCTACTGATATAATTAGTATATTTTCATATAATAACAGTAAGTATAAGTATATGAACTCAGATTTCCAGTTTTGGCATTTTTAGCCCTTGTGAATTTACTAAAATACCCCTACGGTGCATAGTTTGATTTTAAATGTTAAGTTTGGTATATGGGTCATACCCTACTGTTATAACATATTAAATAAAGTATATTTACTGTATAAACCAGACCCGAAACTCAGATTTCTAATTTGACTCTTTTATAATCTCTTAAATGACCAAAATGCCCTTCTAAGGCATAAATTGAGTTTAAAACTATTCGGGGCATAATAGAACATGACTTACTGATGTTATATCATATTTAAAGCATATTATCTCAGGAAACTTGCATTTGACTCTTTTGGCTACCCGTAACGCCCTTTTTGCGTTCGGTTCGGTTCACGTAACTAGTTTGCGTAAATTGACCGAAACGGGTCAAACGTTATCGTTTTTATCTCAAAATCCAGAATGTATTTAGTATACGCATATTATACAAGTATTCAAACTTGTCGGGTCTAAATCACATTCTATCCGGTCTTTCGCTTAATCGTGCGCTTGTACCGTATTATCCTTAAAACTAACCGGTCAAAGCTTAGGCTTAAATAAAAGACCCGTTAGAAATCTAATAGGTTATTATAAACCTTTGTTCCAGATTAGGAGGCCCAGTAAAAGCTACCACACTTACCGATTGTGTTATATACTTGCTCAGGTAAATGCATTTTGACTTATTTTCCCTATACGGGCTTGGGGTACGGTATTTAAAATACCGCTTGATCGGGCGCACAAGTCCTGCACCTTATGGGTGTACAGTCTTGAATAGCTTGTGCGACTCGTTTAAACAGTCTTGTCTTACTTTAGGCTTTGGGGGGTTATTGACCGTGTCCCGGATATCCTTGGCATTATCTTACGAGATGGCCACGACCAGAGCACGGGGTGTAGGCGTACACTCGGCGTGTATAACTCTTTAATGTGGTGTGTCATTTAATCTTTAGCCCGGACAGTAGATCCCGGGCCACCAAAGATACGAGTGCATGTAAATCGTTCACAAGTTTATATTGCATAATTATCCCAAGTTAATAAAAATATTTATGCCTTGTGCATTTAAATCAATTTTCAATCATTTTCAAAATGAGTCAGTCGATTTGTATTTACCAGTGTAAACTGACGTATTTTTCCCAAAAGGTTAAGTGCAGGTACTATACGAAAATAGGATGGCTGTTTCCTAAGAGCGTCCACTATAGTCTCGCAAGCTCGGACGACAAATATCTGTTGAACCATTTTATCTTATTTGTATTTGATCCGCCTGTGGATCCGTTTCAACTACTGTGATATTTATTATTGCAATTTATTTAAAAGTTGAAATGTATCTATTCTGCTTCCGCTGTGCATTGTTATATTGTGTTGATTGTCTATGACGATGCCAACTACGTCACTGTACCCCACACCGGGCCCACCGGTGACACGTGGAAATCGGGGTGTGATAAAAGGTTTCATTAATACCAACTTTGTTACGCTTAGAAAGATGATATATGTTATTACATGTTTGAACATCAATCTCATAAATACCATTTCGAGGTTTAGCCTCAAAATAAAAGACATCATTCAAGTAGGAAGAAATAGAAATACCATTAAAAACGTACTTGAAACCTTGTTCAAACAAAAGGAAAACTGAAATAATGTTTCTGGTTATACCAGGTGCAAACAAACAATTATTTAAATTAACTACAAGGCCAGAAGGACATGAAAAATGAAATGTGCCGGTTGCAAGAACGGGTACTCTTTTCCCATCACCCACGATGAGTTCCATGTCGCCTTGTTTCAGCTTCCTCCACTTTTCAGGCTCCTGCAAAACATTAGTGATGTGGTAACCACACCCGGTATCAAATACCCATGTGTTGCTGGAGACAGTAAAAAGTTCAATAACATAAATGAGAATACCTGAAGAAGTGCTAATGTTATTGGCCTTGTTCGCCTTCAGCTTGGCTAGATACTGTGGGCAGTTCCTTTTCCAGTGCCCCATTTGGTTGCATTCAAAGCACTGACGCTCCTGAGGAGGGGGTGGTTTAGCAACCTGTTTGTTGTTGGTGGCAGATTTGGCAGCAACAACAGCCATTTTCTTGCCTTTGTTGTTATGAGCCCTTTTCTTGTTGTTGGGCTTCTTAACACCACCAGACTTGACCATCAGAACTTGGTTGGTTTTATGTGGAATGTTCATCTCGGTCGTTTTGAGCATACCATGTAGCTCAGGCACAGTCTTCACCCAAGCATTCATATTATAGTTCATAATGAACTGGTCATACGAGCTAGGGAGAGAGTTCAAGATGAAGTCCGCTGCCATTTCATCTTGCAGAGGATAACCAAGTTTGTTCATCTGGTCAATGTACCCTTTCATCTTAAGCACATGAGTACTGACACACGATCCTTCTTGCATTTTACAGCTTATGAGCTGCTTCATGGTGTCATATCGCTCCTGTCGGGCTTGTTTCTGAAACATGCCTTTCAGTTTCTGGATCATGTCATAAGCATCTTTATCTTCCATGTTCTTCTGAAGTTCAGGAGACATGGTGGCTTGCATAAGGCAGGCTACCTCAATGGCATCCTCGTTATGCTTTTCCAATGCCTTACGAGCAACAGTAGTGTTACTTTCAGGCTCGGTAGGAACTGGGCCATCTAAGATATATAGCTTTTTCGCCATCTTGAGAACTATTCTCAGATTGCGGTGCCATTCGAGAAAGTTGGCGTTATTCAGTTTTTCCTTTTCAAGGATAGACTTGAGAATGAAGGAGTTGTTTTCATTAGACATCTGTTACATAAGCAAAGAGAATTTAATTAGTATTTTCGATGTATATTTCCTTATTTAATTAATGACCCATTACAGTAATTAGAACAAGGAATGAGAATCTGGCTATGTCAGTAGTAAAGGCAGCTGTGGCATGCACTTTAGTAAGTGACTAGGCAGACTGACAACGAGTGTCAATTGTGAGAATTGCACAACTCTCGAGTATGAGGCCGCTAAGACAACTCTTGTCTATGCATTGATACGTTTAGCCTCATCTATGCCGACTTTCTACTTTCGAGACAGCTGGAGCATGTGGTGAGAAAAGAAAAAGTAATAGTCGTCCTAAAAGAGGTACTTGTGGAAGGGCCGGATGTATCAACGAAACCCTTGCACCATGGAAGGATATGCTAGACATCAAGTGTGGTGCTGTGGCTCCAAACACTGATGGTTCGCTTTTACGTTCCAAGTGTAGCTTGTGATAGGATGGCATAGACTATTGATTTTAATTATGAGTTAATTTAATATTTACCAAATAGGGTCGTAAGAGCCAATTTTAGTACATATTTAGTCGTGACATCTTGATGAACCCTTTCATCTCTCAGGACACTTAATATTAAATAACCTATTAAAACTAAGTTTGTCGCGACTTGTATAACCATTTAAAAGTTAATAGTTTTAAAATTATTAACTTATGAGTTTTAGAAAGTTAAAACTTGTTAAATTTCAAAAACTATAATGGTTATTATTTACTTTAAAATAAACTATTTGTTTTATAACAAATATTTACAAGTTGTAAAAATCAATTTAGAACTTGCTATAATTGATTGTGAACATTTTAAAACACCTTTTAAAAGTTTGGTATTAGGTTGATATATAAAAACTTATATGATAAAAGCAACCAAAATAACAAAAATAGATATGTAAATCTTTAGGCCATTTTGTTTGATCTTGCTAGAGCCAAATAGCAAGACCAAACTCGGTCACGGGGTAACAAACAACCACAAGGATGGACCTAGTGCATCTAGTTGTCTTTAGCACCTCATTGATCCTGTAATGTCTTCAGTTTTGTCTTCGGGTCTTCAACTTTAAATTATAATATAAAATACAACAAAATTGAAACCCTAATCTATCACAACTTTGAGCCACAAAGTGGGCCAAAACCATAAAACAAAACAATAACAAAAATACAAATACAAGGTCGGCCAGATTTACATATTCAACACAATCATATTAAAGTGGGCAATCTTTTGGTCAAATAAAAATAAATAAAACTTTTGACCAAATAACTTTTTGCCCAAGAAATATTTAGATCTGAAACTTTAAACAAGTTAAAGTTTGAGATCTATAACCGGTTAAAAGGACCGGTTCCGATTTGCATGTTGTAAGCGCGGCTCTGATACCACTGTTGGGATTCAGTGGTGTCAATTTTAATTTTATCAAAACGGGTTTGACATATTTTATTAACTAAATCTATAATTAATAAAACGCAGCGGAATAAATATAAATAACCAACACCAAAAGTGAACCGAACAGGATCATGGTTACAAACATGCAAATACGCTATATAAAATAATTAATCTACCGATGAGAAAAAATATACCCTTTTGGTTAATAATAACCGTGTGAGACACCGAGGTACAACGGACAAGTGCTAGACACAAACACGAACAAAGAGGTGGCGGCACCGGAAGACGATGGTGGCGGCACTTCACTTCACAGAACCACAAAAGCAAAACACCCTTTTTCCTTTTTGGAGTTTGATCGCCAAAAGTAAAAAAACCTTTTGCTAGTTGACGGCTGAACTTCTTTTATATGATTGTATCATATATCAAAAGGGAATTGCCTTTTATTTTTCTTACGGCAGAAGCTCATCTTCAAAAGAATATGATTCAAAATCATATATAGTAATATAAATTAGGTTAACTACCCTAATTATATTTTAGGCCCCGAAGCCCAATATAATAAGTTCAAACCCAGACGCGATACGAAGCCCGAAAAACAAAGTTTAATTAAATAAGTAATTAAACGTCATATTATTTATAACCCGTATAAATAATAAATCCTGTTTCTCATGAATATATAATTATTCTAGATAATTATATATTTCATTCCATTAATTGTTCGTGGTCACCAGTTAACCAAGTTAAGTGGATTTAATGTTCGTTGCCCAAGGTGTAACTCTTACGGGTCATAGCTCGGTCAGCAGCGTTGACTTATCGAACCCGTACATATAAATCCAACAGTTTTAACCACTGCTGGGATGTATTTGAGAGGTATGACTTTAGCTTTTGGAGCTTTAACACCATCAGTTGATGTAAAGTCCATTGGCTTGAAATTTTCAAGAATATCACACTCATCAGACCATTTTGGTTTAAACTGATGATTTTCAAGCTCCTCAAAAGTAGAGAATCCCATTGGTCTGTCAAGTGTGATTTTGTTACCAAGTTTGTCAGTGATTTTCACATCTTGGCCATTCTTGTTTGTGGGGATGAACTCAGTGGTTACATCAGTGGTTGGAACAGATTTTTCAAAAGCAGTGTTTTCATCATCATGTTTTCTATAACCAACCCCAAATTTCACATTGCTTTTTATCTGTTTTTCAAGCATAACCTCATACCCTTTGCATGATTCCACCCATCTCTCACATGTGATCTGGGTGGACTCTAACTCCTTTTTGCAAACTTGGTATTTTTCTACCAAAGTTTGGAGTTGGGTTTTGGTTATGCTCTGCTCTTCTTTCATGCTGCTAATCTCTTTCTCTTTTTCAGCCAATTTGTTTTTAAGCTCTTTTAAAGATCTTTCAAATTTGACTTCATCAGTTAAGATTTTATCTCGAAGGTTTTCGTTCACCTCTTTGATGTTAGCAAAAGCAATAATGCAATTGTCAAAACACAGTTTTTCAAGAACTTGAGGTGATACCTTGGCAGCAGCCATCATTGCACAATCACATTGAGGATTTTCTTCATCTTCAGCTCTTTCTTCTTTCTCACCTGCTTTTTCTTCTTTCTTTTCTTCCTTGTTCTCTTCGGACCATGGGTCTGTCAGTGGTTCAATCAGGGTACCTGAACTTTCTCCCAACAATAATTCATCAGCCACAACAGTAACCACTGCTTCAGTCACCTCATCCACTGTTTCAATACTCAGCTGTTCCTCTTCAGTTTCAACCCCCTCCTGTATTGACTCTAACGCCATCAAACAAAATTCATTATGAGAAGAATTATTGGAAGCATAGAGTGCAAAATTTTCATCACTAAGGTCTTCAGGCATACTGCTCCAGTCAACAAACCCTTGAGTGAAAAAACTTTGTTGATCTGGTTGTACTGCTGCTGGAGCAGTGGTTTGGGGTGCATGCTGCACTTGTGCCTGAGGGACAGGGGTTTGAACATATTGGATCTGTGGAATAGTGGTTTGGACATAGTGCACTGGCACAGGGGCAACAGCATAGTGAGCAGTGTTCACTTGAGCTGCTGGGGCATATTGGGTATAGTGCACAGTGCCTTGATTTTGAGGTCTAGGATTTGAGCTAGGATTAGTAACTATGGGGCCAGTAGTTTGACTCCTACACTCCCTAGCGAAGTGTCCCAACCTATTACACTTGTAGCACTTGATTTTCAATTTATCCAACCCAACCCTTAGATTCCCATGCAAACCTGGGAATTTTCGCCCTGTTCTTTTGTAAAATTTGCTAGTTCTAACACTTAGCAAGGCCAGTTGGTGCAGAATATCCATTTCCTCTAAGTCAGTGGGATCAAGATGCTGTAGATCATTGAGTTCAAAGCTTAGATTGTCTGACATCTGGTTATCATTTCCAGTAAATGCAAAACTTGCAGTGTGAGGATCAGGGTTGTTAAAATTTGCACCAGCAGTTATGTCTATGAAGTGATCATAACCCTGATCCTTAGCACTACTCCCAGATTCTTCTTGACCCAGAAGAGCAGTGTTACCGAATGTATAATCATCAACGGTTTTTCCTGACTCTTGTAACTTCCTTTTCTGGTTCAACTCCCTTTCGTAGGTCAGGAGTCGACCGTGGAGTTGGGTCAAGGTCAGATCCTTGAACTCAGGTGAATTTCGGGTGACAAAAGCTATGGTGTCCCATTTTTCTGGCAGTGGCCTGAGGAACCTGCTATTTTGGGTTGAGTTTGTAAAAGTGGTCTTAACAAGCCTCAGTTCACTGATGAGACAACTGAAACGCTCAAATTATTGCGTCAATGATTCACCTTTAACATGACAAAATGTTTCATACTGTTGGTTCAGGATTTCTCTATTGTTCTCTATGACTTCTTCGGTTCCCCCAAACTGTTCCTTAAGCGCGTCCCATAACTCTTTGGCACTGTTACAGTGTAACAGTCCAGCATATATTTCATTGGGCAGCGCTGATGCTATGATGCTAAACGCTTTAGCATCTAGTTCGATCTTTTGAAAGTCGGTTTCGGTATAATTTTCAACTGTTTTTGGAACGAACTTTTTAGCATCTTTAGCGCTTGGCACTGTGGGAACTTAGGGACCAAAGACGACAGACCTCCAACAACCTGTGCTTTGTTGAGCGAGGATGTGACCCATCCTCCTCTGCCAGATGTTGTACTCATTTCTTTTTAGCATAGGTGGTTTAAAAAGCGAGCCGATGTTGTTTTTATCATCCTGAGATTGTGACGTCATTCTTGTTGTTTTTTACAGACACTGAGTAATCAACTTTTAATGGTGATTAATCCTTGCTCTGTTTTTCAACAGACGAACAAACGATCAGTATCAACTGTTATGAGCTAAACTATTTACGTCAAAATGATTGTTAAATCAAATTTGACTGTCCAAGCTCTGATACCAATTGTTGGATCTGAGTTTGTTTCTGATTGTATTTTGTGTTTGTAATTAAAATGAAAATGGATGAGTGTGCAGCGGAATTATGATGAAAACAAACTTTGCATACAATCAAACGAGAGTAATACTTTGATCAAACATCTTTACACAATGAATCGGAAGATTGAATTTATTTCAATAATGATTACAATGATTGATGAATGAATGCAAACTCCCCCTCAGCCAGAGCTCAGTTGTTTGTTCGTGCAAAGAAGACGATGGTGCAAAAGAGCTAATAGAACAGTACAAAGTACTGATCTATTTATAGGCACTTGCAAACTACTGAGCATCTTAGCTGACGTCACCATGAAAGTGACATCTAACTTCCTAACAAACTCTAACCTCTGATCTATACAAACACTGCTATGTTAACTACTGCTATTACATTATATTACAAAACAGACTATTGATCAGCTGCTGCAACCTTCCACTGCTGTGAACCCAGCAACACTTGTCCGGATCAGCAGAGCTTGACTCAAAGCAGTAGATTGAATCAGCAGGGCTTTAGTCTTTCATCAGGTCTTTACTTGAGCAGCAGTTGTAGGTCAGTATTTTGCAAGATCAGCAGATAGGAGGTCAGCAGTTGTTGAAATCACTTTCAAGGGGAGAGATTTGTATGTAAACATCTGCTTATTCTGGATCCACTGCTCTGATCTAGTTTTGGCTTTAATTATCTGTTCCTCTGATAGGGTTCAATCCCAACAGAAGGCTACTTACACCCCGAGTGAAAGAGAAGCTGAGGAGGTCACATCCAAGTTTGGTCAGGCTTGGATGTCTGTTTTCCATATATAAAATCCTGACTTGCCAGAGCTCCCAAGTTGGTAATCGTGGAGCAGGAATCGGTATCTTTCTTGAAAAATGTTTGTTTGGAAAGCCTACAAGTGGTAAAATTGAAAAATGTCATATTTCAACTTACAAATGGTATTGTTGAGAAGTGAACATACAAGTGATTGTTCATACAAGTGGTTAATCAAGGTCATTAAATTGAACTTGATATAATCCTCATACAAATGGTTGATAAAACAAAATGACGAGTTTATCCCCTAATCTACAAATGGTGTGTGAAATCAACAAAACTAATTTTTCGAAAAAACCATTTTGATTAAAACAAACTTAAGTGTTTTGAAATCATAATGGGAAAATAGTTTGTTGTCAGGGGGAGTTCTGATTGTTTATGCCAAGTGAACGGATAATTGAAGCAATCCGCATCAGTTTGTCAAGTTTTCTTTACATGATTTTGAATTTTGGGGGGGAGTAAGGTTTTCAAAAAATCCAAAAACATTAGAAAGTTTGAAAAATCCAAAAAACATGATAAACACTAATGAAAAACGAGTTTTGTTGTGAAAAAGAGGAAATGATAGTACATCAGTGGACTATCACAGCACGCTAAAGAATTGGAAAGTCAAAAGTGATAAACGGTCTCACTGAGGATGTATCGGTAGGTTTTTATACATTCAGTAGATTGTTTTCGAGATATAAATGTAAATATCATTTGCTTACTTATCTCGTGGGGAACATCTCTCAGATATATGGATAACCCCCGAAATCTTGTTTGAAAGACTTTCTATTTCTGACATACTAGGTCTTTGTGCATGATGATATCTGGGGTATTATACCAGGACTTCTGATTTTGCGGAAGCAATAGCCTAGTCCTCGTATAATGCTTTGCATTGCTTTAATCGTAAAGCCTACCCTCAGCATAAAAAATGATAAAACATTGAAAAATGCTAATCATGTGCTGTTGAAGAAAAGATCCCCAAACGGGACACACCGAAAGACGAACCATCATCTCTCTGATTGAACGGAAGTTCTAGCCTGAGCTCTCATGGTCTCGCATTACCCGTTTACAGATATCATTAGTGTACACTCACCTGTAAAACTGAATATAGAAGTCTGGATACGGGAGTATATTCTGAGATGGTACACGCGAGTTAGTTCAAGTGCTTAAAACACTAAATTCGTATCTCAAAACAGATGAACTTTGTGTGAAAATTTAAGTGGATCAGTATACTGACAATCTAAGTGAATTGTTTAGAACTTAAAATGTTTAAAGCTTAACGGTGTTAGTGATTTGTCTCATAAACTGATATGATCCTCTTACACAAACTCACAAAAATATTGTATGTAAATATTTCTTTACTGCTTTTCAAAATCCAAAAAGATTTTATTTCATCTTATTTTCGACAACTGATTTTGAAAAGTTGATTTTCAAAAGTTCCAAGTATTAAACATGATGAACAAAAGGTTTGGGAAAGATTGTTTGAGATGGAAAATTGCTTGAAAAGAAAAATGTTATTTCTACAAGTGGTTCATCAGAGATTGACATTGTAAAATCATTTATTGAATGATTAATACCTGCCAGTGATAAATAAATTTGTCAAATTTTAAATTTGTGAAATTTGTTGTGAGGTAGAGTTGCATGCAGGTTCTAGTGATTAAACTTGAGCAGATTGTGAGCCAGGTTACGATCTTGATACTGTTGATGCTGATGAACTTAAGGAATCAAGAGATCTGATCAAGAGAATTGTGAAGATGATAGATCAACATCCAAGGGGGAGATTAGTTGAAAAAGAAGAAGAGAGAAAGATTGAGGATACTTTACATTGTCAGATACTTCGGGAGAGAACGGGAAGACTAATAAAGACTGAAGATTGAAGACTCGACACTGAAGACTTCGTCAACATCCAAGGGGGAGTCTGTTGGTGCATATGTCTGTCGACTTCGTCTTGTATCGAGTCTTGTATTAAAATAGATAGATCAGGGCACGTAGTACGAGAAAAATGTCAAAATTGTGTTTAGGGCTATTTCGCACGAAATAACATGTGAGTCATTTCGCACGAAATGACATAGTCATTTCGTACGAAATAGACTGGCTATTTCGCTTGGGCCATTTCGTACGAAATAGGCTTGCCTATAAATACCTATCGTGCCATCTCATTTGTAACTTTCCGGTTTCAGTGTCGAACTGCTGTTGAAGTGTCTACTCGCTGTAAATCTTTGTCATATCAATTAAAAGACAGTTTAAAGTGAATTGCAAGCTGAATTACCTCGATACGTTTGTTTCCGCCACTCGTATTGAGCAAAAATTCTTCTGAACGACTCGTTTGGTCGTGCAAACGATCCCTACATGTAATAAAATAATCAAAAAAAAGTTGGCGAGTATACAAGTTTTGTTACATAGCATAATATAGAGTAAAAAGTGCTCATTTCCAACATGATTCATAATATGCGAGTATTAGTATGCATGACATGGCGTACATTATGTTCAAACCCAAGTATACAACGCATTAAAATAGCCTATCCCAATAGAGTAGCAGGAGGTAACATGTTTAACTTAACAATACCCCAAGTCTAATGGGTGGTGCGTTAATCCTGTAGCGCTATAATTGTTAACGTAGGCTAGCAAAATTAATGAGCATATATCGACCAAATAGTTTACATAGCATACGAGATTAACAAGCATCACATATAGTCTCATGTTAAGCATGGATAGAGTATGATTAAAATAGTTTAATTGTCGTGTGATTTTGTATAACATACATGTTGTATCCCAAAGTGATAAAGAGTAAAAAGGGATCGAGTATACTCATGGTTTTGCAAGCTTTCCTACTTGATAATCCTGCGAGAGTTGGTTGTTTAGTTTGGAGCACCTTGTCCTTCTACACGAAGAAACATAGGTGTGTGAGTTTGGGGGAGTTAACGGGAGATTATAGATTCGGAGTTTCAAATACATAAACGTATGAAAATAATCATTTAGTACATATGACACTTGTTCTTGACACTATGAAACTCGAAAGAGTTTTAAATGTTTTCATGGGACAAAACCCATTAGAATCGTGGCAAGTCATTAATGCCTAAGATGATGTACTTACTATCTTGACAAATGTCCATTTGTTCATCATTAAGAGTTCGGTTTGTTGTATATATTATATAAGTTATATGAATATTAATATGTCATATTGGTCAAGCATGAGGTAGAGGGATAAATCCCCCATTTAGGAACCTCTTAGTATCATAGGAATCATGCATGAGGTAGGAAGAATCAACTCTTCCATTTAGGCACCACTTTGTTCACCACTACACTTGTTGTTATAAACAACAAGGAGGGTCATGAACTTACAAGTAAAGAATGAAATAAGGACAACCAATCTATGGAAAACATCAAATAGTGTGTGGATTTTCAAGTGGAATAGCCCAAGCTTGTTCCACAATCACACAAACATCAAGCTTTGAGCTTGAACACTACTTGTGGGTAAAACCCTACACAAAACAGAAAGTTTATGAGGTTTTAACCTCTGATTTTACTTCTCTCAGCCTTGTTTTTAAGCCCAACTAACCATTCAATTGATTATGAGCATAAGGAGGAAGGTTTGAGATGAGATAACTCAAGTTTAACTAAGTTTAACAAAGTTTAAGCGAAAACAGAAAGTTGCAGTCCACTTTGGAGCCTTTTTGGTGACATTCCAGACCTTGGTTTTCCATGGCAAACCTGTGGAAATGTCCCTAAGGTCAATACAAGTGAGTAGGAAAAAGAATCAAAGCAAAGACTAAGTAATGAGTGAGATATGCTCACTTGAACAACTTGTGATGATTCTGATTATCTTCTGATTTCCAGCAGCTTTTGAGAGAGATTGGAGAGTGAAATGAGGATGTTGTAAACTGGAAAAAGCTTGGAAGAGGTGTGGGTTTTATAGGGAAGTGATTAGGGTTGGGTTTGGTGTTTAAAAATCAATTAAAACACAAAGTCCCGCTCAAAAACGAGTCTGGTCGAACATTTGCGGACTGGGCGGCTCTAGCGGGCCGCGAAGACGTTCCTGGGCCGGGTCGTGGACCCCCAGGATGTCTAATTGGTTAAATTTTTTATTTTTGTTCATTTTTGCCCCCCCAACTTTCATAAGATGTTGTTTGAAGTTGTATTCAGACCATTTTAGGTACAATAATCATAAATAAGGGTAGGTTATGTAATTATTTTATGAAACAAACATAAAATAAGTATAAACACGTATATTTGTCGTAAACAAGTGTTGAAATTGTATAATTCGAGCATATAGATTACAAGTTTGCAAGTTTGACATATTTAGCACAAAGTATGAATAAGGTGTTGTATGTTTAGCCAATTCGGACGTGTAAACATGTATGACGTGTATGTAACATAAATGTAACGAAAAAGCGAATTTCATTATGATCCAAGTCACGGATTTTACATCGATTACAACGAAAGAACGATTACAAGAGTACAAAGTTTCGAAAAATAGAATTACAAGCAAAGGTTTGTAATTATAGAAAGTGTGAAAACGCAGGGCGTTACAGTATCCCCTCCTTTAGGAAATTTCATCCCAAAATTTAGAAAGAAGTAACGAAAAGATGCGGATACTTGGTCTTCATATCACTCTCGAATTCCTAAGTACATTCAGCGCCACGTTTTCCTTCCCATCGAACCTTAACGATAGGAATTTGACTGCGCCTCAGTTTCTTGACACCTCGGTCCATGATTTCGACGGGTTTCTCCACAAAATGCAAAGTGTCGTTGATTTGGAGATCTTCGAGAGGAACTTGAAGTCCTTCTTCAACGAGACACTTCTTGAGATTCGAGACATGAAATGTTGGATGAACGTTGTTGAGTTCTTGAGGTAAATTGAGTCGATAAGCCACCTTGCCAATCCTTTCGAGTATCTTGAAAGGACCAACATAGCGAGGGCAATTTTTCCCTTTTTACCAAAACGAACTACACCTTTCCAAGGAGATACTTTGAGTAGGACATGATCACCAACGTTAAATTCAAAGGGTTTGCGTCACTTGTCGGCATAGCTCTTTTGTTGACTTCTAGCCTTGAGTAGATTGTCATGGATTTGAAGAATCTTAACCATTGTTTCTTGTATGATCTCAGGACCAGTAAATTGTTTGGCACCAATCTCATGCCAGCTTAAAGGAGATCGGTATTTGCGACCATACAATGCCTCGAAAGGAGCCATTTGAATACTGGAGTGGTTGCTATTGTTGTACGAGAACTCGATCAATGGTAAATGCACTTCCCAACTACCACCAAAGTCGATGACACAAGAACGGAGCGTGTCCTCTAGGGTTTGGATAGTACGTTCAGTCTGTCCATCCGTTTGAGGATGAAAGGCTGTACTAAGATTCAAATGAGAACCCATAGCGGACTGGAAAGTTTGCCAAAGACGCGAAGTGAAACGACCATCACGATCAGAAATGATGTCGTGAGGAATACCATGACGAAGTATGATTTCATCAGTGTAGAGTCGAGCAAGTCTTTCAACCTTGAAATCTTCACGAATAGGAAGGAAATGAGCAGACTTGGTCAGACGGTCGATGATCACCCAAATACTATCGTGACCAGAAGGTGTACGAGGAAGTTTAGTTATGAAGTCCATGGCGATGCTATCCCATTTCCAAACGGGGATTTCAAGTTATTCGAGTAGACCAGAAGGTCGTTGATGCTCAGCTTTGACTTTCGAATAGGTGAGGCATTTAGAAACGTACGTGGCAATCTCTCTCTCCATACCAGGCCACCATTAAGATGTACGTAGATTATGGTACATCTTGTCAGCACCAGGATGAATCAAGTACTTGGATTTGTGTGCCTCGTTCAAGATGAGTTCACGAAGATTGTCTCGATCCGGCACCCAGATGCGATCAAGGTAGTATTGAAGTCCATCAGATTTTGTCTCGAGTTGATCAATAGAAGCACCACGAATTTCGATGATTAGACTACCTTCGTTGGATGACGAATATAGCGCTTCACGAATGCAAGTATGAAGGTCGCTAGAAACTTGAAAACAACGAATGCTACTAACATGAGCCTTACGACTAAGAGCATTGGCCATGACATTTGCCTTACTAGGATGGTAGCGAATCTCGCAGTCGTAGTCGTTAAGCAATTCCACCCAATGTCGCTGACGCATATTAAGCTCCTTTTGGTTAAATATGTGTTGTAGGCTCTTGTGGTCAGTGAAAACCACACACTTCGTACCATATAGGTAGTGTCTCCAAATCTTTAACACAAAAACAATTGCGCCAAGCTCGAGGTCATGGGTAGTATAGTTTTTCACATGTATCTTGAGTTGACGAGAAGCATAAACAATGACTTTGTCTCATTGCATGAGAACACAACCAAGACCACGGTTCGAAGCATCGCAATACACCACGAAGTCATCATTCCCATCGGGAAGAGCAAGAATAGGTGTGTTACAAAGCAAGTTCTTAAGGGTTTGAAAGGATTCCTCTTGCTCAGGACCCCAAGCAAAAGGTTTATCGTTTTTGAGTCAACGAGGTGAGAGGAACAGCGATCTTTGAAAAGTTTGAGATGAATCGACGGTAATAATGTGACAACCGTCATAAATCCAGGCATCCGTACAATTAATTAATAATGATTAATGCTTAATGACTGTGCTTAATTACAACTGATGACTTAAACTGCTTTCTGATTTCTGTATCATACATACATGGGCATCACATTTCATATTGTCACATCATTTATCACATACAAACTTTAGTCAAATAAACGATGCACAAAGCACAGTTAGCACCATTAGTGGATAACTCAGAAACATGCTGACAATGTCAGCACATAGACAGACAGTATTTTAAGACCCCGTATGGGCCAGAGACAAGGTACTACACTAGTGTGGAGTGTAGGGAAGTAAGGACCATAAAACTGCGCCACTAGGTGATAGTTTAAGTGCCGGAAAGTGCCTAAAACCCACTTAAAGTGCAGAATTCTGCATTAATCAGCAAAAATCAGCATTTTAACATGCTAGTAACATGCAAAAATATGGCAGAATGGTCTTGTATGCTTTCCTAAGTGTCGGGAATTAAAAGTGTCACAAAAGGGTACTTAATGAACACTAAACGGAATAACTTGACACTTTAACGAACCGGTATCTCACCGAACAACCGGACATTACCCGGAGTACCAAAATATTGCTAGAAACATTGTTTTATTATTTCTTGGCTAGTTATGGTTCTCGAACACCCTAATACACTATATGATACATCCTACACTTAAAACACTAGATTTTACACTTAACATCCTAACTAATTACTTAACTAAACATCAAAGTTACACTTACCCCCCTCCCATTTACGGTCCCAAGGGTGGCCCACACATGATCCCCACAATCTCCCTAGATATTGCTTAAATCTCCTGTAGATATGATAAGATCATGTTTGTACTTAGAGAGACATACTAACCATTGGACAATAGAGATTATTGGTTATAAGAACAAGCATCAACACAACACCAACTCACCACCACTCTCTTCCTTCTCCCTCTCCCTCACTTTGGCCGAAGGTAGCCACCACCACCACCATTGTTTTCATTTCATGTTCATGCAATCCAAGGTCATCTCAAGGTGTAACAAGGTGTTTTAGGAAGCTCGGTGCTCACGGATCATCAAGGACCTCCATTAATTGCTTTTATCCACTCCATATTCATCTTGTTTCTTCCCTAGCTTAGAGCTAGTTCTAAGACTCTCTTGATCCTTGTTTACTTCTTATCTAGTTGGTTAAAAGTTGTATTATGTTGTAAATCACTAGAACAATAAAAGACCTGAACAAGAACCATGAAACATAAGCTTACATATGATGATATCTTGGTAAAATAATGTTGTTTAGTGTATACTTGCTTGTTGATTTCTTGAAATAATGATGTTAATCATCACATGGTGCTTGCTAGATGGTGATTAAACACATAATCTAGAAAGTGGGAGAATGATTATGTAACAACATAGGATGATCATCTTCTTGAGAAAAGATGAACTTGATAAAGCAAAGGGTTTCTTGAAAAATAATAAACAAAGTAAGCTAGTAAACTTATAGATCCAAGATTTATGAATGATTTTCCAAGAAAACCAAGTTCAAAATATGATTTTTGAAAGATCATGGTTTTTACTTAAACCTACACTATTTTTAGTGGAAGGACAAGTGTATAAACACTTATGAAACAAGAAGGTCTAATAAATAAACATTTTTGTAAAATGTGATTACAAGTTGTAAACACCTAAAACTCTCAAGAATGGGATTTTTAAGGAAATAAACACACTTTAGAGGGTAACTAAGTCCACTATAAACGCTACCAAGTTACTACAAGTTTTTTGTGAAAAGATCAAGTTCATAGTGTTATGTAAAATGTATAGATTTTGCTCTCGGAAAGTATAATATTGTTTAGGGATTGATTGTTGATTTTGGAAAAGAAAAAGATATGCTAAATAGCATGGACACCTCCATTTTTAAAGGAAACTATGGCAAAATTTTCTGAAAATACAAACACTTTGAAAATATTTTCTAAACAAGTAATTGCAAGTGTATTTTAAAATATGTTTTTCAATATAAACATTGCCATAAATTTTGTTACAAAAATACAAGTATTGGAGGTTGGTTTTTTTTTTGTAAATAAAAATGGATAAATATATATTTTATACTAAAGACACTTGTGTGAATATTTGTATACTTTGTGGAATAGTTATATTCTTTTAGGGTAAAATAATATAACTTAACAAATACCATAGAATTTACAATTCCAAAATAATACCAAAAATCACAAGGAATAAATACATAAGTTACACACTTGATATTGTGAAACCAAACGTAAAAACGTAACTTATAAAATATTCCGGAAAGTACTCTTACAAATATATTTTTGGCAAATATTATTTTGGAAACGAAAGAAGTGAAAATATGATCTTTGTACATAATACCAAGATATATCACATTTTCAACAAGAAGAATATATATTATTTTTGGGAGATAAAAATATATTTTCCTAGTATATTTAGAAGATATATGATTTTTGGGAAAAATATACATTTTCTTGGAATACATTATTTTTGGCAAATAAGTTATATATATTTTCTAAAGTGAGACTTGAAAATATATTGTTTTGAAAATACAATTACAAGAATAAAAAAATACATGTATAAAATACCTCCATCATTGGGAAGGAAATACGGAGTTAAATACTTGAGAAGTATTAATACAAAAATATTGATTAAACAATTATTCCAAAACTAAATATAATTTAAAGTTAAAGTAAGTATTATTTTAACAAGTGATTATAACTTGGAATAATATTGGGAACATACGCAATGTAACTCAAAAACGTAAATACAAAAGCAAGGCACGGCCCATTCGTCTAATAGACCCTAGCACGTTGTAGGTAGTCGGGTTTGCAGAAGAAATTCTGGGTTACGATTCTGAAGACGCAATACTGTGAGATCATGTCCCCCTTTTCTTTTGAATGTTTTCAGTTTTATAACTTCGGGGGTGATATATGTAACACCCCCAAAATGCCACCTGCGGAAACCCCACGAGGCGTGTTACACATCAGAGTCTGAGCCACCAATCACATTGAACCAATAGTAAATACTTAAATAAAACATGTCATTAATCGTCAAGATTAAATGTCAAACACAATATTAATTTCCAAGAGTTATGTAGCGGAAGCATATGATAAGTCGTTTAGTAATCGTTTCAAAATAATCGTAAAACCAATGTGTCAATTATAAATAATCCAGTAGCTTCGACCCATGACCACTCCAGCACGCCCAGATAGCAAGTCCATGTTCCAAAGTTAACGACCTACAAGCATGCAAACAAGTGTGTCAGACTACGCTGGTGAGTTCAAGGTGTTGCTTGTGTGTGAAGTTACCAGATATTAGTTAAATCAACTCGTTGTTTGGTTCTGATATCGTTGTTAATTCGTTTATTGTACCGTATGCAGCGTCAATGATGGGAATGCCTAACCCCAATGCCTTACAGGCATTGGTCAAAGTCAAGGTATCAAACAACCTTGACAAGCTGTAGGAGGTCTTATATCCGCGTTACAAGTTGTCCCAGTAATTAGTTCACGCCCGTCCTTACGGCCCGGTGTGAGGGTGCCAAACCTAATAGCGCTATCAACTAATTACCCCATTGCCTAACAGGCAATCCGGTAGATGATTGTTTCTATGTTCCAGTTGTTTACCCCAAGTTTCCCTTCCAAATGTTTACCAGTTGTCCCAAACCACCGGGACGCATGCTTGAGAAAATGCAATGAACTCACCTTGGTTTGCTCGGCAGATTATACCAAAGTTACTTGAATTAAAATGGTCAATCACGTCCTAACACGTTTATCATACAAGTCAGGTTTTGTCTCAAGTAATGCACGTATGTTTTCACATAGACTAACAAGTCACAAGCACGTAAAGTTCATGACAACACGTTTGGTACGTTAACAGTCAAGAGCATATCATATTCATACTAGAACGATTTAAATAACCAAGCCCAAAAGATAGTAGGCCCAACATGTTGTGCGATCCACAACATGTTGTGCGATCCACAACATGTTGTGCGATCCTCATATCCCAGCCCAACAACATAACAGCCCATTAACCTATTCTTGGCCCAATTGTCATAACATACAAGTGTTGTGCGAACCGGACAGCCTTGTGCGTTCCGAACGGATTGTGCGTTTGTAATTGGGCTTGTCCGGCCCAACATGTTAAGCTGATCCGCTAACTTTGTGCGATTCAGGGGATCTTGTGCGATCAATACCCCTTGTGCGACCGGATCAGACTTGTGTGATTGGACCTCCTGTGCGACAGGAGGTCTTGTGCGACCCAATGGGTTGTGCGATTGGACCAGGCCAGCCCAACATACATCCGGCCCAATCGTTGCAGTTTGTGCGATCCAGTGAACCTTGTGCGACTGGATCGTTTGTGCGATTAGTTTTGAACATCCGATTATCTTGCCAATCGGTTACAAGCATTAATCAAGCCAATCAATAGTTTCCAAGTTTATCATCTATCAATTAACAACTAATCTATTTCAAAACATGCCTCTACTCGATCAAATGAGGGTTTTTACCTTCTAATTCTCATGAACCCTAATCTTGTTCAAGCATAACAATAATTTATCTAATCATATGATTTCGTCCGATGACACAACATTACATACTTTCAATTCTTAATTCATCACACAACTAATCCGAACACAGAATATGGCAGCCGATTAATCACCTAATTGGTTTCGGTTCTACACCATGGAATCTTATTCATAAGAACATAATCGATCATGTTAATTAAAAATCCTAAATCATCATGCAAGGCTATCATAGTACACACAACAACACGTAATCTATCATTCAAACACGCAAACAATCACAAGCACACTAACCGGTTAATGATGGCAAGAGGGTGATCCAAACGAAGGATATTCCTTGGTTGTCTTGTGCCGTCGAGTTCGAGTGAGAGAAGAGGGAGCTTTAGGGTTTTGAGTGTGTGAGGTGAATTGTAACAAATGAGGTGTTTACCCTACCATCTATTTCGTATAAGTGTAGTGGGCCGAACCCCTTCATGGGTTATCTATGTGTTTCGGATTCAAAGAGAGTGGGCCGAGAGTGTCATGGGTCAGTCCATTAGTTTGTGCGATCGGCTATGTGTTGTGCGGTTCGGACAAGGTAAACACATTCATAAACATATAACCTATCATAACGTCATAACATTCAATAATTCAATCATTTGATAATTCAATCAAGTTCACATACGTTGCATACAATACAAAAACGGGTTTGAAATACGAGTTGTCACAGTATCCCCAACTAAAAAGAAATTTCGTCCCGAAATTTGGTACGCACTCACTAACGTAAGCTATATTGTTCACTAGTTTTCCTGGGGTGTCACATCATCCCCCACTTGAATGGGAATTTCGTCCCGAAATTCACTAGTTGCATCAACATTAAGTTTGCTAGGTTCTGCCTGATCTGTGGGGAACAAATGTGGATACTTAAGTTTCATCTGGTCCTCGCGTTCCCACGTGAACTCTGGACCCCGTCTTGAGTTCCAACGAACTCTCACAATCGGTATGTGGCTGTGCTTACGAACTTTAACTTCCCGATCCATAATTTCAATAGGTTCTTCGACAAACTGCAATTTGTCGTCTATCTTCAGCTCTTGAAATGGTACTACTAGTGTTTCATCAACCAAACACTTCTTTAGCTGCGATACGTGAAATACATCATGGACATTACCCAACTCAGCAGGTAATTCCAACCTGTAGGCCACCTTTCCAATCCGTTCTAAAATTTTGAATGGTCCTACATAACGAGGGTTTAGTTTGCCGCGTTTCCCAAAACGCACCACACCCTTCCAGGGTGAAACCTTTAACATAACGCGGTCATTAACTTCGAATTCCAGCGGTTTACTACGCTTGTCAGCGTAGCTTTTCTGACGATCGCGAGCTGCGGCCATACGGTTTCTGATCTGCACGATGCTTTCTGATGCTTCAAGAACAAACTCAGGTCCTGTGATCTGACTATCCCCCACCTCATGCCAACAGAGAGGTGAACGACATTTCCGTCCGTACAGTGCTTCGAACGGAGCTGCCTTAATACTTGAATAGTAGCTGTTGTTGTAGGAGAATTCTATCAACGGTAGGTGCTTCTCCCATCCTTTTCCAAAGTCGAGTACGCATGCCCGAAGCATATCTTCGAGTGTTTGGATGGTGCGCTCGCTTTGACCATCTGTCTGCGGGTGATAAGCGGTACTCATGTCGAGTTGGGAACCAAACGATTTATGCATTGACTGCCATAACTCTGAAGTGAAACGCGGATCACGGTCTGAAATGATAGAAGTTGGCACTCCATGCCTAGAAACTACTTCCTTAAGATACACTGCTGCCAGCTGAGAAAACTTGTCTGTTTCCTTGATTGCTAGGAAGTGTGCTGATTTCGTGAGGCGATCAACAATCACCCAAATAGTGTCATTCCCAGCCTGAGTTCTTGGTAGTCCTGTCACGAAATCCATAGCGATCTGCTCCCACTTCCATGTGGGTATCTCTGGTTGCTACAGTAGACCTGAGGGCTTTTGATGTTCTGCTTTGACTTTAGCACAAGTCAAACATTTGCTGACGTAGGTTGCTATATGAGCCTTCATGCTGGGCCACCAGTAGGTAGTTTTCAAGTCATAGTACATCTTATCTGATCCAGGATGTACAGAGTAGCGTGATTTATGTGCCTCTTCCATTACGAGTTCTCGTAAGTCACCATAGAGTGGAACCCAGATGCGTCCGGTTACATAGTAAGCACCGTCTCCCTTATGTTCTAGTCGTTGTCTCGAGCCACGTAAAGCTTCAGCTCGAACGTTCTCTGGTTTCAACGCTTCCAACTGAGCGTCTCGTATCTGGGAAGGGAGGTTGGACTGAATCGTTAGTTGCAATGCTCGCACACGCCTAGGTGCATTATCCTTTCTGCTGAGGGCGTCAGCTACAACGTTTGCCTTGCCCGGATGATACTTGATGGCACATTCATAATCGTTCAATAACTCCACCCATCGTCGTTATCGCATATTCAACTCTTTCTGGTTGAAGATGTGCTGGAGACTCCTATGGTCGGTGTAGATGGTGCATTTGGTACCGTACAGATAGTGCCTCCAAATCTTCAACGCAAATACCACCGCTCCTAACTCCAAGTCGTGCGTCGTATAGTTCTTCTCGTGCACCTTCAGCTGACGAGAAGCATAAGCTATTACCTTCTCGAGTTGCATCAACACGCAACCAAGACCCTGAGTTGACGCGTCATAATATACCACAAAATCTTCGGTGCCCTCTGGTAAAGACAAGATCGGTGCACTGCAAAGTTTCTGTTTTAACAACTGGAAGGCCTCTTCTTGCTTCGTTCCCCAAGAGTACGCCGTGTTCTTCTGTGTCAGTGAGGTGAGAGGTTGCGCGATTTTCGAGAAATCTTTAATGAACCTTCGATAATACCCTGCGAGACCAAGAAATTGTCGCACCTCAGACGGAGTCTTTGGTGCCGCCCAATTCTTAACTGCATCCACCTTCGCAGGATCCACATGTATCCCTTTCTCGTTAACAACATGCCCGAGGAAGTGCACTTCTCGAATCCAAAAGTCGCACTTAGAAAATTTCGCATACAACTGCTCCCTTCTCAAGAGTTCCAAGATGAGACGTAGGTGACGCTCGTGATCTTCCTTGTTCTTGGAATAGACTAAGATGTCGTCAATAAACACTATAACAAACTCGTCGAGATATGGCTTGCATACGCGGTTCATGAGATCCATGAAAACCGCTGGTGCATTGGTCAATCCAAACGGCATGACCAAAAACTCATAGTGTCCGTAGCGTGTTCGAAAGGCTGTCTTGGGAACATCCTCTTCCCTAACCCTTACCTGGTGATAACCCGACCTTAAGTCGATCTTTGAATAGAAGCTTGACCCTTGCAACTGGTCGAACAAGTCGTCGATGCGTGGTAACGGATAGCGGTTCTTAATGGTCACCTTGTTGAGTTCTCGATAGTCAATACACATACGGAATGACCCGTCTTTCTTCTTTACGAACAGAACTGGGGCTCCCCAAGGCGACGAACTGGGTCGAATGAAACCCCTATCCAACAACTCCTGCAATTGATTGGACAGTTCCTGTAACTCTCCAGGTGCTAACCGGTAAGGAGCTCGAGCAATTGGAGCCGCTCCCGGTGCAAGATCAATCTGAAATTCTACTTGACGGTGAGGAGGTAACCCTGGTAGCTCCTCTGGGAATACATCAGCAAATTCTCGCACCACTGGTAGATCCTCGATCTTACTCTCTTCAGACTGAGCGTTGGTAACTAACGCTAACAGTGCAGGATACCCCTTTTGTAGATACTGTTGTGCACGCATGGCCGTGATAATCCCAACCATCGTCCCACTACGATGCCCTTGAACTAACAGTGACTCTCCATCAGGGAGAGGAATACGCACAATCTTCTCCTTACACAGAATTTCTGCTTGGTGCTTAGACAACCAATCCATGCCTACCACTATGTCAAAACTACCGAGCGTAACGGGAAGGAGGTCAATGTCAAACACCTGACCCACGAGATCTAGTTTGCATCCAAAAAGGACATCTGAGGCTTCTATCGTCTTACCATCTGCTAGTTCTACTACTTGTTTAACCTCTAAAGGTGTTGGGGTTATCCCTAATCGTTGACTAAACTCTAGGGACACGTAACTCCAATCGGCACCCGAATCAAATAATACAGAAGCAATACGATTGTCAACAGGAAACGTACCAGTTACAACGTTGCCGTCATTCCTGGCATCCCCTGCTCCAAGCTGAAACACTCTGCCCCGAGCACCATTACCCCCGTTGTTGCCGTTGTTGTTGTTGTTGTTTCCAGCGTTGTTATTATTCGGGCAGTTGTTGTCATTAGCGTTCTGGTTTAACTGAGGGCAATCCCGCTTAAAGTGACCCTCATCCCCACATTGATAGCACCCCTTCCTAAAACCCTGGTTCTGCTGGGGTGGTTGTCCCTGTTGTCTCTGATTCTGCTGGTTTTGTTGCTGCTGGTGTTTGGGCTGTGGAGCCCTACAATCCTTGGCCTCATGGCCCACTTTACCACACCTGCGACATGTGCGACTACACGGTCCAAAATGATGGTAGCCACACTTATTACACTGTGGTTTCTTCCCTGCATACGAGCCCTGACTTTGACCACTTCCCTGGCCTTGATTGACAGAAGACGACTGGCTAAAGTTGCGGTTGTTGTGGTTATCTGGCCTTTTCTGAGTCTGACCAGCACTGGATGCTTTATCATAATCACTCCACTTCCGCTTGTTATCATTAGCGGACGCAGTGGCAGTGGGTGTAGCAGCTTTAGTGGCCGAAATACGCGGGGGTAACGAATCGCTTTCCACCTCTTGATCCACAATCTTGTGAGTCAGACGAACGATCTGTGTCAAATCATTGAGATGGGCTGCAGTGACCAAGCTCTTCACACGCGGAGGCAACCCTTTGATGAATAACTCAATCCTCCGGGACATAGGCCGGGACAAGTTTGGGCACATGTCGGCCAGTTCATACGATCGCTTCACATACGCTTCGACTTCAGATCCAACCATCTTCAAGTCGTAGTATTCGTTTTCCAGCTTCTGGACCTCGTCCCGAGGACAGTACTCCTCCCTGATCAGTTCTTTAAAGTCTTCCCAAGTTGTGGCATTCGCTGCCTCGATGCCCAACAACTGTACTTGGGCGTTCCACCATGTTAGGGAACCATCAGCCAAGGTACCCGCAGCATATTTCACCCTGTCCCCAGCGGGACAGTTACAGATAGCAAACACAGACTCTACTTTTTCGAACCATCTTAGGAGTCCCACAGCCCCTTCAGTCCCGGTGAAGGTCTGTGGCTTGCAGTCCATAAACATTTTGAACGTACACGCAGGCTGGTTAGGTTGAGGTTGCGCTTGTTGACCTAAATAACGGGAGGAAACACATTATAGGAATGAAAAGACGTGTACGTGGTATAAGAGTAGAGAGTACTTGGTACATTCCGTACCAGCTTGATAGGCTGCTAGAGCCTCAGCCACGCGGGTATTGATTAGGTCATTCAACTCAGCCTGAGTCATGTTGATGTTGCCACGTCCGTGTCCTCGTCCACTCATGTTTCTATAGTTGGGAATAAACCGATTTAGAAATCGAAACGAGACAGGAGTCAAGTATCATACTGATATTCACGTACTACTAAGTTCACACATAGTAAGGCAGAACCCTTCTCACGCTCGATAAGCCTCACTGGGACTTGCATGCACCCCACGTTATTATTAAGTGTGCACCCATAATAATAAGGCAATTTGCATGCGTATCTCAGTGCCTCTTAGCTTGCGCTCGAAGTTTCCCCCGTTCAAACAACACAACAGATGATATCACAGTTCTATGGTTTACATGAGTCGAAGAGTAGTGTCACACTATCATGTCACTATGGTGTTAGACGTTTCAGTTCATATACGTTGTGGGTGTGTGACTGCTAAGCAAGTAATGTATAAAGTGAGAGAGAGACGAACCTTGCAATCTGGTGCTGAGTGTCATGATCGATTTTCGAAGTTGTTCGGTTATAGTCTGGTTTTACAAAACGTTTTAAAACCTAGTTCACTATAAACAGTGGCTCTGATACCAAACTGTAACACCCCCAAAATACCACCTGCGGAAACCCCACGAGGCGTGTTACACATCAGAGTCTGAGCCACCAATCACATTGAACCAATAGTAAATACTTAAATAAAACATGTCATTAATCGTCAAGATTAAATGTCAAACACAATATTAATTTCCAAGAGTTATGTAGCGGAAGCATATGATAAGTCGTTTAGTAATCGTTTCAAAATAATCGTAAAACTAATGTGTCAATTATAAATAATCCAGTAGCTTCGACCCATGACCACTCCAGCACGCCCAGATAGCAAGTCCATGTTCCAAAGTTAACGACCTACAAGCATGCAAACAAGTGTGTCAGACTACGCTGGTGAGTTCAAGGTGTTGCTTGTGTGTGAAGTTACCAGATATTAGTTAAATCAACTCGTTGTTTGGTTCTGATATCGTTGTTAATTCGTTTATTGTACCGTATGCAGCGTCAATGATGGGAATGCCTAACCCCAATGCCTTACAGGCATTGGTCAAAGTCAAGGTATCAAACAACCTTAACAAGCTGTAGGAGGTCTTATATCCGCGTTACAAGTTGTCCCAGTAATTAGTTCACGCCCGTCCTTACGGCCCGGTGTGAGGGTGCCAAACCTAATAGCGCTATCAACTAATTACCCCATTGCCTAACAGGCAATCCGGTAGATGATTGTTTCTATGTTCCAGTTGTTTACCCCAAGTTTCCCTTCCAAATGTTTACCAGTTGTCCCAAACCACCGGGATGCATGCTTGAGAAAATGCAATGAACTCACCTTGGTTTGCTCGGCAGATTATACCAAAGTTACTTGAATTAAAATGGTCAATCACGTCCTAACACGTTTATCATACAAGTCAGGTTTTGTCTCAAGTAATGCACGTATGTTTTCACATAGACTAACAAGTCACAAGCACGTAAAGTTCATGACAACACGTTTGGTACGTTAACAGTCAAGAGCATATCATATTCATACTAGAACGATTTAAATAACCAAGCCCAAAAGATAGTAGGCCCAACATGTTGTGCGATCCACAACATGTTGTGCGATCCACAACATGTTGTGCGATCCTCATATCCCGGCCCAACAACATAACAGCCCATTAACCTATTCTTGGCCCAATTGACATAACATACAAGTGTTTTGCGAACCGGACAGCCTTGTGCGTTCCGAACGGATTGTGCGTTTGTAATTGGGCTTGTCCGGCCCAACATGTTAAGCTGATCCGCTAACTTTGTGCGATTCAGGGGATCTTGTGCGATCAATACCCCTTGTGCGACCGGATCAGACTTGTGTGATTGGACCTCCTGTGCGACAGGAGGTCTTGTGCGACCCAATGGGTTGTGCGATTGGACCAGGCCAGCCCAACATACATCCGGCCCAATCGTTGCAGTTTGTGCGATCCAGTGAACCTTGTGCGACTGGATCGTTTGTGCGATTAGTTTTGAACATCCGATTATCTTGCCAATCGGTTACAAGCATTAATCAAGCCAATCAATAGTTTCCAAGTTTATCATCTATCAATTAACAACTAATCTATTTCAAAACATGCCTCTACTCGATCAAATGAGGGTTTTTACCTTCTAATTCTCATGAACCCTAATCTTGTTCAAGCATAACAATAATTTATCTAATCATATGATTCCGTCCGATGACACAACATTACATACTTTCAATTCTTAATTCATCACACAACTAATCCGAACACAGAATATGTGTCACACCCCGACCACGTAAAACATCAAATCGTGGCGGAAACGTCGGGGAGTGTTGTAACAGAATTATTGTTTCACAACCATGGCATTTAAAGTTATATTTTATTTATCAATAAAAGAGGTACATTGTCTTGAAATAACTGAAACATAGAGTACATAACATGTTTTAATTAGACTAGCTTCATTTTAAAGTCACTAAGGCCCAAGTCCACCCTAGCGTATCACGATCAAGCTATGCATTAGCTCCTGAAACACATGTGAAAATAAAGTATGTTAGCATAAAAATGCCAGTGAGTAACATAGGTTTTGTGAAAATAGGATTCATGACTTAGGTTTTAGAAAAGGGTTGTTTAACAAAGTCAGTCATGATCCTTGTAACATGTTTTGTTTTATAAATCATTTGAAAAGCGATGATAAAGTAGATGATATGTGAAAAAGTAATGTAAGGTTAAATGAATAACTAAGTAAAATGAGTTTGTATATATATTTATCGAACAGTGTTGTAAAACAATGTCTTATGAAAAATGTGTTATTTGTAAGAAAAATGATTAAGTCCAAGTTGAATGACTTAAATAAACCACCCAATGAAAGTTGCCCATGTCTAAACCATTTGCCCAATGTTATTGTGAAAACCATGTCAAAATGTATATATATATATCAATATCAACATTGTCTATGTCAAATATCAATCATGTAATGCGTAATCAAAATGTCAATGTATGGTTAGTGAAATATGTATCAACTAAACCATAGGAAAAATGCACAAAACAGTGTATTGAAGTAAAACATGGTTTAAATCAACGCTATGTTTTGTGGAAAATGCATGCTATAATGAATACAAACATTTATGCGGTATTGTGAAAATGCATACATCCAAGCCTTGCAACTGTGGTGATAAACCTTTAAACAAATTAAAGGTCTATCTGTCTAAATGTTTTAATCGAATTCGGTCATTCCTTCCAATCCAAACATACCCAGGATTTCAGGAACGGGAGTTGTCAATTCCTATGGTACCATTACCTACTAACGAGCGGCGTGATCAATGTTAATGAATGTATATTGTCCCACTTAAACAAACCAAATGTCATACCCAAAATGTAAGCATGAAAATGTCATGTAAAACAAATGCACTAAGTATGATGAACATACATAGCTTGAAAATGTCATGTAAAATAAATGCACTAAGTATGATGAACATACATAGCGTGAAAATGTCATGTAAAACAAATGCACTAAGTATGATGAACATACATAGCGTGAAAATGTCATGTAAAACAAATGCACTAAGTATGATGAACATACATAGCGTGAACATGTCATGTAAAACAAAGGTATTAATGAACATAGCAAGTATATGATATGAAAGCATGAAAAGAATGAAAGTAACAAGTAGGCACATGTGTTTCACCCCAAAATGTTTGGAAAATAGTAAAAGAGGGGACTATGTACTCACTTGAGATTGCTTAGAAGTCGTAGAACAACCACCAAGCAATGTTAGAAGATCACGGAATCAAACAGCACCTATAAAGGCACCTACATTAATAAACGGACCTATCGGAGGATCGGGTAGTACGACGGTTCGCAAACCAAATAAGTGTGGGAACTTATGTAATATGGTTTGACAAAGCCTACATACTAAAACGAAACTTATCCTAAGTGCTTTTGACCCGTTACGACCCGCTTAGGTAGCTTATGCTACTTTAACGCGTCGTTTGCGTAAAACGCGCTTGAAACGCCTAACTAGCCCTATGACAAGCAAGATATGCCTTAACACACTTAATATTGTTGCTAAATCAGTTTAGGTGTCAAAAAATTATGTTACATAAGTTTAAAATGAATTTTAGTGTAAAAAGGGCATTTTGGTAATTTACCTAAGGCATAAGAACCACTTGTCATACAACTACTTAAACGGCGTGACCATAAGGTATAACCTCGGAAGGTTATTCCCTATACACTATGGTCACCTAATGTGTTTGGTCGGATCCTAATGATCGACCAAATGGGTCGGGTTGGTAAGTATAAGCGATTGATTAGATCGCTTACCCTTACGACCCTAAACAAGCACAAAACTAAAAGCGACGAGCTAAACATGTTAGAACATGTTTAGAAAACAGGTTTGGTATTAAAACAAACGGTTTTAATACCCTAAAGTAGTTTGGTATTAAAACGCATTTTGACCGAAACTACGACTCGTCCCTAAGCCTAGATAACGTGGTAATCAGTAGGTATAGTCGCTAGGGACTATAACCAACGTGATTACGCTCACGTTATGAAGTTCAAACGAACTTCGCATTGACCATAAACTGGTCAATGCAGAAAGTCAAACAAAGTTTGACTTTCGGACTCGAAAAGCAATAAAAGAACGAAAGAATACTTACAACGGGTCCCCGCAAGATTGAATTCTGAGTACTCTCAGGTATGAAGTGTCAAAGCACCCCAACTTAGAGAGCAACCTCTGAATTCAAGTGTGAGGGAAATGGGCAAGACATGGAGGGGTATATATAGGATTTGGTGAACCGTTAAGATCGTTCCTCGCAAAGCGTGCTTCGATCTTGGCCATCCATGTGTACCCATAGTTTTTAAAAACCATTTGAGCCCATTATTTCAGTCCCCTGATTTGAAAATACCATTTGCAATGGGTTTAGAGGTGCAAGACAGCTGCATATAGCTGTTTTCAACAATTTTTCGTATCTGGGGACCTCACGCGGCCCGCCTAAAGTTTGGGGGAATCCTTACGCGCCCCGCCTGAGCAAACTTTGACAGATTTGTCAGTTTTGGTCCCTGCAGCTTAGAAACATGCGTTTTGGCCCATTTTTGACACGTTTAAGCCCCATTAACCTCATTTCAAGGCTCTAAAATGAAGTTAAAGTATAGGGGACTCAAAACATGCTCAAAAATATCTCGGATGTCGGTTCGTTTGGTCGTATGATCGCGATGTTCGCTTAATTACGACGGAATGCGCATAAGCGTGAAAAACGATCCAAATTGCGCGACGAATGGATTTTTCTCATGCCAAACATTAAAACATAATATTTTAATGCTTACATAAATTTTTGGATGTCCGGAAGTAATCAGAACGTAAGATATGCGCGAAAGTGCAAACTTATGCACTTTTTGACACTTTTAGTCCCTGAATGAGCATAAAGTTTATTTTAGCACACCGAACCCCTCAAAGCCTATTTCTAAGCTATGTAAAGGATATTTAAGGTGTGTTTAACTTATGATCATGTTCCGGAATGTTCGTTACAGTTCAAATCGGCATACTTTCGCAGTTTGTCAATTTTAGTCCCTGTAAGCGAATTAACTGAATTTTGCCATACCAAAGCCTTCGAAACTTATTTCTAAGTTATGTAAAGGTTATTTAAGGTATGTTTAGCATAGATTGATGTTCCGGAGTATTTGTTGCATATAACTGATTACGTTTTCATACCAGTTTGCATATAATCCTCCAGAAAGCAATATAGAGTTTGAAATCGAATAAAAGCCAAAACATGAAAAACATTAAACATAAAGAAGCAAGCATAGGGATCAAATAACTTTATTTCATTGATAACCGAACTGTTTACAATGATTACAAGCACAAATGTCACAGTCTCCCCTACTTGTGGGAATTTCGTCCCGAAATTCGTTTAGAGGAAACTCGTGGGAATAGATGTGGATACTTCGCCTTCATTTGATCTTCACGTTCCCAAGTAAACTCAGGTCCACGTTTAGATTCCCAGCGAACTTTAACCAACGGAATGCGCTTGCGTTTAAGCCATTTGACTTCACGATCCATAATTTCCACAGGTTTCTCAACAAAATGTAGTGTTTTATCAACACGAATTTCGTCAAGTGGTATGTGGAGGTTCTCATCAGCTAAGCACCTTTTGAGGTTGGATACGTGGAAAGTTGGATGAACATTTCCAAGTTCAGGAGGCAATTGAAGTCTGTAGGCTACCTTACCGATTCTTTCGACGATCTGGAATGGTCCAACGTATCTAGGTGCAAGTTTTCCTTTCTTTCCAAATCTGATCACACCTTTCCAAGGTGAGACCTTAAGTAACACACGATCACCGACTTGAAAATCCAAGGGCTTGCGTTTTAGGTCCGCGTAACTCTTTTGACGGCTTCGAGCTGCTTGTAAGTTATCACGAACTTTCTTAACCTTGTCAGTTGTCTCCAGAATGAGGTCAGGTCCAGTAATCTGAGCCTCACCTATCTCATTCCAGCAGACTGGTGAACGACATTTTCGACCATAGAGAGCCTCGAAAGGAGCCATGTTGATGCTGGAGTGATAACTGTTGTTGTAGGAGAATTCAATCAATGGAAGATGTGAATCCCAACTACCACCGAAGTCGATCACACAAGCTCTAAGCATATCCTCCAAAGTCTGGATTGTTCTTTCAGTTTGGCCATCAGTTTGTGGATGATAGGCTGTGCTCAGATTGAGTTGGGTCCCCATAGCAGATTGCATGGTTCTCCAAAATCGAGAAGAGAAACGAGCATCCCTGTCCGAAATAATGTTCAAAGGAACACCATGTCGAGATACAATTTCATCCACGTAGATTTTAGCCAAATCATCAGCAGAAAAATCCTCACGGATTGGCAAGAAATGCGCTGATTTAGTAAGACGGTCCACAATTACCCAGATGGCATCGTGACCTTTCTTAGTGCGTGGAAGTTTAGTAATGAGATCCATAGCGATGTTTTCCCATTTCCAAACTGGAATCTCTGGTTGCTCCAAAAGACCATAAGGATGCTGGTGTTCAGCCTTAACCTTAAGACAAGTAAGGCATTTTGAAACGTATAAGGCAATGTCTTTCTTCATACCAGGCCACCAATACCGAGTACGAAGATCCTTATACATTTTGTCTGAGCCAGGATGGATAGAATAACGAGATTTATGGGCCTCATCCATAAGCAAAGTACGAAGATCATCTTGGCTTGGGACCCACAAACGGTCCATGAAATAATACGACCCATCTTCCTTTAGAACAAGATCAGGCTTAATGTGATAGGGTAATTCCTTACCCATCAAGTCTTGTGAAACACAAACATGCTGAGCCTGAGAAATGCGGGCTTGAATATCGGATCGAGCTTGGATAGCAGTTTGATCACGAATACAATGAAGCATAGTACGTTCCTTACGACTTAATGCGTCAGCCACGACATTCGCTTTACCAGGATGGTAGCGAATTTCGCAATCATAGTCGTTTAGGAGTTCGACCCAACGTCTTTGCCTCATGTTGAGTTCTTTCTGGTTGAAGATATGCTGGAGACTTTTGTGGTCAGTGAAAACCACGCATTTTGTACCGTACAAATAGTGTCTCCAGATTTTGAGAGCGAAAACAACTGCACCTAGCTCAAGATCATGAGTGGTGTAGTTTCTCTCATGTACCTTCAATTGTCTAGATGCATAGGCTATGACTTTGTTCCTTTGCATCAGAACACAGCCAAGACCCAATTTCGATGCATCACAGTAGACAACAAAATCATCGTTGCCTTCAGGCAAAGTCAGAATAGGTGCATTACAAAGCTTCTGCTTCAAAGTCTGAAACGCTTCTTCTTGCTTATAACCCCATTCAAAGGGTTTGTTCTTCTGAGTTAGAGCAGTTAGAGGAACTGCAATCTTCGAGAAGTTTTTAATGAAGCGGCGGTAGTAACCCGCAAGACCAAGAAAAGAACGAACCTCAGTAGGAGTAGTTGGCGTATCCCAATCCTTAATCGCACTGATCTTGGAGGGATCTACATGAATACCTTGTTCGTTGACAATATGTCCCAAAAATTGAACTTCCTTAAGCCAAAATTCGCACTTGGAGAATTTGGCAAAAAGTTGTTCTTTCTTTAGGAGTTCCAGAGTAAGACGAAGATGATGCTCATGATCAGCTCGTGTCTTAGAATAAATCAAGATATCATCAATGAAAACGATGATGAACTTATCCAAATAAGGCTTGCAGACCCTATTCATCAAGTCCATGAAAACAGCAGGAGCATTGGTCAAACCGAATGGCATGACTGTGAACTCATAATGCCCATATCGAGTGCGAAATGCTGTTTTGGGAATATCCTCTTCATGCACACGAAGTTGATGATACCCAGAACGAAGATCAATCTTCGAAAAGCAAGTAGCACCCTGTAATTTGTCAAAGAGATCATCAATGCGAGGTAGGGGATATCGATTCTTGATGGTAAGCTTATTCAGCTCACGATAATCGATACACATTCTGAAGGATCCATCCTTCTTCTTGACAAAGAGAACGGGAGCACCCCAAGGAGAAAAGCTAGGACGGATAAAACCTTTGTCAGAAAGCTCCTGAAGCTGCTTAGATAGCTCTTGCATCTCAGATGGTGCAAGGCGATACGGAGCTTTGGCAATAGGATTTGCACCAGGTACAAGATCGATATGGAACTCGACTTGGCGTGCTGGGGGTAGACCAGGTAATTCTTCAGGAAACAGCTCCGGATAATCCCGAACAACAGGGATATCTTGAATAGACTTACCTTGGTCTTTATCTGCCGTAACATGTGCCAAGAAGGCCACATAGTTCTTTCGCAGATACTTCCGAGCTTGAGAACAAGACATAAGCTTGAGGCTACTAACAGGTTTCTCACCACGAACCTGTAGGATCTCACCTGACGGGAGCGGCACACGAACGATCTTCTCGAAACAAACCACTTCTGCGCGATGCTTGGCTAACCAATCCATACCCACAATAATGTCGAAACTTCCAAGACGCATAGGCGTGAGGTCAATAGGAAAAAGATGGTTGCTAAGGTTTAATTGGCAGTTGCGAAGAATGGAATTAAGAACAATGGGTTCACCATTCGCAACTTCAACAGTCAAAGGTTTACCTAGTTTTGTTCTAGACACGCGAAGCAATGGTTCGAAAGATAAAGACACAAAACTTTTATCGGCCCCTGAATCAAAAAGAATAGACGCAGGTTGATTATTAACTAAGAACGTACCGTTCACCACCTCGTTGTCTGCCTGCGCCTCAACAGCATTCATATTGAAAGCTCGTCCACGAGCCTGAGCCTGAACTGGATTTGCATTAACCAGCCTTGGACACTGGTTTCGATAATGAGTCAGGTCTCCACAATTAAAGCATGAGCCGGGAGGGTAGTGAGGTCGTGCAGCTTGCTGTTGAACAGGTGGTTGAGCTACCTGATTTCGAGCAAAACGACAAACTTCTGCAAGATGACCCGACTTCCCACAGCTGGTACAGAAACGACACGGGAGTTGTTGCTGATGATGACTATTGCACCTATTGCACAAAGGTGCATTCCCTTCATACCGCTTCTTCGCGGGAGGCTGCGCTGGCTGATTGGGAGCTGCCTGGTTCTGTTGGGCAGTGATTGCAAAATTTTGGGAAGCCTTTCGCTTCCTAGAGTCCCTTGATGAGCCAGAATCCTTCCCTTTCTTACCTTTCTTGCTATCCCCTTTGTCAGAATCCTGCTTCTTACCCTTGTCACCCTTCCTATGCAATTTCCCCTTTCTGACCTGCGATTCTGTTAATGTCGCAGCTAACTCAATGGCCTGACGGACAGTGGTAGGTTTACTCCCGGTAACAATGTCTTGCACAGAATCAGGTAGACCATCGATGTATCTTTCGATAGCTTTGTCAAGTGGGGTGACCATTGTTGGGCATAGCAAACTCAACTCTTCATATCTATCAGTGTACGCCCGGTGCTCACCACTAACCTGTTTCAGATTGTCAAACTCCCTTTCCAACTTTCGTAGCTCATGACGAGGACAGAACTCACTCATCATGAGAGTCCTTAGCTCAGCCCATGATTGTGCTAAAGCGACTTCAGCACCTCGATCTCTCATAACCCCGTTCCACCATGTCAACGCCCTCTTCTGGAAGACACTTGAAGCAAACTCGACCTTGCGATTATCAGGACACTGAACATGACGAAAAGTATTCTCAGTGCTCTCAAACCATTGAAGAAGCCCAGTTGCTCCTTCGGTACCACTGAACTTGAGTGGTTTAGCCGAATTGAAACTCTTAAAGTTACAAGGAGCGTTCTGATTGACGTTTGCTTGGTTAAACAGAGCAATAAGATTCGGGAACGCCGCAGCCATATGTTGTGCGATGATTTCCGCCAGTTCGGCATTGGGTAGCTGATTTTCGCGTCGAGGAGGCATGCTAAAGAAAAGAGGAAAACACGAGAGGAAACGAGTGAGATGATTAGATGAAAAGAATGAGATGAAACAAAATCAAAAAAAGCAAGGATGGTAGTCATTTGTCCGTATCACAAAGCAAACAAATGACGCACAGTGACTAATCAAAGTAAATGGATCCATAAACAATGCTTAACGAAGACATGCTCGCCTATAAGTGAACACTCACCCCAAGAGTTCCCAGGTAAGAGTGACTGGTCCGATTATGTGGATTTGTACGAACACTCTAGCCTTAGACAGAAAACTCAGGGTACAGGCATTCACCCTTCCAGTTTGCACGTGTTCACATCATTTAGACCCAAACTTTGACGAGATTTTGAAAACTCGAAAGGCACAAGGCCAAAAGAATCATTAAAGCAAATGATAAATTTCCAAAATCAATTTGAAAAGTCAGAAGGGTTCAAAACAATAAAATAGATCATTTGAAAAAAATAGAGGATTGTTTTTCAGAAATCGTTTTAGAAATCTGGGTTCTTGTTTTGATGATCACCTAAGGATAGGTGAAGTGCATGTTTTAAAATCTAAACACAAGACAACTTGTGTTGGGGTCCTAGAAAGGTTATAGTCTAGGTCAAAGCATTACTAATAACCTAATTCCCTATAACCATTGGCTCTGATACCAACTCTTCTGTCACACCCCGACCACGTAAAACATCAAATCGTGGCGGAAACGTCGGGGAGTGTTGTAACAGAATTATTGTTTCACAACCATGGCATTTAAAGTTATATTTTATTTATCAATAAAAGAGGTACATTGTCTTGAAATAACTGAAACATAGAGTACATAACATGTTTTAATTAGACTAGCTTCATTTTAAAGTCACTAAGGCCCAAGTCCACCCTAGCGTATCACGATCAAGCTATGCATTAGCTCCTGAAACACATGTGAAAATAAAGTATGTTAGCATAAAAATGCCAGTGAGTAACATAGGTTTTGTGAAAATAGGATTCATGACTTAGGTTTTAGAAAAGGGTTGTTTAACAAAGTCAGTCATGATCCTTGTAACATGTTTTGTTTTATAAATCATTTGAAAAGCGATGATAAAGTAGATGATATGTGAAAAAGTAATGTAAGGTTAAATGAATAACTAAGTAAAATGAGTTTGTATATATATTTATCGAACAGTGTTGTAAAACAATGTCTTATGAAAAATGTGTTATTTGTAAGAAAAATGATTAAGTCCAAGTTGAATGACTTAAATAAACCACCCAATGAAAGTTGCCCATGTCTAAACCATTTGCCCAATGTTATTGTGAAAACCATGTCAAAATGTATATATATATATCAATATCAACATTGTCTATGTCAAATATCAATCATGTAATGCGTAATCAAAATGTCAATGTATGGTTAGTGAAATATGTATCAACTAAACCATAGGAAAAATGCACAAAACAGTGTATTGAAGTAAAACATGGTTTAAATCAACGCTATGTTTTGTGGAAAATGCATGCTATAATGAATACAAACATTTATGCGGTATTGTGAAAATGCATACATCCAAGCCTTGCAACTGTGGTGATAAACCTTTAAACAAATTAAAGGTCTATCTGTCTAAATGTTTTAATCGAATTCGGTCATTCCTTCCAATCCAAACATACCCAGGATTTCAGGAACGGGAGTTGTCAATTCCTATGGTACCATTACCTACTAACGAGCGGCGTGATCAATGTTAATGAATGTATATTGTCCCACTTAAACAAACCAAATGTCATACCCAAAATGTAAGCATGAAAATGTCATGTAAAACAAATGCACTAAGTATGATGAACATACATAGCTTGAAAATGTCATGTAAAATAAATGCACTAAGTATGATGAACATACATAGCGTGAAAATGTCATGTAAAACAAATGCACTAAGTATGATGAACATACATAGCGTGAAAATGTCATGTAAAACAAATGCACTAAGTATGATGAACATACATAGCGTGAACATGTCATGTAAAACAAAGGTATTAATGAACATAGCAAGTATATGATATGAAAGCATGAAAAGAATGAAAGTAACAAGTAGGCACATGTGTTTCACCCCAAAATGTTTGGAAAATAGTAAAAGAGGGGACTATGTACTCACTTGAGATTGCTTAGAAGTCGTAGAACAACCACCAAGCAATGTTAGAAGATCACGGAATCAAACAGCACCTATAAAGGCACCTACATTAATAAACGGACCTATCGGAGGATCGGGTAGTACGACGGTTCGCAAACCAAATAAGTGTGGGAACTTATGTAATATGGTTTGACAAAGCCTACATACTAAAACGAAACTTATCCTAAGTGCTTTTGACCCGTTACGACCCGCTTAGGTAGCTTATGCTACTTTAACGCGTCGTTTGCGTAAAACGCGCTTGAAACGCCTAACTAGCCCTATGACAAGCAAGATATGCCTTAACACACTTAATATTGTTGCTAAATCAGTTTAGGTGTCAAAAAATTATGTTACATAAGTTTAAAATGAATTTTAGTGTAAAAAGGGCATTTTGGTAATTTACCTAAGGCATAAGAACCACTTGTCATACAACTACTTAAACGGCGTGACCATAAGGTATAACCTCGGAAGGTTATTCCCTATACACTATGGTCACCTAATGTGTTTGGTCGGATCCTAATGATCGACCAAATGGGTCGGGTTGGTAAGTATAAGCGATTGATTAGATCGCTTACCCTTACGACCCTAAACAAGCACAAAACTAAAAGCGACGAGCTAAACATGTTAGAACATGTTTAGAAAACAGGTTTGGTATTAAAACAAACGGTTTTAATACCCTAAAGTAGTTTGGTATTAAAACGCATTTTGACCGAAACTACGACTCGTCCCTAAGCCTAGATAACGTGGTAATCAGTAGGTATAGTCGCTAGGGACTATAACCAACGTGATTACGCTCACGTTATGAAGTTCAAACGAACTTCGCATTGACCATAAACTGGTCAATGCAGAAAGTCAAACAAAGTTTGACTTTCGGACTCGAAAAGCAATAAAAGAACGAAAGAATACTTACAACGGGTCCCCGCAAGATTGAATTCTGAGTACTCTCAGGTATGAAGTGTCAAAGCACCCCAACTTAGAGAGCAACCTCTGAATTCAAGTGTGAGGGAAATGGGCAAGACATGGAGGGGTATATATAGGATTTGGTGAACCGTTAAGATCGTTCCTCGCAAAGCGTGCTTCGATCTTGGCCATCCATGTGTACCCATAGTTTTTAAAAACCATTTGAGCCCATTATTTCAGTCCCCTGATTTGAAAATACCATTTGCAATGGGTTTAGAGGTGCAAGACAGCTGCATATAGCTGTTTTCAACAATTTTTCGTATCTGGGGACCTCACGCGGCCCGCCTAAAGTTTGGGGGAATCCTTACGCGCCCCGCCTGAGCAAACTTTGACAGATTTGTCAGTTTTGGTCCCTGCAGCTTAGAAACATGCGTTTTGGCCCATTTTTGACACGTTTAAGCCCCATTAACCTCATTTCAAGGCTCTAAAATGAAGTTAAAGTATAGGGGACTCAAAACATGCTCAAAAATATCTCGGATGTCGGTTCGTTTGGTCGTACGATCGCGATGTTCGCTTAATTACGACGGAATGCGCATAAGCGTGAAAAACGATCCAAATTGCGCGACGAATGGATTTTTCTCATGCCAAACATTAAAACATAATATTTTAATGCTTACATAAATTTTTGGATGTCCGGAAGTAATCAGAACGTAAGATATGCGCGAAAGTGCAAACTTATGCACTTTTTGACACTTTTAGTCCCTGAATGAGCATAAAGTTTATTTTAGCACACCGAACCCCTCAAAGCCTATTTCTAAGCTATGTAAAGGATATTTAAGGTGTGTTTAACTTATGATCATGTTCCGGAATGTTCGTTACAGTTCAAATCGGCATACTTTCGCAGTTTGTCAATTTTAGTCCCTGTAAGCGAATTAACTGAATTTTGCCATACCAAAGCCTTCGAAACTTATTTCTAAGTTATGTAAAGGTTATTTAAGGTATGTTTAGCATAGATTGATGTTCCGGAGTATTTGTTGCATATAACTGATTACGTTTTCATACCAGTTTGCATATAATCCTCCAGAAAGCAATATAGAGTTTGAAATCGAATAAAAGCCAAAACATGAAAAACATTAAACATAAAGAAGCAAGCATAGGGATCAAATAACTTTATTTCATTGATAACCGAACTGTTTACAATGATTACAAGCACAAATGTCACAATATGGCAGCCGATTAATCACCTAATTGGTTTCGGTTCTACACCATGGAATCTTATTCATAAGAACATAATCGATCATGTTAATTAAAAATCCTAAATCATCATGCAAGGCTATCATAGTACACACAACAACACGTAATCTATCATTCAAACACGCAAACAATCACAAGCACACTAACCGGTTAATGATGGCAAGAGGGTGATCCAAACGAAGGATATTCCTTGGTTGTCTTGTGCCGTCGAGTTCGAGTGAGAGAAGAGGGAGCTTTAGGGTTTTGAGTGTGTGAGGTGAATTGTAACAAATGAGGTGTTTACCCTACCATCTATTTCGTATAAGTGTAGTGGGCCGAACCCCTTCATGGGTTATCTATGTGTTTCGGATTCAAAGAGAGTGGGCCGAGAGTGTCATGGGTCAGTCCATTAGTTTGTGCGATCGGCTATGTGTTGTGCGGTTCGGACAAGGTAAACACATTCATAAACATATAACCTATCATAACGTCATAACATTCAATAATTCAATCATTTGATAATTCAATCAAGTTCACATACGTTGCATACAATACAAAAACGGGTTTGAAATACGAGTTGTCACAGTATCCCCAACTAAAAAGAAATTTCGTCCCGAAATTTGGTACGCACTCACTAACGTAAGCTATATTGTTCACTAGTTTTCCTGGGGTGTCACAATATACATGTTACGATTATTTACAAACGTTTTATACATGGTATGATTTGCTTAAGGAGGGTTACTGCTAGATCATGTGAAAGGTGAGTATAACACTTAAGGCCATTAATCCTCATTGTAGGACCAAGGGACATGAGTGATAGATCTATTTGGGTGTAGCGAGCCCACACCCATGCGGGCCTGGGTGGCCCATGTGGTGACTATGTCTTCATCCCGGAGACAAATTTGCTAGGTTTGAGTCTTCCTGCACCATTTCGCATATACCATTGGCTTTGCAACCCATTGGTGTTCTCTTTTTCCTTATTGCTACATACCAGGGACATACATTCTTACAGACATACTTTAAAGGTTTATTCATATACACACATATAAACTCGCTCAACTTTTGTTGATATTTTTAAACTACATGTATTTCAGGGAACTAGTGGACCTGGCAGGATTATGCATGTGTCTTCAAGCTGCGTTTGAATAAAGGATGTCATCCATGGTTGTAGAGTGTAGGAGGTGTATCCTATTCCTGGATGGGATACATGTTTCTAAACTTGGTTTTTAGTTAACGTCTTTTGTTGAGTCCTTGTGAACTCATTAAACATGTTATGGTTTGTAACTTAATTTGGGTGTTGATGTTTTCAGACAAGTAAGTCATGGTATTTTCTAAACATAATTAATGGATGAAAATATTTTGGTTTAATCAAATAGCATTGTTATGATTGTTTGCTATGGTATTAAGAAGTCACCCCCATAACCACGCTTCCGCAAAAGTCAGGGTATGACAGCTTGGTATCAGAGCTTCGATCGTAGCGAACTAGGATTCTTTCTCGAGTCTAGACTACGATCATTAGGGCTCACACGAAAACATTTTCAAACATGTTTCACATTGCATACACAAAACGTCCAGATCCAGGAAACAAACATTTTTTTTACAAACAAAAGGCACAAAACACATTTCAAGGCTATATTTATAATTCAGTCTTAGAGACTGGAGATGTTCAGTCTTAGAGACTGGGGAGGTTCAGTCTTAGAGACTGGGGAGGTTCAGTCTTAGAGACTGAGGGAGGTTCAGTCTTAGAGACCAAGGGAGGTTCAATCTTAGAGACTGGGGAGATTCAGTCTTAGAGACTGGGGAGGTTCAGTCTTAGAGACTGGGGAGGTTTAGTCTTAGAGACTGGGGAAATTGAGTCTTAGAGACTGGAGAAGTTTAGTCTGAGAGTCTGGGTAGTTCAGTTTGGGAAACTGGGGAGTTTTAGCCTGAGAGACTAGGAAGTTCAGTCTGAGAGGCTGGGTGGGATAGTCTGGGGAGACTAGGATGAATACATACTTACATTGTTATTACTTACATGCTTATTTGATGGTTGTTAATATATGTGCATATGTATGATTGCTTTGTCACATACATCATTTCCTCTTCTGATAGTGGTGTATCAGATACCATAGACCCTATGGCCATAGTCCCGGATGATGAGATACCCACAGACCCTGAGGTTTTTACATCAGACACCACGAGTAGCGACGATGATGATTTCCAGCCGTTTGCTTTACCAGATTTTGGAGATGATATACCCCTAGTTGATGGTTTTCCTGACGGGGATCTAGTTCTTGTTCCGATCCCTGTCCCTTTTCCTCTTGCTGCATTTCCTCTCGAGGATCTGCCTCTTGATGCCATGTCTGACGACGACGTCGATTTTTTTAATGAGGGCCCCCCTGAGGGTGCCCAGGATGATGGACTTCCAGTCGACGATGACGTTGTCGTTCCACTTTTCGAGATTCCAGTTGATGATGATGTTGCTATCCCTCTTGTTGAGATCCCAGACATTGATGTCATTGCTGTTCCACTTATCGAGGTTCCTGTCCTGGAGATTTTGTCTGACCATTATGGTCCTAATTCGTTCGAATCGGTGTCATCTACTACATTACACGCACTAGGATTGCAGCGTTATCCCACTGACTCTGACTCCGACACCGCTATGTCAGCTGCACCTGTTCCTCCGCAGGATTTCGAGTTTGATGGCGAGTTTGATCCTGTCTTTCCACGCGACTTTGACCCTGATCATGAGATTGAGTTTGTCCCTGACGAGCAGCCTTTTGAGGCACCTGTCATCCCTGACGATCAGCTCTTTGATATACCCGCTGATCTCGAGTATGCCCCAGCTGACCCTGAGCCTGAGATTGCACCAAAACCTATACCTGCTCACGACCCTTTGCCTGAGCATGACCCTGCACCCGTTGACATTCCAGTTGTTGCACCACCTTTTCCTGACACAATCCCTGTACTTGTTGATCGTGCTCCTTCTGCTGCCCAGGTTGACCCCATATATGCATCCGCCCACAATGGGTGGATCAAGGACGATGATGACTTACCACCTTTTGTTAGACCTGTTACTCCCCCTCCTGCACCTATACATGCACCCATTGATATCGCCCCGTTTCACCAACATGTATCTGACTTTCACCGCACAGATCTACCGATCACGTTCCTACAGGATATCCCTCATCCCCGTCCCGGGGAAGGACCATCGAGTCAGCAGCCCAGTCATATTCCACCTGTGTCAGCAACCTTTCCTTTCATGCCACCATTTGCACCTGCTACACATACTGCACCTTTTGCTTGTGCACCCACGGGCGAGCCACTTATTTGGTTTCCGCCCAACACGATGCCTGTTTCTGATCCAAATCACCCTTCACAATATGTTGGATACACGAGGGATGATCTGCTTTTACCGTTACAGCTCCAGCAGGAGTTGTTGTGTCGCAGAGTGATGGAGTTAGAGAGGATTCTGCGTCCTCCACCTTGCACTTGTCAGTCACCATTCGCGACTCCACTGGCTCCACTTATGCCATATTCATGCTCTTGAGGAGGATTTAGTGCATTTGCGCAGGTTGATTTTCGTTCCTCCACCTCCTCCTCCTCCACCATCAGCGTAGTTGGTTTTTGGTCTTATGCAGATAGCATACTTTTGATGAGAGTGCAGCTATTGAGCCCAGATTGCACAGCTTTTTGAAGACCACGGTGTGACCTTTGACTTATTAACTTTTGACTGATGTAGTTTGTTAGATGATTTGGACAAGGGTGATCTGACCCTATAGTCCCTTTTGATGTATGATACATTGTAGAACTTGTAAAACTGTACTTGTGTTCATTAATATATGGAAGCTCAATCGCAACATTCTCATTATATACATTGTTGAATTACTTATTTATGCTATGATTATGATGTAATGTGCTTACCTGCTTAATGAAAGCCTAATGTTCTCGTTAAACGTACTACCAATATAACAAGAATGTGCTATGATTGGGATATACGTGTTTGTTTGTTTGTTATACTCTCATTAAACATGATTCCATTTTCTTGCTTACGCTATGAGTATGTTGTTGCTTGACGTATTGATATGATGATTTATTTCGTATAAATACATATGATCTCTAAATAACTATTTACACTCCCTGAACAAATGATACCTGACCAACCCAAACTTTTCGTAGAATATGTCTCAAAAGATCATTCAGCTGCTCATGACCGAGGCAGAACTACAAGCGCACATCGCACAGGCGATAGCACAGCACGAGGCCCTGCGTTCTGAACCCAGCAGGGGTACCTCAGAAAATAACCCACCTCATGGCTGTACCTACTTGCAGTTCCTTGATTGCAAGCCTCTGAATTTCGACGGCACTGGAGGTGCCATAGCCTTTGCGAAATGGACTGAAGACATGGATTCTGTTTTTCGGATGAGCGGATGTATGCCAGAGCAACAAGTCCCATATGCGTCAGGATTGTTTCAAGATAGGACCTGGACATGGTGGAACTCTCAGATTCAAACAATGGGTAGAGCTGCTACGAATGTTTTAACATGGGTTGAGCTGAAGGAAATGATGCGTAAGGAGTATTGATCTCAGACGGCGATCCAGAAGCTAGGATTCAAGGTCCAAAAGTGGCGGAGTACTTGTAGAGACTTCACGATTTATCGCGAGTTGTTCCATACCTAGTGGAATCAGAGATGAAAAGGGGGAGCCATTCATCTGCGGATTGGCGCCTCAGATCCTGCACTTAATGATGGAATCAGCTCCGCCAACAGCTATCGATGTGATCGAATTAAATGTGGAACTCAGTAAAGGAGCGGTTAGACTGGAAAAGCCTTCAAACCCAGACGAGAAGAAGGAAATGCAGGTAGAGTCATCCGGAAAGAGCAAAAGGAAGCTCACGGACTCCCAGGAGGATACCAGAATGAATAACGAGAACAAAGCCAAAAAGAAAAAGGAATACATGGGCATCCTACCTAAGTGCGATAACTGCACATTTCATCACGCTGGGCCATGTAGGGATGGAAGAAGTAATGTTTACGACAAAGTAGGGCATGTCAAGGAGACGTGTCAGAATGGTACGGGACATGGAAACGAAAGTCAAGATGGTGACGGAAATCATGAAGGAAACAACGGCAACAACGACTATCAAAATAGGGCCAGTGATGAACAAAAACATATTCGAGATTGTTTTGGCTATGGGAACAAAGGACATTTCAAGAAAGATTGTCCTAACAACAGTCAAGCCGATGATAAGATTTACTTGGGGACTAAGCCGAAATGTGAAAAATGCAAGTTTCACCATGAAGGACGATGCAAGAAGCCTAAGTGCGGTAGATGTGGAAAGTGGGGACACAACAAGGATGCCTATTGGGCGAAGAGTCCCATAAAAGGAGGAAGTGGTGACAACAACCAAGGCGGAAAAATAATGATAAGTTTCCGGGCTGCTACAGATGTGGAAATGTAGGGCACTTTAGAAAATATTGCCCAAGGAGGAATAACTCAGACCGTGAAGGAGCCTCCAACATCAGAACTCATGAAGCACGCCAGGATACAGATGTTGTTGCTGGTACGTTCTCTGTCAACCAAAATTTTGCTTCTATGTTATTTGATACCAGTGCCGACCATAGCTTCGTATCTCATGAATTTAAGAATATACTTGATTTAGTAAAAGGATAAGTTATATAACCTGCACTCGATGGAACTGGGATGGACCAGTTGTCGAGCAACCAAGCGGAGATCGTTATCCGCATCCCGATGTCGAACGACGAAGCAATCGTGATTCATGAAGCAGGATACGCCTCTACAAATTACTAGTGCTTGGAGGCATGAGAATTTCGCGCACAAAATGTGTTGCCTTCTCGGCTCATGTCGCGGACAAAGAAGCCGAAGGCTTGCCTGAATCACCACTCCAACGATAAGTCGAACTTCGTATCAATTTGATTCCAGACGTTGCGCCTACAGTCAATACACCCTAGCAACTTACACTTTCGGCGATGCAAGGATTGGCAGTATAACTTCAGTAGTTGGTAGAGAAGGAAGTTAACAGACCAAGCTACCCGTTTTGAGTAACACCAGTGTTGCTCATCAAGTAGAAGGACGATGATTTTCAAATGAGCATCAGCTACAAGGAGCCGAACGAGCTAGCCAACAAGAGTCGGTAACCCCTGATTAGAATTAACGAGTCACTTACTTAACTAACTATGAGGATCCAACTACTATTTTAAGACTGATCGATGATTGAGCGTCATTATATAGGAATTCAGGAAGAAAGTATACCGGGGAATTGTGGGATAATAACTTGTTTTAAATCTACGCAAAAGAATTGTGATTCCTGCGCAACGCGCAAAACATGTGCTTAATCCTTTGGGAACCCATGTCAAAACCCGTAAAGGTTGTCACTTAGGAACCACATCTGTGAACCTCAAGCAAACCCCATTATCCTGATAAATATGCTACTTCAGTTAACCAAACAGAAAGTACTCAAACTTCTTTTGTTGGAATTTCCGCTTTTGTTTCTAGCGAGTAGAGGCTTGCATCCCTACTCCCTCTTAATGGTAGTTGTGTCGCGCTGTTGATCAGTTCTGTTTAAATATATTGGAAAAAATGTAAACAACATACCTGTTACAGCAGACAGGCCGGTAGAGAATCCAGTCAGAGATGCAGCCATTGAGTTCGACATACTTGTCAGGATGATCTGGTTCCTCCTTAGGGTGTAAGGTGATGATGGTGAAGAACCGAAATTAGGGAGGTTTTGGTTTAGGGAGAGATTCGAATTCTTGATGTTATGAGGGTTGTATGATTCACTAAATTATGTAACTTGTGTAACCCTTAAACTCTCTAATAATCCCCTTATTTATACACTCAAGAGGAAACCTAATTAGTTAATAAGGGTAATATGGTCCATCAACAATTACCAACTAATTATTAATAGGTTATTAATATATTTTGATCTAATATAATATAAATGATTTTGATGGCTAAAAGATTAAATATTACCTTAATAATATATTTAATCTCACATTTTCCCACTTAGCCGAGTAATCATTTATCATGAGTATTAGATGAGCCTGGCCAGGAGTTAACACTCATTTTAGCTTTAAACCAAGAACTATAGCAGAGAAATACAGCCGTTGAATCATCATTCGACTCAGGACCCCCATTAATCATACTATAGCCTCAATTTAAAACCTAATAGTTATGATCAAAATACGCATAAGCCATTTAGCGTCTAATTTGTATTTATATTTGTCTATATGTCATTACACCGGCAGAACATATGTTAGAGACATACAAAAATCAAACTGAGGAAATTTTATTAATTAAAACTTAAGCTAGTACAATATGCCATTAAATAAGGTCTTTAGTAAGTCCCATATTTGATACATGTTCTTCGAAAACTTTAGGTGGGAGACCTTTAGTCATCGGATCCGCTAGCATATCTTTAGTACTAATATACTCAATACAAAGATTATTTTCCTCAATTCGTTCACATACGAACAAATATTTTGTATCGAGATATAAACCAGCTCCAGTCGAACTGTTACTGTTCGAGAAACTAACGGCAGCTGAGTTATCACAGTAAAGCTTCAATGGAATTTACGATTTTGAGTCCTGTGATCAGATTTCTAAGCAAAATTCCATGACAGGTTGCGTTGTAAACAGCAATGTATTCTGCCATCATCGTGGAAGTTGTAGTTAACTGTTGTTTATGACTCTTCCATGAGATAGGTCCGCCTGCTAACATAAAGATGTAGCCCGAAGTGGATTTCTTGTCATCTTTGCATTTGGCAAAGTCAGAATCAGAATAACCTACCACTTCTAAGTGATCACTTCTTCTATAAGTCAATTAATAGTCTTTCGTCCCTTCCAGATATCTAAGGACCTTCTTAGCTGTTTTCCAGTGATCTAGACCAGGATTAGTCTGATAACGGCCTAGCATTCCAGCAATATAAGCGATATCTGGGCGAGTATAGACTTGAGCATACATCAGGCTCCCGACTACTGACGCGTAAGGTATCTGGCTCATTTGCTCCTTTTCAACGTCTGTTGTCAGACACTAGAATGAACAGAAAACATCTCCCTTAACTACTGGAGTGACGGAGGGTTTGCATTATTGCTTGTTGTAACGTGTAAGGACACGATCTATGTAAGCCCTTTGGGACAATCCTAAGATCCCTTTGTGTCTATCTCGGTGAATTTCGATGCCAATGACGTAAGAAGCATCTCCGAGATCCTTCATGTTGAAGTTATGCGAGAGTAACCGCTTCGACTCATGCAACATGTCTAAACTATTACTTGCCAATAGAATATCATCTACATAAAGGACAAGTATAGTAAAGTTGCTCCCACTCATCTTGAGGTAGGTGCATTGATCCACTTGATTCTTCATAAAACCTTGCCTCTTCATGACTTCATCAAACTTGAGGTACCATTGATGTGATGCTTGTTTTAACCCATAAATGGATTTCTTCAACTTACAGACTAGATGCTCCTGACCTTCAGGTTTAAAGCCTTCAGGTTGTTTCATGTAAACATCTTCGTCTAAGTCTCCATTAAGGAAAGCAGTTTTGACGTCCATCTGATGCAGCTCTAAATCAAAATGAGCTACCAGGGCCATAACAATCCTTAATGAATCTTTACGAGAGACAGGTGAAAACGTCTCTTGATAGTCAATTCCCTCTTTCTGAGTGTAGCCCTTTGCAACCAATCTCGCTTTGTAGCGTTCAACGTTCCCATTCGGATCCAGTTTTGTTTTGAACACCCATTTACAACCTACAGGTTTGACACCGTTGGGTAATTCTACCAAATCCCAAACGTCATTTTTCTTCATGGATTCAAGCTCATCAATCATTGCTTTGTTCCATTCAGAAGACTGATCACTGCTAATGGCTTCATTATAAGAGATAGGATCATTGAGCTTTCCAGCATCCATTTCAGTCAGGTAGGTAACATAATCATCCCAATTAGTAGGCCTTCTTTGCCTAGATGACCTCGTGAGTTGATTATCGGGTTCAGCGTTGTCTTGGTTTTGAGCGTTTGATGTGCCTTCGTTATGAGGTATAATGGGTTCTGAGCGTGGAGATGGAATTTGTGCAGTGGCTTCAGGTGCAGTTGCATGGAGTACAAGAGGAGTAAACGGAGTAATGGTAAGCGACGAGTCTCTTCCCCCCGCGTCTTGTACTTCTTGCAATTCTTCATAAAGGTTGGTACTGCTCCCACTGACCTTGAAATCCTCCAGGAACGCAGCACGCTTGGTTTCAACAATACGGGTAACATGGGAAGGACAATAGAAACGATAACCCTTTGAATGATCAGGATACCCGATAAAGAAGCAGGTAACTGTTTTAGGGTCAAGTTTCCTTAGGAAAGGATTATATAGTTTTGCTTCAGCAATGCAGCCCCATACTTTCATATATTTAAGACTCGGTTTCCTTCCTGTCCAAGGTTCATAAGGAGTTTTAGGGACAGACTTAGAAGGAACTCTATTGAGTATATGAACAGCGGCTTTTAACGCTTCAGTCCAGAGGATTAATGGTAAATTAGTGTTGGCTAACATACTGCGCACCATGTTCATAAGGGTACGATTTCTTCGTTCAGCAACACCGTTCTGCTGAGGTGTACTAGGCATGGTGTATTGGTTCACAATCCCCTGGCCCTTACAAAACTCATAAAATGGACCAGGAGCTTGACCCACATCAGTATGTCTTCCATAATATTCACCGCCTCTATCTGATCTCACAACTTTAATCTGACGATCTAATTGCTTTTCAACTTCAGCTTTATAATCTTTAAAAGTTGTAAGAGATTCAGATTTTTCCTTAATAAGATACAAGTACATGTAACAAGAATAATCATCAATGAAAGTGATAAATGAAGTATGTCCTGTGATGCCAGCGATTTGATAGGGACCACTAATGTCAGTGTGAATGAGTTCTAATAAATTAGAGCTCCTAGTGGCACCTTTCTTATTCGTTAATGTCATTTTGCCTTTAAGACATTTGACACATGTTCCAAAATCAGTGAAATCGAGAGGAGGTAAGACTTCATCCTTTACGAGACGATTTAATCGTTCTCTTGAGATGTGGCCTAAACGTTGATGCCACAACATAGATGAAGTCTCTAAGTCTCGTTTCTTTTCCATCTTTGTGAGTGATTCATTAATATTATATGACAACAAAGATTTGGAAAAATTATCATCTAGTTCTAATCTATAGAGACCACCATCCAGAATGCCAGTACCATAAACAACAGAATCATAGAGAATAGAGAGTTTGCGATGACCGTGAGAAACGACAAAACCGTCCATGTCTAACTTTGGTCCTGATACAAGGTTCCGAGTTACCTCAGGAACATATAAGGTATCATAAAGTTTAATACATAAACCAGTTTTCAAAAATAATTGTAATGTTCCTATGGCCTTCACTTCTAATTCTTGATCATCTCCAACTTTAAGTGTTCTTTGGTTCTTCCCAGCTTCCGGATTGTAAGGAATCCCTGAAGTGAATTGGTAACATGAACCATAGAACCAGAATCAAACCACCAAGAATTAGCAGGAACATTTAAATTAAAGGACTCAAGTATCATGAAAAAATCTCTACCTTTCTTAGCCAGCCACTCCTTGAAGTCAGGGCATTCCTTTTGCTTATGTCCGGTCTTCTTACAGAACTTGCAATAGGGTTTGCCTAAGGAGCTCTTAGAGTTGGAAAGTGCACTTGTATTAGGATGTGGATTTGGCTTTTGGACCTTAGAAGCATCCTTTCTTTGATAAGTGTTCTTCCTCTTCTTAGAGCTGGAGATGGTGAAGTTGGCAACATCAGTAGTACGATCCATCTTCATACGCTCTTCCTCCTGCACGCACATAGCGATCAGCTCACTCATCGTCCATTTGTCTTTCTGAGTGTTGTAATTGATCTTGAATGCTTCATAGGACAAAGAAAGCAAAGTGATGATGAAGTGGACAAGAAAACCATCACTGATCTCCATCTCTAGGCCCTTCAGCTTATTGGCCATGTCATGCATCATCATGGTGTGTTCGCGAATGCCGCTCCTCCCATCATACTTAGTTGTCACCAGCTTGAGGATAAGAGTACTGGCGTGTGCTTTTGATGTTCCCTTGAATTGATCCTCCACAGAAGCCAAGTAGGTTTTAGCATCTTCAGAATCAGGAATGGCTCCTCTAATTGAGTTATGAATGGACTGCTTCATGAACATGAGAGACATGTGGTTACACCTAGTCCATTTATCATGGACTATCTGCTCAGCAGCAGTACTTGTAGCGGTAAGGTCCGCTGGCTTATTCTCTCTTAGAGCATAATCAAAGTCCAGCAGCCCAAGCGTAAGCATGAGAGCATCCTTCCATGTAGCAAAGTTATCACCAGTCAAAGGTGGAATCCCGCGATTGGGTGCTGATAGTGGAAATAAGATGAGCAAGTTATGATACTAAGGAAGAAGTCCTAATGTGATCTAATGGGCATGTTATACTAAGGCAGGCATAAATAATGACCATTTTAATTATGAAGCTGTGATAATGTCTATTACTAACATCAAAATAATAGACTTAGTAAAATTCTACTTAAACAAAGACAAATCAGCTTTGGCCAGAAGTGTAATCATTTAAGTATGTGTGCAAAGTAATCGTGACAAATCAGCCTTAGCCAGAAATGAGACAATCACTTTAGTTATGCACTTGTCAAGCATGCTAAACATAAATGAATTAAATCAGCTTTGGCCAGAATTAAGACATTTCACGTTTGTAATGCATACTTAACATAGCTTTTATAATACTTGAACAATAAATAGATGTATTAAATCAGCTTTGGCCAGAATTGATACATCAGAAGCTCATTCAAGTTAAGCTATTTTGGTTTTATAAAAATTATCTGATTCTGATTAGTTAATTAAGTGTTAACAAAACCAAGTATTTAATAGCAAACCACCTGTTAGCGCGGATCGAACTTGTGCGATCAGTAAAGCCCAAGTATTGTGCGATTAGTGAGGCCCAAAACTTGTGCGATCAGTCAGGCCCAAAAACTTGTGCGATCAGCGAGGCCCAAAACTTGTGCGATCAGTCAGGCCCAAAACTTGTGCGATCCACAAGTCTTGTGCGATCAGCAATGTCTTGTGCGATCCATAAGTCTTGTGCAATTACCCTTGTGTGATTGTCTTGTACGATCAGATCATATCATATGTAATCTGATCGTGTGCGACTGTCTTGTGCGATCAGATTATATCTGATCTGATCTTGTGCGATCAATACATTGATGATTTCGAAACCCACAGTTAATGGTTGTTAATTGTGATAATAACTAAAACTCGAAATTTAAGGGATTGTGGGATAGTGTTTCCTATTTTATTTCTAATCTAGACTTATCAAAAGATTTCGAAAATAATAACTGAATATTCTTTAACAGTTTTCGAAACTTTAATAGATAAAATTTAGATCAAACATTGGAAAAACATCCACAAATCCAAATTATATTCCAAATCTTAGGGAATTTTCGAGTTTTATCTTAGAACAATTGATGAACCCAAAAAAAAACATAATTCTGGGTTCCGAAATCTAAATTTTATGATTTTAGTTAACAGATTTCGGATATTATTATCCCCTTTATGGTTTCGAGTCAAATTATTAAACATATTTTTCCGAAAACAGTGATTTCGGCTCATTAGAACTCGAAACCAGCTGTGATTCTTAAGACTTTAAAAAAAATTCGTTTTCCAGATTTTTGATCCCAGAATAATGGATACAAAAACAGAATCGATTTATCAACATATGCTCTGATACCACATGTTGATCAGTCCTGTTTAAATATATTGGAAAACATGTAAATAACATACCTGTTACAGCAGACAGGCCGGTAGAGAATCCAATCAGAGATGCAGCCATTGAGTTCGACATACTTGTCAGGATGATCTGGTTCCTCCTTAGGGTGTAAGGTGATGATGGTGAAGAACCGAAATTAGGGAGGTTTCGGTTTAGGGAGAGAGTCGAATTCTTGATGTTATGAGGGTTGTATGATTCACTCAATTGTGTAACTTGTGTAACCCTTACACTCTCTAATAATCCCCTTATTTATACACTCAAGCGGAAACCTAATTAGTTAATAAGGGTAATATGGTCCATCAACAATTACCAACTAATTATTAATAGGTTATTAATATATTTTGATCTAATATAATATAAATGATTTTGATGGCTAAAAGATTAAATATTACCTTAATAATATATTTAATCTCACACGCGCCAATTTTCTTTGCTGGGAGCGAACGCACATTTGCTTCGACACTTGATAATTTCTTCATTTTAGCAAATACTCATCGTTTCAGTACTCGGAAACTTATATGTCACACATGCATCGTTTGCTACGCATGTGGTTTCATTTTGAATAAACGCTTCATTAAAGTTCAAACGTTATTTTGTTAAAGTAACTATTGGTCAATGATTCGAATAACCCACGCTCTTGTAATTGTTGGCTCCTTTTGTTGTCAAGCCATCACATTTTCTTGAAACTCCTTTTATTTTGCATTCATGGTTTGTCTTCGTAACCATGCTGAAATTCCCTTGTCGATACATACGTTTATTGTCAGGCTACGCCGAAACCAAGTTCAATTGCTTGAACTTCTCTATTTCGCATATTTAATTTAAAACGTCATATGATGTATTGGGAGCATCATATTCAAAATTTTTTTGCAAATGTCCTTTTTGTTTCGAGCCGTAGTAGACTTGCTCGGTCTACGACTCCACTAAATCGTTTGTTGATTTTGATACCTTGCGGTGATACTTTCACAAAAATTGAAGCTTGCGCTAAATTGGTTACGCACCTCATACACGGATTTGATTGTCTATTCATTTGTTCTAAATCCTTTTTGTTTATCACGATTAAAGCGATCTCTGCACAGTTGTGTGTTAAGACAATGGTACCTAGATTCATTTCATATCACAGTGTACCTCCTAACAATTCTTTCATTATAAATTGAATACCTTACAGTGTTTATTGCTTTCCATCTTCAATCAGAAACCGTAGTTCCTTGATGTTCCCTTATCAATTTAAAACTCCATAACATTGTGTAAATCAAATCCCCAGGTTGTTTTAGTACACTTCCATTGTTTACAAACACAGTGAACTTGTTCGGTCACCGCTATTATTGAAATATGTCAATTCTGACACCTTGTGGTGTCATTGCAAATTGTAGCTTGTGCTAATCATAGATAGCCGCTTTGCATAAAACTACACATACTTTTGTTTGACTTGTCATTTAAACATTCCTGATGCAACTACGAATCTAGACAATGATACACCAGATTCGCTTGCATTTCATTCAGTGTATTTTCGCAATTCAAGAATGTCAACACACTAATCCTTACCATTTATTTATTTGAAAGTTGACAGATCTTTTTCATATTCAAGTTGCTGATTGGGAGTTCATATAGCGGACGCTATGGCTTATGAGTACTCATTTGCGTATTGTGGCCGATTGTTTGAAGAATCCATTGGTAAACACTCCCCTTTATAGAACCCCTGTTAATTGAGTTACGCTAGACTAGGCACCTCTACGACTTGTGTCCTTCAACAAGCAAATGCTAGAACACGTGTCTTGTAACCATTGGGCTCTTATTGCCAAAAGATATCCATGGAATTCACCTGATGTGAGTGAGGTTAGATGCAGTTTGGTAGTTACTCCAGTATCATTCATATACATACACGTATAACGAAACCCTAAGTAGTTAAGGTAGTACAAATTTCGAGGACGAAATTTTCTTAACAGGGGGATAATGTGACAACCGTCATAAATCCAGGTATCCGTACAATTAATTAATAATGATTAATGCTTAATGACTGTGCTTAATTACAACTGATGACTTAAACTGCTTTCTGATTTCTGTATCATACATACATTTGCATCACATTTCATATTGTCACATCATTTATCACATACAAACTTTAGTGACATAAACGATGCACAAAGAGCAGTTAGCACCATTAGCGGATAACTCAGAAACATGCTGACAATGTCAGTACATAGACAGACAGTATTTTGAGACCCCGTATGGGCCAGAGACAAGGTACTACACTAGTGTGGAGTGTAGGGAAGTAAAGACCATAAAATTGCGTCACTAGGTGATAGTTTAAGTGCCGGAAAGTGCCTAAAACCCACTTAAAGTGCAGAATTCTGCATTAATCAGCAAAATCAGCATTTTAACATGCTACTAACATGCAAAAATATGGCAGAATGGTCCTGTATGCTTTCCTAAGTGTCGGGAATTAAAAGTGTCACAAAAGGGTACTTAATGAACACTAAACGGAATAACTTGACACTTTAACGAACTGGTATCTCACCGAACAACCGGACATTACCCGGAGTACCAAAATATTGCTAGAAGCATTGTTTTATTATTTCTTGGCTAGTTATGGTTCTCGAACACCCTAATACACTATATGATACATCCTACACTTAAAACACTAGATTTTACACTTAACATCCTAACTAATTACTTAATTAAACATCAAAGTTACACTTACCCCCCCCCCTCTCTCATTTACGGCCCCAAGGGTGGCCCACACATGATCCCCACAATCTCCCTAGATATTTCTTAAATCTCCTTAAGATATGATAAGATCATGTTTGTACTTAGAGAGACATACTAACCATTGGACAATAGAGATTATTGGTTATAAGAACAAGCATCAACACAACACCAACTCATCACCACTCTCTTCCTTCTCCCTCTCCCTCACTTCGGCCGAAGGTAGCCACCACCACCATTGTTTTCATTTCATGTTCATGCAATCCAAGGTCATCTCAAGGTGTAACAAGGTGTTTTAGGAAGCTCGGTGCTCACGGATCATCAAGGACCTCCATCAATTGCTTTTATCCACTCCATATTCATCTTGTTTCTTCCCTAGCTTAGAGCTAGTTGTAAGACTCTCTTGATCCTTGTTTACTTCATATCTAGTTGGTTAAAAGTTGTATTATGTTGTAAATCACTAGAACAATAAAAGACCTGAACAAGAACCATGAAACATAAGCTTACATATGATGATATCTTGGTAAAATAATGTTGTTTAGTGTATGAATAATACTTGCTTGTTGATTTCTTGAAATAATGATGTTAATCATCACATGGAGCTTGCTAGATGGTGATTAAACACATAATCTAGCAAGTGGGAGGATGATTATGTAACAACATAGGATAATCATCTTCTTGAGAAAACATGAACTTGATAAAAGGAAAGGGTTTCTTGAAAAATAATAAACAAAGTAAGCTAGTAAACTTATAGATCCAAGATTTATGAATGATTTTCCAAGAAAACCAAGTTCAAAATATGATTTTTGAAAGATCGTGGTTTTTACTTAAACCTACACTATTTTTAGTGGAAGGACAAGTGTATAAACACTTATGAAACAAGAAGGTCTAACAAATAAACATTTTTGTAAAATGTGATTACAAGTTGTAAACACCTAAAACTCTCAAGAATGGGATTTTTAAGGAAATAAACACACTTTAGAGAGTAACTAAGTCCACTATAAATGCTACCAAGTTACTACAAGTTTTTGTGAAAAGATCAAGTTCATAGTGTTATGTAAAATGTATAGTTTTTGCTCTCGGAAAGTATAATATTGTTTAGGGATTGATTGTTGATTGTTGTGTTGATTTTGGAAAAGAAAATGATATGCTAAATAGCATGGACACCTCCATTTTCAAAGGAAACTATGGCAAAATTTTCTAAAAATACAAACACTTAGAAAATATTTTCTAAACAAGTAATTGCAAGTGTATTTTAAACTATGTTTTTCAATATAAACCTTGCCATAAATTTTGTTACAAAAATACAAGTATTGGAGGTTGGTTTTTTGTAAATAAAAATGGATAAATATATATTTAGAATATATATTTTATACTAAAGACACTTGTGTGAATATTTGTATACTTTGTGGAATAGTTACATTATTTTAGGGTAAAATAATATAACTTAACAAATACCATGGAATTTACAATTCCAAAATAATACCAAAAATCACAAGGAATAAATACATAAGTCACGCACTTGATATTGTGAAACCAAACGCAAAAACGTAACTTATAAAATATTCCGGAAAGTACTCTTACAAATATATTTTTGGCAAATATAATTTTGGAAACGAAAGAAGTTAGAATATGATCTTTGTACATATTACCAAGATATATCATGTTTTCAACAAGAAGAAAATATATTATTTTTGGGAGATAAAAATATATTTTCCTAGTATATTTAGAAGATATATGATTTTTGGAAAAAATATACATTTTTTTGGAATACATTATTTTTGGCAAATAAGTTATATATATTTTCTAAAGTGAGACTTGAAAATATATTGTTTTGAAAATACAATTACAAGAATACAAAAATACATGTATAAAATACCTACATCCTTAGGAAGGAAATACGGAGTTAAATACTTGAGAAGTATTAATACAAAAATATTGATTAAACAATTATTCTAAAACTAAATATAATTTAAAGTTAAAGTAAGTATTATTTTAACAGGTGATTATAACTTGTAATAATATTGGGAACATACGAAACGTAACTCAAAAACGTAAATACAAAAGCAAGGCCCGGCCCGTTCGTCTAATAGACCCTAGCACGTTGTAGGTAGTTAGGTTTGCTGAAAAAATTCTGGGTTACGATTCTGAAGACGCAATATTGTGAGTTCATGTCCCCCTTTTCTTTTGACTGTTTTCAGTTTTATAACTTCGGGGGTGATATACATGTTACAATTATTTACAAACGTTTTATACATGGTATGATTTGCTTAAGGAGGGTTACTGCTAGATCATGTGAAAGGTGGGTATAACACTTAAGGCCATTAATCCTCATTGTAGGACCATGGGACATGAGTGATAGATCTATTTGGGTGTAGCGAGCCCACACCCATGCGGACCAGGGTGGCCCATGTGGTGATTATGCCTTCATCCCGGAGACAAATTTGCTAGGTTTGAGTCTTCCTGCACCATTTCGCACATACCATTGGCTTTGCAACCCATTGGTGATCTCTTTTTCCTTATTGCTACATACTAGGGACATACATTCTTACAGACATACTTTAAAGGTTTATTCATGTAACAACTCTGACTAAAATTATTACTTAGTATGTTAATTATTTAATAAGGAAACCCTAATTGAGAAACCCAAGTAATTCTGCATAAACCCTAAAATTTTCAGAACAATCAGAATCAGGATCAGGGCCCCTAAAACTCAGGGGGGGGGGGGGGGGTAAACCCTAACTGACGATTATCTTTATAATTCGTTGTAGGATAATAATTTTGTCGATTCGCTGACTCACCTAGGCTATAAACACACGAAGCCACCCTATGCTAAAACTAGACCCGTCGCGCCAGGCGAAGGAGATAACTCTCCCAGTCGCGACACGCGAGGAAGTCAATTTTCCAGTATAAATAGGGGGGTTGGCACTTGAATTCTGGTGTTAGTTCGACGATCAAATTCTAAATAGACGCTGAGATATAGTCCAATTACTATAAACACACACGAATCACTAAACGTTGCCATGATAAACAGGGTAATAACTCGATCGCTATTACGATTCAACGTCCGATCGATTGAAATTATCCAATGAATGTTTAAGTGCCGCTCAAATTGAGTTTATACTTTGTCATTCGTCGTTAATTCGATGGATGTTTAAGTATTGCACTTTGTCATTTGTCATGAGGGTTTAATCTCGTGAATTTTCGTGTGCATTGTTATTTAATTTAGGTTAAACAGGCTAATCAGTAGATTAAACTCCGCCCGCATAAATCTTCAATGTGAGCCATTCTCTTTTTATCAATTGTTTTACAAAACTCCAAAGTAAATTATTTTCCAAAGTTATAATTACAGGGATTAAGTCTTTGTAGTCTTCAATTACAGCCGGTATGTGGGGTATTGTGCACATTACTAGTGTTTTTATCAGTTTAGGTGGACGTACCTAAATTATGATACGTCACTTTTAGGAGAACGGACCTAAATAGTGATATACGTCACTTTTGGGTGAACGGACCCAACGGTGATATGACCACAGTCACATAAACGAGTCGAGTGACAAATACCGTGGGTATATGGTTGACATGTAGAAACATTGTAATCGCTCTTAATACTGTTAATTATAACTAAGCATTGTTTAAACTAAAAGAATGATTCACTCAGTATTTCCCCGCTGACAAAACCTTTTTCAAACATGTTTCAGGTGATCTGTTGTGATCCAGAAAAAGTGTCGTGAAGCATTACAAGCTTAAGGAAGTGGCTCAATATAAAGAAACATGTTTTGTAAAATAAAAATTTCCCAGTGAAATCACCTTATTGTAAATTACAGGGTTTTATCCCTAAATTATGTAATAAAGTAAACGGGCATTTTTAGTATTAAAAGATCCTGTATTAAAGACTTCCGCTGTCGCCAAAATTAAATACCACGGGATTCCTGTCCCGCGGCTCTAGACCGGGTCAAACCGGGGCTAGGGCCGTGACAGGAAAAGGTGGTATCAGAGCCACTGATTTAAGCTTATTAAAGTATTTGGGGAAATACTTAAATTTCTGATTTTCATTCTGTAATTATGTGTTTTATTAACTGATTATTTGTTAGTTACAATATGGGTAAACAAAGACTTTCGGCTATCTATCATAAATTAGATACTTCACCTAAAGAAAAAGGAACTTCCTCAAAATACCCTGCAGATATGGATGAAGGAATATTTGTCCGTAAAGCCCAGTTTGAAAAGCCACTTTCTCCCAGTAAAAGAAATTTGATTATTAGGAAAAGTCAAGAGAAAGGAAAGAAATCCCAACCAAAGAAAGTGAGGTTTAATCCGGAAACCCAAGAAATAGGAAATAATCCACCTTGGGAAGACAAATTAGATGAAAAATGGGCAGATCTTTACATGTTAGCCACGGTAGCAGTAAATACTAACCTTTAAAACTATCAGGACCCTAAACCAGTATTAGCACCTATATTACTTACAAACCAGAAGCTCTAGAGAAAAGTTATTTCGTAAATAAATAAACCCTAGTGTGTTTCGAATTTCAGTTATCCTTTGTATTAAATTAGTCATGCGGTATGCAATAATACTTAAAATTTGTAAAATTTTGTTATGAAATTTTAACTTAGCATTTTTGTGCATTTTGCATATATGCTAATCAGCATGAATGAGTTATCTGAAGCCCTTCAGAATCTCAATCTCTATCCTGTACCAATAGAAGTTTCCAACGACTTCACTGGTTACATTGCTGATTTGGAGGAACCTATGGAATTTCAAGTTCCACCTCCGAAGAAAGCAAAGCCTAAGAAAAGAAGAAGATATGTAGGATGGAGGAAAGTACGCAGGAGGAAACCAGCAACTAGGAAAATTCCCAAAATAGAAAATCCTATGGATAAAGGAAAAGGGATCGAGATCAGAGAGAGTTCTAGGTCAGCAGGGATAGAAATTGGGGGAAGTTCTAGGCAAACGGGAATGGAAATCGGAGAAAGCTCCAAGCAAACTAAAGAATTTACATTCCAGGAGGAATTAGATCATCTATTGGCAAGCTGTGATGTCATTAGACCTATCACCAATAAACTCTACCCTTATCCTGCTGAAACCCAACTTCCAATCAATTTGGAACCAGCTATTCCAGACCCTCTAATCCATACCCGACCTTTAGGAGAAATGGATGAGTGGTGGACTAACGACTGGGAGTTTCAAAATCTTCTTAATAATCCTTATGACTTTTTCCCTCAGTTCGACCCAGAACCTATACCAAACCCACCGATGAGTAATGAGAACCTAGCCGAACTCCGCCATTTTGGCGAAGAACTGATAGGTACGGGAAATAGGATCCGGGAAATGGGAGAACAAATCTCCTGGAAATACGACGAGAGGGAACGTCGCTACTAAACTGTCAGTTGACAAAAGAATAGTGGGGTTGGGAAGTTATGTTTGTATAATAACAGTAGTAACAAAAATATAACTCTGTAAAGTAGCTCAGAAATAAAACATTGTAAGATAAACAGTGTGTATGGATGCCTAATATAATCTATAAAAAAATAGAAGTCGAGAAATCGACAATTTTGGCTATACGTGTGTTGTAAAAGTTGTGTGATTATGTGCAATTATTTTATTATGTTTAATTATCGATTATTTGACACTAATAAATTATATCTATAATAATTACCACATTGAAAATGCTGGTAATGAACCAGTTAATGAAGTAAATCAATCTGAGCAAAATCATCAAAATCAATTTATGACTAGGCAAGATATCGAGAATATCGTTGCTCAAGGGATAGCCAATGCTATTCCAGCAATTCTGGCTGCTGCCCAGAAGCCTGCTGAACCTCAACAAATCAATCCCAGTAAACGTACTCGGGAAGATAATTTCAGTAATAGCGTAAACGGAGGCGGCAATCATGATAATCCTAACAATGATCCACGGCAGGCCCCACTCCCTAAGAAAATGAAGGTGCAACGCCTGGTTGCACTTACAAAGAATTTCTTGCTTGTAAACCAGCGGAATTTGCAGGCAATGAAGGGGCAACTGTAACATTTGTGCTTGTAATCATTGTGAACAGTTTAGTCATCAATAAAACAATGTTATTTGATCCCAATGTTTGTTTGGTTGTGTTTTACATTTTTCATGTTTTGACTTTTGTTCAATTTCAAACTCTACATCGCTTTCTGGAGAGTTATACGCAAACTGGTGCGTAAACGTACTCAGTTTAACGCGACAAATACTCCGGAACATCAACATATACTCAAAATACCTTAAATAACCTTTACCTAACTTAGAAATAAGTTTTGAAGGCTTTGGTATGGCAAAAACAAGTTAATTCGCTTACAGGGACTAAACTTGACAAACTGCGAAAGTATGCCAATTTGAACTGTAACGAACATTCTGGAACATGTCCATAAGTTAAACATACCATAAATATCCTTTACATAGCTTAGAAATAGGCTTTGAGGGGTTTGGTATGCTAAAACAAACTTTTGGGTCATTCAGGGACTGAAAGTGTCAAAAAGTGCACAAGTTTGCACTTTCGCGCATAACTTACGTTCTGAATACATCCGGACATCCAAAAATTTATGTAAGCATCCTAATAGTATGCCTTAGTGTTTGGCATGAGAAAAATCCATTCGTCGCGTAATTTGGATCGTCTTTTGCGCATATGCGCATTCCGTCGTAATTAACCGAACATCGTGATCTTATGGCCAAACGAACCAACATCCGACACATTTTTTGAGCATTTTTCATGTCCACAATGTTTAGGCATCATTTTAGGGCCTTGAAGTTGGCTTTACGGGCCTTAGAAGTGTCGGAAATGGCTTAAATACGCAACAGGGACCAAAACTGCCATTTCTGAAAGTATGTGCAGATCAGACAGGCCCAGGCGGCCCGCCTGAGTTTGTGCATATCCTGATGCGGGCCGCATGGCCCCTTCAGTAACAGAAAGTTTGTCTTTCTTGCAAACTTGGCCTTTCAAATACACCAAAGGGCAATGCCCTTTCACAATCTCAGGAGCTAAGGGTCAAGATAAGGCACCACAACATTTTGACAAGTGTACGCTTAAGATCGTGGCACGATATTCAAGAAACGATCCTAACGGCTTTACTTTTCCTATAAATACCCCCCCCCCCTTTTGAGTAAAACCCACAAAAATCTGATCAAGAGCTCTAAGTTGGAACCTTTGTTTCATACCTGAGCCATTTTGATCTAGATTAGCATTCGGGGACCCTTCGTAAGTGTTCTTTCGTTCTTTATTCGCTTTTCGAGTCCGAAAGTCAACGTTTTGTTTGACTTTCTGTGTGACCAGCCTATGGTCAACACGAAGTTCATGGAACTTCATAACGTGAGCGTGATCACGATGGTTATAGTCCGTAGTGACTATACCTACTGATTACCACGTTATCTAGGCTCAGTGACGAGTCGTAGTTTCGGCCAAAATGCGCATTCTTGCGTATTTTGTAACCAAACTACTCGTGAGCATCAAAGTCGTTTGTTTTGATGCCAAACCTGTTTTCTAAACTTAGTTAAGCATGTTCTAACATGCTTAGCTCGTCACTTTTAGTATAGTGCTTATATAGGGTCGTAAGGTAAGCGATCTAAACAATCGCTTATACTTTCGAACCCGACCCATTTGGTCGATCATTAGGATCTGACCAAACACATTAGGTGACCATAGCTATAACCTTCCGAGGTTATACCTTGTGGTCACGATGTTAGGCGTTCCAAACGCGTTCTACGCGAACGACGTGTTAAGGTAGCATAAGCTACCTAAACGGGTCGTAATGGATCGTAAGCACTTAGGTTAGGTTTCATTTTAGTATGTAGGCTTTGTTAAACCATATTTCACGAGTCTCCATACTCGTTTGGTTTACAAACCCGCATACTATCCGATCCTTCCGATTTTGGTCCGGTATATTAATATAGCTACCTATTAGGTGCCGTTTGATATCCCGTGATCTCTAGCATTGTGTGATTATTACACGAGGAATTCAAAGCAATCTCAGGTGAGTACATTGAACCCCTCTTTTACTGTTTTCCAAACTGTTTTGGGGTGAAACACATGTGCCTACTTGTTACTTTCATGCTTTCCTGTTTGCACATCATATACCTGCTATGATCGTTAGTACATTATAGTACATGATTTTATTACATTTCATGCTATTTATGCCCATTGTGTGCATACTTAGTACAATTGCTTACATCACATGCCTTCATTTTGTTATGACATTTGGTTTGTTTAACATGGAACAATACATTCATTAACATTAGCTACGCCGTTCGTTAGTAGGTAGTGGTACCATAGGAATTAACAACTCCCGTTCCTGAAATCCTGGGTTTGTTTGGATTGGAAGGAATTGCCGAATTCGATATACATAACTTAGATAAACCTTTAATTTGTTTAAGGGTTTATCGCCACAGTCTCAAGGCTTGGATGTATGCATATTTCATAATACCGCATAAATGTTTATATCACTAGAGAATGCATTGTTCCACAAAACATAACGTTGATTTAAACCATGTTTTACTTCAACACCTTGTTTTGTGCATTTTACATATGGTTTAGTTGATACATATCACTTACCATACAAGATATATTTTGGGTACACATTACATGATCTATATTAAACATGAACATTTTGATATTGATATACATACTTGGTGGTTTACATTGAACATAGACATTTCGACATGGTTTACACAATAACACTTGACAATTGATTTATACATGAACAATTTACATGGTGGTTGGTTTGGGGTAAATGGTTGGAGTAACGTGGCGTATGTAATATGATACAAACATGGTGGATACGCCGCTGGTACTTCCTATATATAAATGTTTGTATAATGTTACATATCGTAGCGTTATCCAAGTCATTTCAGTTTAGACACATTACATTTTACACAAATAACATACTCTTCACAAGACATCATTTTTACAAACAACTTATCTTATTCAACTCATATTACTTGGTTACTCGTTTAACCTTGCACTTATCTATACATATCATCTGATGTTATCGTTTTTCAAATGGTTTACAAAGCAAGACAAATTACAAGGTTCATGACTGACTGTTATTAAACATTTCTTTAAAACTCAAGTCATGAATCCCATTTTCACAAAACCTATGTATCTCACAGGCATTTTTATGCTGACGTACCTACTTTCACATGTGTTTTCAGGAGCTATTCCATAGGATGACGATCATGACACTAGGGCGGACCTGTGCCTTAGAGACTAAAAATGAAGATAGACTAGTTTAATTTTGTTATGAACTCTCTGTTTCCTGTTTAAGACTATGTAACACTTCTGTTTAATAAATAAAATGTAACTTTGATTTCCATGGTTATGAAACAATTAATTCTGTCCACAACACTCCCCGGCGTTTCCGCCGCGGTTGCACGTTATACCCGGCCGGGGTGTGACAGAAGAGTTGGTATCAGAGCCAATGGTTATAGGGAATTAGGTTATTAGTAATGCTTTGACCTAGACTATAACTTTCTAGGACCCTAACGCAAGTTATCTTGTGTTTAGATTTTAAAACATGCACTTCACCTATCCTTAGGTGATAACCACAACGGGAACTTCGGTTCCGAATCCGTTTTGAAAATTATTCATCTGTTCTAGGATGATTGATTACTAGGTTTTGAACCCTCTGTTATAAGGTTTTGAACCCCTTTGAATTTTCAAAATCTCGTCAAGGTTTTCGGGTTTTAATAGTGTGAACACGTGCGAACTGGAAGAGTGAATGCCTGTACCCTGAGTTTTCTGTCTAAGGCTAGAGTGTTCGTACAAATCCACATAATCGGACCAGTCACTCTTACCTTGGAACTCTTGGGGTGAGTGTTCACTTGTAGGCGAACATGTCTTCGCGATACATTATTTTTGACCCACTTACTTTGACTAGACATTTCGTGTCGCTTGTTTGCTTTGTGATGCCTAACCACCATCTTTGCTTTTGTTGATTCTGTTTCATCTCATTCTCTTCATCCAATTATCTCACTCGTTTCCTTTCATGTTTTTCCTCTTTTAGAATGCCTCCTCGACGCGAACACCAGATAGCAACTGCCGAGCTGACAGAAATTATTGCGCAGCAGATGGCTGCTCAATTCCCAAATCTCTTTGCTCAATGGAACCAAGCCAACAACAAAAACAATGGTACATGCAATTTCAAGAATTTTAACTCGGCTAAACCACTCAAGTTTAGTGGTTCTGAGGGAGCAACTGGGCTTCTTCAATGGTTCGAGAGCATCAAGAATACTTTTCGCCACGTGCAGTGTCCGGATAATCGCAAGGTCGAGTTTTCTTCAAGCGTGTTTCAGAAGAGGGCTCTTACATGGTGGAATGGGGTAATGAGAGACCGTGGTGCAGAAGTTGCTCTAGCATAGACCTGGGCTGAACTGAGAGCTCTTATGATGAGGGAGTTTTGTCCTCGTCATGAGCAACGAGCGTTGGAGAAAGAGTTTGATGATTTGAAGCAGGATAGCGGCGAGCACAGGGCATATACTGATAGGTTTGAGGAGTTGAGTCTACTTTGCCCCGACTATGGTCGCCCCACTCGACAAGGCTATCGAAAGGTACATCGACGGCCTGCCTGACTCGGTACAAGACATTATCACTGGTAGCAACCCTACCACACTCCGTCAGGCAATCGACTTATCAGCGACATTGACTGAGTCGCAGATTCGAAAGAATAAATTACACAGGAAGGGTGACAAGGGCAAGAAACAGTCGTCTGACAAGGAAGATAGCAAGAAAGGTCAAAACAAGAATGGAAGGGATTCTGGTTCATCAAAAAGGGGAAAGAAGCGTAAGGCTTCCCAAAACTATGTTGTCACTGCCCAAGCTAACCAGGCAGCTCCCAACCAAGCTGCACAGCCTCCAGCAAAGAAGCCCTATTCAGGAAGTGCACCTTTGTGCAATCGATGCAACAGTCACCATCAGCCGCAACATCAGTGCCGTTTCTGTACTAACTATGGGAAGTCAGGTCATCTTGCCGATGTTTGTCGGTTTGCTCAAAATCGCGCAGTTCAGAACCCTGCTCAACAAGTTGCTCAGCCTCCTGCTCAGCAACAGGGTCAGGCTGCACGACCAAACTACCTACCTGGTGCTTGTTATAACTGTGGGATCTGACCCATTACAGAAATCGGTGCCCAAGGCTAGCCAACCAGAACTAGAATGAAAACCAAAATCAGGCTCAGGCTCGAGGGCGAGTCTTCAACATGAATGCTCAAGAGGCACAAGCAGATAATGAAGTGGTGAACGGTACGTTCTTTATTAATAATCAGCCTGCATCTGTTCTTTTTGATTCGGGAGCCGACAAGAGTTTTGTGTCATTGTCTTTTGAGCCAATGCTTCGCGTGTCTAGAACGAAACTAGGTAAACCTATGACAGTAGAAGTGGCAAGCGGTGAACCCATTGTTCTTGATTTTGTTCTACGCAACTGCCAGTTGAGCCTTAACGACCATATTTTTCCTATCGACCTCACGCCAATGCAACTTGGAAGCTTCGACGTTATAGTGGGTATGGATTGGTTATCTAAGCATCACGCAGAGATAGTTTGCTCTGAGAAGATTGTTCGTGTGCCGCTGTCGACAGGCGAGATCCTACAGGTTTGTGGTGAGAAGCCTGTCGGTGGTCTCAAACTCATGTCTTGTTTTAAAGCACGGAAGTATCTACGGAAGAACTATGTGGCTTTCTTAGCACATGTTACAGCAGATAAAGGCAAGGGTAAGACTATTTCAGATATTCCTGTCGTTCGGGATTATTCTGAAGTTTTCCCTGAAGAGTTACCTGGTCTACCTCCAGCACGCCAAGTCGAGTTCCGTATTGATCTCGTACCTGGTGCAAATCCCATTGCCAAAGCTCCATACCGTCTTGCACCGTCTGAGATGCAAGAATTATCTAAGCAGCTTCAGGAGCTTTCTGACAAAGGTTTCATCCATCCTAGCTTTTCACCTTGGCGTGCTCCCGTTCTTTTTGTCAAGAAGAAGGATGGATCTTTTAGGATGTGTATCGATTATCGTGAGCTTAACAAGCTTACTATCAAGAATCGATATCCCCTACCTCGCATTGTTGATCTCTTTGATCAATTGCAAGGCGCTTCTTATTTTTCAAAGATTGATCTGCGATCTGGATATCATCAGCTTCGTGTGCATGAAGAAGACATTCCCAAGATAGCGTTCCGCACTCGTTATGGACATTATGAGTTCACAGTTATGCCATTCGGTTTGACTAATGCTCCTGCTGTTTTCATGGACTTAATGAATAGGGTCTGCAAGCCTTATTTAGATAAGTTCATCATCGTTTTCATTGATGACATCTTAATTTATTCCAAGACGCGAGCTGATCATGAACAACATCTTCGTCTTTCGTTGGAACTCCTAAAGAAAGAGCAACTTTTTGCCAAATTCTCCAAGTGTGAATTCTGGCTTAAAGAGGTTCAATTCTTGGGACACATTGTCAACGAACAAGGTATTCACGTAGATCCCTCCAAGATCAGTGCGATTAAGGATTGGGATTCGCCTACTACTCCTACTGAAGTTCGTTCTTTCCTTGGTCTGGCGGGTTATTACCGTCGCTTCATAGAGAATTTCTCAAAGATTGCAGTTCCTCTAACTGCTCTAACTCAGAAGAACAAGCCATTTGATTGGGGAATCAAGCAAGAGGAAGCGTTTCTGACTTTGAAACAAAAACTTTGTGACGCGCCTGTTCTAACTTTGCCCGAGGGCAATGATGATTTCGTCGTTTATTGCGACGCATCTAAATTAGGTCTTGGTTGCGTCCTGATGCAAAGAAACAAAGTCATAGCATACGTATCAAGACAGTTGAAGATACATGAGAAGAACTACACCACTCATGATCTCGAGTTGGGTGCAGTTGTCTTCGCTCTCAAAATCTGGAGACACTATTTGTACGGTACAAAATGTGTGGTTTTCACTGACCACAAAAGTCTTCAACATATCTTCAATCAGAAAGAACTCAACATGAGACAGCGACGTTGGGTTGAACTTCTAAACGACTACGACTGCGAGATTCGCTACCATCCTGGTAAGGCGAATGTCGTAGCCGATGCTTTGAGTCACAAGGAACGTACTAAGCTTCATTGTGTTCGTGTCCAATCTGTTATTCAAGCTCAATCCGATATCCAAGCCCGAATTTCTCAGGCTCAACAATCTTGTGTTTCACAAGGCTTGATGGATAAGGAATTTCCTTATCACATAACACCTTCTCTAGAGTTGAAGGACAATGGATCGTATTACTTCATGGACCGTTTGTGGGTCCCGAGCCAAGATAATCTTCGTACCTTGCTTATGGATGAAGCCCATAAGTCTCGTTATTCTATTCATCCTGGCTCAGATAAGATGTATAAGGATCTTCGTATTCAGTATTGGTGGCCTGGTATGAAGAAAGACATTGCCTTATACGTATCCAAATGCCTTACTTGTCTTAAGGTTAAGGCTGAACATCAGCGTCCTTCCGGTTTATTGGAGCAACCAGAGATCCCAGTTTGGAAATGGGAAAACATTACTATGGATCTCATTACTAAACTCCCGCGCACAAAGAAAGGTCACGATGCCATCTGGGTAGTTGTTGATCGTCTTACAAAGTCAGCACATTTCTTGCCAATCCGTGAGGATTTTTCTGCTGACAAACTTGCTCAAATTTACGTAGATGAAATATTAGCTCGACATGGTGTTCCTTTGAACATCATTTCTGACAGAGATGCTCGTTTCACTTCTCATTTTTGGAGAACCATGCAATCTGCTATGGGGTCCCAACTTAATCTGAGCACAGCTTATCATCCGCAAACGGATGGCCAATCTGAAAGAACAATCCAGACACTGGAGGATATGCTTAGAGCTTGTGTGATCGATTTTGGTGGTAGTTGGGATTCACATCTTCCATTGATTGAATTCTCCTACAACAACAGTTATCACTCCAGCATCAACATGGCTCCTTTCGAGGCTCTCTATGGTCGAAAATGTCGTTCACCAGTCTGCTGGAATGAGATTGGCGAGGCTCAACTTACTAGACCTGCCCTCATTTTAGAGACAACAGATAAGGTAAAGAAAGTTCGTGATAACCTTCAGACAGCTAGAAGCCGTCAAAAGAGTTACGCGGACCTAAAACGCAAGCCCTTGGATTTTCAAGTCGGTGATCGAGTATTACTTAAGGTCTCACCTTGGAAAGGTGTGATCAGATTCGGAAAGAAAGGAAAACTTGCACCTAGATACGTTGGACCATTCAAGATCGTCGAAAGAATCGGTAAGGTAGCCTACAGACTTGAGTTACCTCCTGAACTTGGAAATGTTCATCCAACCTTCCACGTGTCCAATCTCAAGAGGTGTTTAGCTGATGAGAACCTCCACATACCGCTTGACGAAATTCGTGTTGATAAAACACTGAAATTTGTTGAGAAACCGGTAGAAATCATGGAACGTGAAGTGAAGTGGCTTAAACGCAAGCGCATTCCTTTGGTCAAGTTCGATGGGAATCTAAGCGTGGACCCGAGTTTACTTGGGAACGTGAAGATCAAATGAAGGCGAAATATCCGCATCTTTTTCCACGAGTTTCCTCTAAATAAATTTCGGGACGAAATTTCCACAAGTAGGGGAGACTGTAACATTTGTGCTTGTAATCGTTGTGAACAGTTCAGTTACTATAAACACACACGAATCACTAAACGTTGCCACGATAAACAGGGTAATAACTCGATCGCTATTACGATTCAACGTCCGATCCATTGAAATTATCCAATGAATGTTTAAGTGCCGCTCAAATTGAGTTTATACTTTGTCATTCGTCGTTAATTCGATGGATGTTTAAGTATTGCACTTTGCCATTTGTCATGAGGGTTTAATCTCGTGAATTGTCGTAAATGTTGTATTAGTTACTAACCCAGTTCGTGTGCATTGTTATTTAATTTAGGTTAAACAGGCTAATCAGTAGATTAAACTCCGCCCGCATAAATCTGCAATGTGAGTCATTCTCTTTTTATCAATTGTTTTACAAAACTCCAAAGTAAATTATTTTCCAAAGTTATAATTACAGGGATTAAGTCTTTGTAGTCTTCAATTACAGCCGGTATGTGGGGTATTGTGCACATTACTAGTGTTTTTATCAGTTTAGGTGGACGTACCTAAATTATGACACGTCACTTTTAGGAGAACGGACCTAAATAGTGATATACGTCACTTTTGGGTGAACGGACCCAACGGTGATATGACCACAGTCACATAAACGAGTCGAGTGACAAATACCGTGGGTATATAGTTGACATGTAGAAACATTGTAATCGCTCTTAATACTGTTAATTATAACCAAGCATTGTTTAAACTAAAAGAATGATTCACTCAGTATTTCCCCGCTGACAAAACCTTTTTCAAACATGTTTCAGGTGATTTGTTGTGATCCAGAAAAAGTGTCGTGAAGCACTACAAGCTTAAGGAAGTGGCTCAATATAAAGAAACATGTTTTGTAAAATAAAAATTTCCCAGTGAAATCACCTAATTTAAATTATAGGGTTTTATCCCTAAATTATGTAATAAAGTAAACGGGCATTTTTAGTATTAAAAGATCCTGTATTAAAGACTTCCGCTGTCGCCTAAATTAAATACCACGGGATTCCTGTCCTGCGGCTCTAGACCGGGTCAAACCGGGGCTAGGGCCGTGACAGGAAAAGGTGGTATCAGAGCCACTGATTTAAGCCTATTAAAGTATTTGGGGAAATACTTAAATTTCTGATTTTCATTCTGTAATTATGTGTTTTATTAACTGATTATTTGTTATTTACAATATGGGTAAACAAAGACTTTCGGCTACCTATCATAAATTAGATACTTCACCTAAAGAAAAAGGAACTTCCTCAAAATACCCAGCAGATATGGATGAAGGAATATTTGTCCGTAAAGCCCAGTTTGAAAAGCCACTTTCTCCCAGTAAAAGAAATTTAATTATTAGGAAAAGTCAAGAGAAAGGAAAGAAATCCCAACCAAAGAAAGTGAGGTTTAATCCGGAAACCCAGGAGATAGGAAATAATCCACCTTGGGAAGACAAATTAGATGAAAAATGGGCAGATCTTTACATGTTAGCCACGGTAGCAGTAAATACTAACCTTTAAAACTATCAGGACCCTAAACCAGTATTAGCACCTATATTAATTACAAACCAGAAGCTCTAGAGAAAAGTTATTTCGTAAATAAATAAACCCTAGTGTGTTTCGAATTTCAGTTATCCTTTGTATTAAATTAGTCATGCGGTATGCAATAATACTTAAAATTTTTAAAATTTTGTTATGAAATTTTAACTTAGCATTTTTGTGCATTTTGCATATATGCTAATCAGCATGAATGAGTTATCTGAAGCCCTTCAGAATCTCAATCTCTATCCTGTACCAATAGAAGTTTCCAACGACTTCACTGGTTACATTGCTGATTTGGAGGAACCTATGGAATTTCAAGCTCCACCTCCGAAGAAAGCAAAGCCTAAGAAAAGAAGAAGATATGTAGGATGGAGGAAAGTACGCAGGAGGAAACCAGCAACTAGGAAAATTCCCAAAATAGAAAATCCTATGGATAAAGGAAAAGGGATCGAGATCGGAGAGAGTTCTAGGTCAGCAGGGATAGAAATTGGGGGAAGTTCTAGGCAAACGGGAATGGAAATCGGAGAAAGCTCCAAGCAAACTAAAGAATTTACATTCCAGGAGGAATTAGATCATCTATTGGCAAGCTGTGATGTCATTAGACCTATCACCAATAAACTCTACCCTTATCCTGCTGAAACCCAACTTCCAATCAATTTCGAACCAGCTATTCCAGACCCTCTAATCCACACCCGACCTTTAGGAGAAATGGATGAGTGGTGGACTAACGACTGGGAGTTTCAAAATCTTCTTAATAATCCTTATGACTTTTTCCCTCAGTTCGACCCAGAACCTATACCAAACCCACCGATGAGTAATGAGAACCTAGCCGAACTCCGCCATTTTGGCGAAGAACTGATAGGTACGGGAAATAGGATCCGGGAAATGGGAGAACAAATCTCCTGGAAATACGACGAGAGGGAACGTCGCTACTAAACTGCCAGTTGACAAAAGAATAGTGGGGTTGGGAAGTTATGTTTGTATAATAACAGTAGTAACAAAAATATAACTCTGTAAAGTAGCTCAGAAATAAAACATTGTAAGATAAACAGTGTGTATGGATGCCTAATATAATCTATAAAAAATAGAAGTCGAGAAATCGACAATTTTGGCTATACGTGTGTTGTAAAAGTTGTGTGATTATGTGCAATTATTTTATTATGTTTAATTATCGATTATTTGACACTAATAAATTATATCTATAATAATTACCAGATTGAAAATGCGGGTAATGAACCAGTTAATGAAGTAAATCAATCTGAGCAAAATCATTAAAATCAATTTATGACTAGGCAAGATATCGAGAATATCGTTGCGCAAGGGATAGCCAATGCTATTCCAGCAATTCTGGCTGCTGCCCAGAAGCCTGCTGAACCTCAACAAATCATTCCCAGTAAACGTACTCAAGAAGATAATTTCGGTAATAGCGTAAACGGAGGCGGCAATCATGATAATCCTAACAATGATCCACGGCAGGCCCCACTCCCTAAGAAAATGAAGGTGCAACGCCTGGTTGCACTTACAAAGAATTTCTTGCTTGTAAACCAGCGGAATTTGCAGGCAATGAAGGGGCAACTGTAACATTTGTGCTTGTAATCATTGTGAACAGTTCAGTCATCAATAAAACAATGTTATTTGATCCCAATGTTTGTTTGGTTGTGTTTTACATTTTTCATGTTTTGACTTTTGTTCAATTTCAAACTCTACATCGCTTTCTGGAGAGTTATACGCAAACTGGTGCGTAAACGTACTCAGTTTAACGCGACAAATACTCCGGAACATCAACATATACTCAACATACCTTAAATAACCTTTACATAAGTTAGAAATAAGTTTTGAAGGCTTTGGTATGGCAAAAACAAGTTAATTCGCTTACAGGGACTAAACTTGACAAACTGCGAAAGTATGCCAATTTGAACTGTAACGAACATTCCGGAACATGTCCATAAGTTAAACATACCATAAATATCCTTTACATAGCTTAGAAATAGGCTTTGAGGGGTTTGGTATGCTAAAACAAACTTTTGGGTCATTCAGGGACTGAAAGTGTCAAAAAGTGCACAAGTTTGCACTTTCGCGCATAACTTACGTTCTGAATACATCCGGACATCCAAAAATTTATGTAAGCATCCTATATTATGCCTTAGTGTTTGGCATGAGAAAAATCCATTCGTCGCGTCATTTGGATCGTCTTTTACGCATATGCGCATTCCGTCGTAATTAACCGAACATCGCGATCTTATGGCCAAACGAACCAACATCCGACACATTTTTTGAGCATGTTTCATGTCCACAATGTTTAGGCATCATTTTAGGGCCTTGAAGTTGGCTTTACGGGCCTTAAAAGTGTCGGAAATGGCTTAAATACGCAACAGGGACCAAAACTGCCATTTCTGAAAGTATGTGCAGATCAGACAGGCCCAGGCGGCCCGCCTGAGTTTGTGCATATCCTGATGCGGGCCGCATGGCCCCTTCAGTAACAGAAAGTTTGTCTTTCTTGCAAACTTGGCCTTTCAAACACACCAAAGGGCAATGCCCTTTCACAGTCTCAGGAGCTAAGGGTCAAGATAAGGCACCACAACATTTTGACAAGTGTACGCTTAAGATCGTGGCACGATATTCAAGAAACGATCCTAACGGCTTTACTTTTCCTATAAATATCCCCCCCCCCTTTGAGTAAAACCCACAAAAATCTGATCAAGAGCTCTAAGTTGGAACCTTTGTTTCATACCTGAGCCATTTTGATCTAGATTAGCATTCGGGGACCCTTCGTAAGTGTTCTTTCGTTCTTTATTCGCTTTTCGAGTCCGAAAGTCAACGTTTTGTTTGACTTTCTGTGTGACCAGCCTATGGTCAACACGAAGTTCATGGAACTTCATAACGTGAGCGTGATCACGAGGGTTATAGTCCGTAGTGACTATACCTACTGATTACCACGTTATCTAGGCTCAGTGACGAGTCGTAGTTTCGGCCAAAATGCGCATTCTTGCGTATTTTGTAACCAAACTACTCGTGAGCATCAAAGCCGTTTGTTTTGATGCCAAACCTGTTTTCTAAACTTAGTTAAGCATGTTCTAACATGCTTAGCTCGTCACTTTTAGTATAGTGCTTATATAGGGTCGTAAGGTAAGCGATCTAAACAATCGCTTATACTTTCGAACCCGACCCATTTGGTCGATCATTAGGATCCGACCAAACACATTAGGTGACCATAGCTATAACCTTCCGAGGTTATACCTTGTGGTCACGATGTTAGGCATTCCAAACGCGTTCTACGCGAACGACGTGTTAAGGTAGTATAAGCTACCTAAACGGGTCGTAATGGATCGTAAGCACTTAGGTTAGGTTTCATTTTAGTATGTAGGCTTTGTTAAACCATATTTCACGAGTCTCCATACTCGTTTGGTTTACAAACCCGCATACTATCCGATCCTTCCGATTTTGGTCCGGTATATTAATATAGCTACCTATTAGGTGTCGTTTGATATCCCGTGATCTCTAGCATTGTGTGATTATTACACGAGGAATTCAAAGCAATCTCAGGTGAGTACATTGAACCCCTCTTTTACTGTTTTCCAAACTGTTTTGGGGTGAAACACATGTGCCTACTTGTTACTTTCATGCTTCCCTGTTTTCACATCATATACCTGCTATGATCGTTAGTACATTATAGTACATGATTTTATTACATTTCATGCTATTTATGCCCATTGCGTGCATACTTAGTACAATTGCTTACATCACATGCCTTCATTTTGTTATGACATTTGGTTTGTTTAACATGGAACAATACATTCATTAACATTAGCTACGCCGTTCGTTAGTAGGTAGTGGTACCATAGGAATTGACAACTCCCGTTCCTGAAATCCTGGGTTTGTTTGGATTGGAAGGAATGACCGAATTCGATATACATAACTTAGATAAACCTTTAATTTGTTTAAGGTTTTATCGCCACAGTCTCAAGGCTTGGATGTATGCATATTTCACAATACCGCATAAATGTTTATATCAGTAGAGCATGCATTGTTCCACAAAACATAACGTTGATTTAAACCATGTTTTACTTCAACACCTTCTTTTGTGCATTTTACATATGGTTTAGTTGATACATCTCACTTACCATACAAGATATATTTTGGGTACACATTACATGATCTATATTAAACATGAACATTTTGACATTGATATACATACTTGGTGGTTTACATTGAACATAGACATTTCGACATGGTTTACACAATAACACTTGACAATTGATTTATACATGAACAATTTACATGGTGGTTGGTTTGGGGTAAATGGTTGGAGTAACGTGGCGTATGTAATATGATACAAACATGGTGGATACGCCGCTGGTACTTCCTATATATAAATGTTTGTATAATGTTACATATCGTAGCATTATCCAAGTCATTTCAGTTTAGACACATTACATTTTACACAAATAACATACTCTTCACAAGACATCATTTTTACAAACAACTTATCTTATTCAACTCATATTACTTGGTTACTCGTTTAACCTTGCACTTATCTATACATATCATCTGATGTTATCGTTTTTCAAATGGTTTACAAAGCAAGACAAATTACAAGGTTCATGACTGACTGTTATTAAACATTTCTTTAAAACTCAAGTCATGAATCCCATTTTCACAAAACCTATGTATCTCACAGGCATTTTTATGCTAACGTACCTACTTTCACATGTGTTTTCAGGAGCTATTCCATAGGATGACGATCATGACACTAGGGCGGACCTGTGCCTTAGAGACTAAAAATGAAGATAGACTAGTTTAATTTTGTTATGAACTCTCTGTTTCCTGTTTAAGACTATGTAACACTTCTGTTTAATAAATAAAATGCAACTTTAATTTCCATGGTTATGAAACAATTAATTCTGTCCACAACACTCCCCGGCGTTTCCGCCGCGGTTGCACGTTATACGCGGCCGGGGTGTGACAGCAACTGCGACACTGCGTTGGTTGGAGAAAACCGAAGCAGTACTTATGATAAGTAAATGTGCTGAAGAAGACAAGGTTATATATGCTTCGCATCTTTTTAAAGAAGGGGCGTTAGAATGGTGGAATACGGTACTTCAAGCCAAAGGAAGAAATATGGCTTATGCCATGAATTGGGAAGAATTTAAGCAGTTGATGGAAAGAAAATTTTGTCCCGAGTATGAAAAGGAACAAATGGCAAATAAGTTCCTGAGCCATCGCATGGTGGGTGTAGATTGTCGAGGATATACTTCAACATTCTTCGAATATGTGAGAGTGGTACCAACCCTGGCTTCGCCAAAACCGGTGCTTATTTCCCGTTATATTTGGGGATTGATTAGCGAAATCCGTAATATCGTTAAAGCTGCCAGACCTCGCACTATAGACGATGCGGTAGAATTAGCTAACACCCTAACCGACGAACTGGTGCGTACAAGAGAAGAAAACCGGAAGAAGGAACTGGCTCAGAAGATTACCCAAGGATTTCGTGTGGGTAGTTTCAAGAAAAGAGGAACGGGGCAATCCTCAAATCCGCCTTTTTGCAGAAACTGCAGAAAGAAGCATTTTGGAAGATGTAATGAAACCTGTAACTTTTGCAAAGTTGCAGGACATCGTGAAGAAAATTGCAGAAAGAACACAACAGTCTGTTTTAACTGCGGAGAAACCGAACATTTCAAGACAGAATGTCCCAAACTGGTCAAACCAGCAGACAACAAAGCTAAGACAACCGACGGAACTACTAAAAAGAATGCCAGAGCATTCCAGCTGACCACTCAAGAAGCAGAACTCATTCCAGATTTGATAGCTGGTACGTTCTTAGTTCACGACGTGTTTGCAAAAGTATTATTCGACTCTGGTGCAAATCAAAGTTTTATTAATACTTCATTCTGTCAAGCTCTTAAGTTACCCTTAACCACCCTTAGGCAGATTTTTATAGTCGAAACGGCAGATGGGAATTCTGTTAACATAAATAAGGTTTTGCAAGAAGGAAAAATAGAACTATTAGGCCATAAGTTTTCTGCAAACCTGTTATGTATGAAATTGGCCGGATTCGATGTGGTGTTAGGAATGGATTGGTTAATAGCCAACCATGCTCGCATCCTTTGTGATAAGAATTCCGTAGAAATTCGTACCCCTACAGGAGAAATGATTTTAATTACAGGAGATAAGCCACGAAAACCATTGAAATTTATTTCAACAATAAAGTTGGCCAGTTATTCAAGAAAACAGGCAATGGTGTATATGATTACAGTAATCATTAACACTAAGAGAAAGGAACTTCAAGAAATTCCCATAGTCTCAGAATATCCCGATGTATTCCCAGAAGAATTACCTGGATTACCACCTAATAGAGAAGTAGAATTTAGAATTCATCTAATTCCTGGAACTACACCAATAGCCAAAGCACCTTATCGGTTAGCACCCACGGAAATGCTAGAACTTAAGAAACAATTAGATGAATTACTAAGCAAAGGATTTATACAACCTAGTTCATCCCCTTGGGGAGCACCAGTGTTGTTTGTGAAAAAGAAAGATGGATCGATGAGAATGTGTATCGATTATAGGGAACTGAATAAGGTTACAATTAAGAATCGATACCCATTACCTAGGACTGGCGATCTTTTTGATCAACTCTAGGGAGCTAGTTATTTTTCTAAGATAGACTTACGCTCCGGATATCATCAATTGAAAGTACAAGAGGAAGACATACCTAAAACTGCTTTCAAAACTAGGTATGGTCATTATGAGTTTACAGTCATGCCCTTCGGACTAACAAATGCTCCTGCAGCATTCATGGACATGATGAATCGGATTTGTAAACCATACTTGGATAAATTTGTAATTGTCTTCATCGACGATATACTTATTTATTCCAAAAGTCAGGAAGAACATTGTGAGCACCTGCATGCACTCTTAACTTTGTTAAGAAAGGAAAAGCTTTACGCCAAATTCCCGAAATGTGAATTCTGGTTGCAAGAAGTGCAATTTTTAGGACATATGGTAAATCATGAAGGTATTCACGTAGATCCTTCTAAAATATAAGCAATTACCAAATGGAAGGTTCCGCAAACGGTTATAGAAATCAGAAGCTTTCTAGGCTTAGCTGGATACTACAGAAGATTTATTAAGGATTTTTCTAAAATAGCTGTACCCTTGACTAAGCTAACCTGTAAAGTAGTTAAGTTTGAATGGGGACCTAGACAAGAAGAAGCTTTTAAGATTTTAAAGCAAATATTGACAAATGCTCCAATTTTAGCCTTGCCAGAAGGAACTGAAGATTTTGAAGTATATTGTGATGCTTCAAAGTTAGGATTAGGATGTGTGTTAATGCAACGCAAGAAAGTAATTGCGTATGCATCCAGGCAATTGAAGAAGCACGAAGAAAACTATACAACTCATGATCTAGAGTTAGGAGCCGTAATATTTGCCCTTAAGATTTGGAGACATTATCTGTATGGAAGTAAGTTTACTGTTTATACAGATTATAAAAGTCTAAGGTATATATTTGGGCAGAAAGAGTTGAATATGAGGCAAAGAAGATGGATGGAAATCCTGAGTGACTACGACTGTGATATTCAATATCACGAAGGAAAAGCAAATGTAGTCGCGGATGCTTTAAGTCGTAAGTATCATGAAAAGCAAAAGCAAGTTCGTGCTCTTAGATTAAATCTGCAATTTGATTTAATGGAACAATTAAAGAAAATTCAAGAAACAACAATCGAAGACGATACTGAAGGAATGAAAGGACGAATAAAAGAATTAGAGCAAGGAAATGATGGAATTTTGAGGTTCCACCAGAAAAGAATTTGGGTACCTAAGTAGGGAGATTTAAGGAATAAGATTCTAGAGGAAGCCCATAAATCTAGGTATACCATGCACCCAGGTAACAATAAGATGTACCAAGATTTAAGGAATAATTTTTGGTGGATAGGAATGAAAAAGGATATAGCTAAATATGTATCTAAGTGTCTTACTTGTTCACAAGTAAAAGCAGAACATCAGAAACCTTCAGGACTACTACAACAGCTAGAAATGCCTGTATGGAAATGGGAACTCATAACAATGGATCTTGTTACTAAGTTACCCAAAACCAGAAAAGGTAATGATGCAATTTGGGTAATCATAGATCGATTAACCAAATCAGCTCATTTTCTACCCATGAAAGAAACCTTTAGCATGGAAAGGTTAGCCAAGTTGTACGTAGACGAAGTAGTATCTTTACATGGAGTCCCACTCTCCATTGTATCGGATAGGGATAGTCGTTTCACTTCCCATTTCTGGACTAGTTTTCAGGAAGCAATGGGAACTCGACTAAATTTAAGTACTGCATATCATCCTCAAACAGACGGATAAAGTGAAAGGACGATACAAACCCTGGAAGACATGCTCCGAGCATGTGTGATAGATTTTGGTGGTAACTGGGATAACCACCTACCCTTAATTGAATTCTCCTATAACAATAGTTATCATTCAAGCATTGAAGCTGCCCCATTTGAAGCACTATATGGACGTAAGTGTAGAACTCCAGTTTGTTGGGCAGAAATAGGAGAAAGTCAGTTATCAGGTCCTGAGATTGTGCAAGAAACTACTGACAAAATAACTCAAATCAAAGAAAGGCTGAAAACAGCTCGAGATCGTCAGAAAAGCTATGCAGACAATCGTCGCAGGCCGCTTGAGTTTCAAGTTGGAGACAAGGTACTTTTGAAAGTTTCTCCTTGGAAAGGAGTCGTACGATTCGGTAAGAAAGGAAAGCTGAGTCCAAGATACGTAGGACCATTTCCAGTAATTCAACGAATAGGACCAGTTGCTTATCGTGTACAATTACCAGAAGAATTAGCTGGAGTACATGATGTGTTTCATGTATCCAACCTCAAGAAGTGTCTATCGAACGAATCCCTGGTAGTACCTCTTCAAGATATCGAGGTAAATGAAAAGCTGAAATTTGTAGAGAAACCACTACATATAGAAGATAGAAAGATTAAGTTTCTCAAGCACAAACGACTAGTGTTAGTCAAAATCAAGTGGGATTCAAAGAGAGGACCAGAATACACTTGGGAGCTAGAATCAGAGATGAAGCGAAAATATCCTCATCTATTCCAGTAAATCTCGAGGACGAGATTTTTATTAAGGTGGGGAGGATGTAACAACTCTCACTAAAATTATTACTTAGTATGTTAATTATTTAATAAGGAAACCCTAATTGGAAACCCAAGTAATTCTGCATAAACCCTAAAATTTTTAGAACAATCAGAATCAGGATCAGGGCCCCTAAAACTCAGGGGGGGTAAACCCTAACTGACGATTATCTTTATAATTTGTTGTAGGATAAGAATTTTGTCGATTCACTGACTCACCTAGGCTATAAACACACGAAGCCACCCTATGCTAAAACTAGACCCGTCGCGCCACGCGAAGGTGATAAGTCTCCCTGTCGCGACACGCGAGGAAGTCAATTTTCCAGTATAAATAGGGGGTTGGCACTTGAATTCTGGTGTTAGTTCGACGATCAAATTCTAAATAGACGCTGAGATATAGTCCAATTACTATAGACACACACGAATCACTAAACGCTGCCGCGATAAACAGGGTAATAACTCGATCGCTATTACAATTCAACGTCCGATCGATTGAAACTATCCAACGAATGTTTAAGTGCCGCTCAAATTGAGTTTATACTTTGTCATTCGTCGTTAATTCGATGGATGTTTAAGTATTGCACTTTGTCATTTATCGTGAGGGTTTAATCTCGTGAATTGTCGTAAATGCTGTATTAGTTACTAACCCAGTTCGTGTGCATTGTTATTTAATTTAGGTTAAACAGGCTAATCAGTAGATTAAACTTCGCCCGCATAAATCTGCAATGTGAGTCATTCTCTTTTTATCAATTGTTTTACAAAACTCCAAAGTAAATTATTTTCCAAAGTTATAATTACAGGGATTAAGTCTTTGTAGTCTTCAATTACAGCCGGTATGTGGGGTATTGTGCACATTACTAGTGTTTTTATCAGTTTAGGTGGGCGTACCTAAATATGATACGTCACTTTTAGGTGAACAGACCTAAATAGTGATATACGTCACTTTTGGGTGAACGGACCCAACAGTGATATGACCACAGTCACAGAAACAAGTCGAGTGACAAATACCGTAGGTATATGGTTGACATGTAGAAACATTGTAATCGCTCTTAATACTGTCAATTATAACCAAGCATTGTTTAAACTAAAAGAATGATTCACTCAGTATTTCCCCGCTGACAAAACCTTTTTCAAACATGTTTCAGGTGATCTGTTGTGATCCAGGAAAAGTGTCGTGAAGCACTACAAGCTTAAGGAAGTGGCTCAATATAAAGAAACATGTTTTGTAAAATAAAGATTTCCCAGTGAAATCACCTTATTGTAAATTACATGGTTTTATCCCTAAATTATGTAATAAAGTAAACGGGCATCTTTAGAATTAAAAGATCCTGTATTAAAGACTTCCGCTGTCGCCTAAATTAAATACCACGGGATTCCTGTCCCGCGGCTCTAGACCGGGTCAAATCGGGGCTAGGGCCGTGACAATTCATATACACACACATGAACTCACTCAGTTTTGTTGATATTTTTAAACTACATATATTTCAGGGAACTAGTGGATCTGGCAGGTGTATGCATGTGTCTTCAAGTTGCGTTTGAATAACGGATGTCATCCATGGTCGTAGAGTTTAGGAGGTGTATCCTATTCCTGGACGGGATACATGTTTCTAAAGTTGGTTTTTAGTTAACGTCTTTTGTTGAGTCCTTGTGAACTCATTAAACATGTTATGGTTTGTAACTTAATTTGGGTGTCGATGTTTTCAGACAAGTAATTCATGGTATTTTCTAAACATAATTAATGGATGAAAATCTTTTGGTTTTATCAAATAGCATTGTTATGATTGTTTGCTATGGTATTAAGAAGTCACACCAATAACCACGCTTCCGCAAAAGTCAGGGTGTGACAAATAACCCGCCAATCCTAAGAAAGAGCGGATTTTAGAAGGAGTTTTAGGCGTGGTCTAATTCTTCACAGCTTCTATTTTGGAAGGATCAACATGAATCCATTTTTCACTAACAACGTTTCCAAGGAATTGGACTTCTTTGATCCAAAACTCGCATTTGGAAAACTTTGCGTATAAGTGTTCGACACGTAAGAGCTCAAGTATAAGACGTAGATGACGTTTGTGATCAGCTTGAGATTTAAAATAAATGAGAATATCATCAATGAAGACGATTACAAAACGATCTAAATAAGGCTTACAAACACGATTCATAAGATCCATGAACATAGCTAGTGCGTTGGTCAAACCAAAAGGCATAACCACGAACTCGTAGTGTCCATAGCGAGTGCGAAATGCGGTTTTGGGAATGTCCTCTTCGAGAAAACGAAGTTGGTGATAACCAGATCAAAGATCGATCTTGGAGAAACAAGTTACGCATTGAAGTTGGTCAAAGAGATCATCGATGCGCGGGAGAGGATAACGATTCTTGATGGTGAGTTTGTTAAGCTCACGATAGTCGATGCATATGCGAAAGGAGCCATCCTTCTTCTTGACGAAAAGCACAGGAGCACCCCAAGGTGAGGTACTTGGACGAATGAAACCCTTATCAAGGAGTTCTTGAAGTCGCGTAGATAATTCTTGCATCTCAAAAGGTGCAAGACGATAAGGAGCCTTGGCAACAGGAGTCGCACCAGGTACGAGGTCAATACGAAAGTCAACAGATCGAGGTGGGGGAGGACCAGGCAAATCTTCAGGAAAGACGTCAGGAAAGTCGCGCACCACTAGAACATCACTTACGCTCTTTCCCTTGCCCTTTTCTTCCACAACATGGGCTAAAAAGGCAAAGTACTATTTGCGTAAGTATTTGTTCGCTTGTGTGCAGGACATCAACTTCAGTCCTTTCGAAGGTCGGTCTCCATAAACGTGTAAAACTTCACCAGATGGAAGGGGTAAACGAACGTACTTCTCGTGGCAAGAGATTTCAGCATGGTTCTTTTGAAGCCAATCCATGCCTATGATGATGTCGAAACTACCCAATTGCATGGGTATAAGATCGATGGTAAAAACGTGCTCGTTAAGAGTAAGAAGGCAATCGGGAAGAAAGGAATCAACAAGGATAGATTTGCCATTGGCAACCTCGACGGAAAACGATTTAGGTATCTTAGAGCGTGTGCATTTTAACAAAGGTTCAAATTCAACTGACACAAATCTTTTGTCCGCACCAGTATCAAATAGTATCGAAGCATAAAGGTTATTAATAAGAAACGTACCATTAACGACTTCATTGTCGTTGTGTACTTGATTTGCGTTAATGTTGAATGCTCATCCTCGAGCAGCTTGTTGTTGTTCCTGGTTAAATTGAGGACACTAAGGACGATGGGGAGTTGTGTCACCACATTTGTTGCAGGCTCATGCTGGTTTGGTGTTTTGTTGAGCTGGCTGAGCTTGTTGTTGAGGGTTATTGCGATAGTAAGCGGTATCATGCCCAAAACGGTTACAATGGGTACAACGGCGACAATTGACATTGGTAGGATGATGATAGTTGCAAATGGCACCTTGGGATGAACCATAGTGTACGAATTTCGCTCACTTGCGGGTGTAACGGGGTTCGGGTTCACAGCTGGTACAATCGCGTTGCAACCAGGGTTCAATTGCTTTCGCTTCTTCCCCTTGTTGCCACTCGACTGTTGGGTAATTTGGATAGCTGACTTGGATGAAACAGGGTTAGCAGCTAGTTTATCACGAATGCGATTGTTGTTGAGGGAAGCTGCGAGACAATAAACAGCTTCGATATTATCGAGTCTGGCTGCCTCGATGGCATCACGTATGGCGGAGGGTAAACCATTGATATACTTCCTTATCTTGCGATCGGTGGTCATAACGAGGTGGGGAACAACGAAACTGAGCTGTTTGAAACGGGTAGTATAGGCTAGGTTATCGTCACCAACTTGCTTTAAAGCCCAAAATTCTTCTTCTAACTTTTGTTGCTCATGCGGAGGGCAAAATTCTTCCATCATAAGCGTTTCAACTTCTTCCCAAGGCAACGCATAAGCAACCTCGTTAGAACGAATGTTCCTTTCGCTTGTCCACTATTCCAGAGCTCGGGCTTGGAATACCCCAGTCGCACTACGCGTTTTGAGCTCTTCGGGATGCTCACTATTGATGAATGTGACTTCTATGCTATCAAACCACTCAAGCATAGCGGTCACCCCATCGTTACCAGTGAATGGTCTGGGGTTGCAAGTGGTCTAGGGTTGCAAGACGAAAAGTGCTTGAAGTTAAATGACACAGGCTTGCGTGCTTCAACCTTAGAGTCAACGGAGGAGTTTGGAGTACCAGAAGCTTGAATCTCGGTGACGATCTTTGGAATGATACGAGCGATCTGACTGGCCATGAATGCCATCATTTTCTTTTGAGAGCTGGTCTTTGACTTCTTAATCGAGTTGGAGAGATGAGAAGACATCTAAGATTCAAAAAGAACGAATAGGTGAGACTTGATCATAATGTTTGTTTAAGAAAATTGTTTTCATGGAATGAATCACATAGCATAAAGTTTCACATAGCATAAAAGTGTTCAAATTGATTCACATAGCATAAAATGTTTCAAATTGTATCACATAGCGTAATCATGAATTCCACATAACATAACATGAATAATGAAAGCATCGTAAATTTAGTTTGTTCACAAGAAATTATTATTGTTTTTTATTGCGATAAACGTGCGATGTAACACCCCGTGTTTCGAAGGTCAAAGTCAAAGTCAAGATTGAAGTCAAAGGAAGAAAAGATTGCTAATTGTGATATGTCACTCCTTGCTCAACTCCTGTTTTGACTTCTTTGACTTGTAGATAGTCTATTTATTTATTTACGTTAGTTGTATTATGTGGAGTACTTGTTAATAATCGAGGTCTAATCGTTATTTATCGCATGTTTTATCGCCTTATCGCTTATCGCATCGCAACCGCACTCGCAACCCGAATTATGCGTTCTGGATATTGTTTTATGTGTGTGTGCCTTTTATGTGTTACTTGTGCATGTTTAATTGTGATCATGTTGTGGTGATTAATCGAAACGTAATCGCAACTCTATTGCAATCGAATCGCAATGCTAAACGCAAGTTATGTAGGATGATTGTATGTTAGATATAGTAGTTGGGATTAATGAATAATACTATCGCAACGCAACCATGTTAGAACGCATCGCAAAACCCAACGCACGAAACGAAACGCCGAAACCCAAATCTTCGGAACCACTCGATCGAGTGACTGCTCGATCGGATGGTCAACCGATCGGATTGCCATCCGATCGGACTGCCATCCGATCGGACTGGCATCTGATCGGACTGCCATCCGATCGGACAGCCATCCGATCAGTGAACCACTTGATCCCTTGCACTTTCCTTTTTGGGAAACCCTATAAATACCCTTCATATGTCACATCACTTGATGTGACAGCTCTCACTCGACCCAGCTCGCTTCAGCCTCTCTTTCTCTCGATTTCTCACGATTCTTGTAAGTTTTCAACCTAAATCTTGTACTTCTATGATCTACACACAATTCTACATCATTCTCTCTTTGAAATCTTAAATTTTAATCGTGAAATCAATGGATTTTAGGTGTTCTAGGATGATGTCATCATGGAGTTCTTATGAATGTCATGTTTTGGCTTCAATCCACCAAGAACAACTTAGATCTGGACGATTTCCACATGAATAAACAAAGATCTTGCATAGATCTGAACATATTCGAGGTGAAAAGGATTGAAAGATGGTTTTCTAACTTTCTTTCAACTCTTTTACACTCAATGCACTCAAAACCGATAGAACAAGAACTAGTTCTGATCTTCTACTCATTCATAGTGATGTGTTGGTTCTAGATCTAAGAGACAACCGGTTTCGGGTTAAGCATGAACCACCGGCTCGAACCACTAACTGACCGGACTAGGGTGATTCCTGTCCGATCGGCTCACTTGGGTCTTGACAAGGTTCTGTTGTTTAGCACATTCCACATCGTCTCGATCAAAACCGCAAACTACCAAAAACAACCAAGTGTCAAGACGATCAGGCCATCGGGACGGATTGCCGTCCGATCGGATTGCCATCCGATCGGAGACAGCCATCCGATCGACTTGCACCTTGCTCCCACACTTAGACTTTTGTTTCAACTTTCAAGGATCTGAACGTCAAACAGGTTGCCATCCGATCGGATTACCGTCCGATCGAGCGACCACCTGACCATGTGATATTTGGGACTTCAAGACTTAAACAATTTTCAACATGTTCAATGCATTAACAGTTCCAGCGGATTGCCACCCGATCGGTAGACCATCCGATCGAGTGACAACACTGTTGTGAACTTGTTCTCTGAGAATTACCTCGTGGAACGGATCACCGCCCGATCGAACCGCCGTTTGATCGAACGACCTGAAAGGTAGAGATACTTCTCCTGGACAATCTGTTTCACTCAGTGACGCGCCCCGATGTTTCCACCATCGGTTGGGGTGTGACAGATTGGTATCAGAGCCATAACTATAGGGAATTACGCCAGACTCGACCTAGTCCGGGTCGATGTCTTAGAAACGACCTAGTCTATAGTTAAGTACCAACAGACGGACTTGTGCATACCCTGTAGAGGTTTGTACGAGCTTACTTGCTATATCTCGCTATTCTCGCTTACACTACACTATCACTGCACGCTACTTTCAAGTGAACAAGTGATTAGGTCGAGATTAGGTGTGAAAACCGCAAACTCTCGACCAAATCGCTTGTTCGACTCGCATTTTATCTATAAACTGGAGAATTTGCGTTGAATCAGGAGTGAAATCCATACTTTGACGCATAATTCTCCTATATTTTCCAAAAAACAGGAACAAAGTTGTTTAGATAGGGGTGAAACCCGAACCCTAACGACTAGTTCTGGTTCTCATTTTGGTTTTTACAAACTCTCACCAAAGCCTCGACAGACTCCAACGACTTGAAGTCACTCTGAAACTGGAAGGATGCGTGCCATTCGCCCAAATGCGAGGCGAGAGCACAATCCTGAAGGCCAAAGTGTGTACAAAAGGTCCGTGTGAATAGTCGAATCACTTTGGGTAGTCGATGTCTATCGAGCCTTAGACAATCTATTTTCGATTCCAAGCTCACAATCGCCGATTTTTATGTGTTTCGATTCTGAGCTCGCAACTGCCGACTCTGAAATTTGTCGTTTTTATGAGGATTTTATGTGTTTTATGTGATTTTTATCTGTTTATGTGTTTCAATTTTTTGGTGATTCATTCGCTTTTCGCATTCTCTTTGATCGACACACACAACTCACATTGCACCTCTACCTCAAAACGTTAACAAATCGCTGCTACTTGTGGATGAACTCATGCTATATTACTCGTTGTGTACTCGCTAATCGCAATTGCTAATTTCGAATGCGCACGGACTTTGAATGATAGGTTTCTATATTCGGACTACTTCTATGTGCCCTATGTGCCTTACGTGTTTATGTGTTCTGTGATCATGTGTTTATGTGCCTATATGTTTATGTGGTTACTCGTTTTCCCGAGCTTTAGTAGTGTTAAGCGTGTGAGGTGAGATTCGATTATATTATGTCTAAGTCATATGGCGATGTCTGTTGCAGACAATGTTGTCATCTGGATCCCGTCACTCACGCGCTGCTTGCCGAAACCAGAAAGCCAAACGCCTTGCTGCTCTCGTCGCTAAGCAGATAGCGAAAGTCATTCCTCAGATCGTTAGCGACCTACACGAGAATGCTAGCAAGTCTTCTGAAGAGTCCAGGAAAGATTCGCCAAAGTCTGTTTTTAGCTTCAAGCAGTTCAAAGCTTGCGGCCCGAAAGAATTTACTGGCGAAAATGGGCCTACAGCTCTGTTTCAATGGTTTGATTCGATCGAGGTCACCCTGCGCCAGAGTGGTTGTCCTGATAATCTCCGCACTCTGAACGCCACCGGCGTCTTCCAGTCCCGCGCTTTAGACTGGTGGACGGCCGAGAGAAACAAACGCGGAAATGATGCAGCTTATGGTTTGACGTGGGATGAGTTGAAGGACGTCATGATGGAAGAGTTCTGCCTTCCCCACGAGTGCCAAAAGTTGGAGGATGAATTCTGGCATATTAAGCAGAAGCATGGTGACAATGCTACTTTAACTGCTCGCTTCAAGGAGCTTAGCATGATATGTCCTGGTCAAGTCAAGACTCCCGATGTGACTGTCACACCCCGACCACGTAAAACAACAAAACCTGGCAGAAACATCGGGGAGTGTTGTAACAGAATCATTGTTTCACAACCATGGATTAAATAATTTCGTTTTATTGAATTATTGAACTCATTGTTTTATTACATGTTAAATGAATACAAATATCGTCTTTCAAATTTTAAAGTCGCTAAGGCACGAGTCCATCCTATGTATAGCATGTATCAACAATCATCACATAGCAGCACCTGAAACATGTGTAAAAATATGTACGTCAGCATAAAAATGCCTGTGAGTTACATAGGTTTTATTGAAAATAGGATTCATGACTTGTAAGTTTAAAAGAATGTTTTAACAAAAATAGTCATGAACTTTAAAAATGTTTTCTTTTATAAATCATATAACAAGTGATAATAAAACAGATGATATAAAAGAAAGATGCATGAATAAATAATTAAGTAAAATGAGTTTGTATAAAATATGTTTTGATAAAAAGGTTTGTAGTATACATGAAAATATACTTTGATTTAAGAAAGTCGAATAAGTAATATATCAAAATATATTTCGGTTCCAAAATGGTTAAACAGATAGTATATTAAATATACTTTAGTCGTCAAAATAATCGTTTTCAGTAGTATATCAAAAGTATACTTTGGTTTTATAAATAACATATTAAACTGTGCTTTGGTTTTATAAATAACATATCAAACTATGTTTTAGTAATTAACAAAATATATGTTCTTTTGTACAATATCACACATGAGAGTATATCAAACTATACTTTTGGGAGTATAACAAAATATACAATAAAAATGTGATTTAAGAATTCAACCAAACCTTAGTGCATCAAAATACACCTAGGAGACTATAGAAATACCACGAATGCAATCCCTATTTGGATAAAATATCGGTTTCTGACATTCCATAAACAACAGGAATGGGGTGTCAAATCCTATAGCGCTATATCATACTACCAATCGGTCTGGTGAACATAAAATAAGTACAAATCAACAATTAATTTTATAATCTTTGAAAAAATCAGTGTTTAAACCATAAATGATCATTCAGTTTGTCAAAAGATAAGTACTAATATGTATAATCAATTATACTTTGAAATCATGAACATAACAAATAGGTACACATGCTTCACCCCAAAACATTGAAAACAGTAAAAGAGGGGACTATGTACTCACTTGAGAATACTTAGAAGTCTTGAATAACAACCAAGCAACGCTAGAGGGATCACGGAATCAAAAGGCACCAAATATAGGTAACTAAGTAAATAAACCGGACCTAAATCGGAACATCGGATATAATGAGGTTTCGTAAACCAAATGAGTATGGGAACTCATGTAATATGGTTTAACAAAGCCTACATACTAAATCGAAACCTAACCTAAGTGCTTACGACCCATTACGACCCGTTTAGGTAGCTTACGCTACTTTAACGCGTCGTTCGCGTAAAACGCGTTCGGACCGCCTAACTAGTCCTATGACAGGTAATATATGTCTTAACCTGTCTAATAATGTTGCCTAATCAGTTTAGATGTCAAAATTTAGGTTACATATGCTTAAAATGAATTTATGCGTAAAAAGGGCATTTTGGTCATTTACCTAAGGCATATAAACTACCTATCATACAACTATTTAAACGAAGTGACCATAAGGTATAATCTCGGAAGGTTATTCCCTATACAACTATGGTCATAAAACATGTTTGGCCGAATCCTAATGATTGACCAAACGGGACGGGTTCGAAAGTCTAAGCGGTTGTTTAGACCGCCTATCTTACGAACCTATATAAGAACTAATCTAAAAGTGACGAGTTAAACATGTTAAAACATGTTTAACGAAGTTTGAAAACAAGTTCGATATCAAGACAAAGGGTCTTGATACCCAAGAATAGTTTGGTTGCAAAATACGCAAGAATGCGCATTTTGACCGAAACTATGACTCGTCACTACGCCTAAATAACGTGGTAATCAGTAGGTATAGTCACAAGAGAATACAACCATCGTGATTATGCTCACGTTATGAAGTTCAAACGAACTTCGTGTTGACCAAAGACTGGTCAAAGCAGAAAGTCAAACACTGTTTGACTTTCGTGCTTAAAAACGCATAAAAGAACGAAAGAAGCTTACAAAGGGCCATGCTAGGAAGAACTTGATCCAAAACACTCAGGTATGAAGTATAAAGCTTCAACTTAGAGTATTAAGATCAGATCATGTGGAAAAATGAAATGAAATCTTGGTGGGTATATATAGGATTCGGTCCACCGTTAAGATCGTTTATCGAGAACCGTGCTTTAATCATGGCCTTACACTTGGGCCCAAGGTTTTAGAATACCATGGGAATATGTAAAACCATCAAATACCAGCCCATAGGGTGCAAAACCATGGGTTAAAACCATCAAAACCTCAAAAATGGACCAAGTTCAATGTATCTGCCAGAAATTTCAAAAATGGTCCCTGCACTTGTAAAACTTAATTTTTGGCACTTTTAAGCCCCGTTGACCCCATTTCAAGGCTCTAAAATAAATTTAAAGTATAGGGAACTTAAAATATGCTCAAAAACATCTCGGATGTCGCCTCGTTTGGTCATACGGTTGCGTTGTTCGGTTAATTACGACGGAAGTCGTAACGAACGCAAAAACGATCCAAATTAAGCGACGAATGGAATTTTATCATGTCAATCACTAAAATAAAATATTTTAATGATTATATAAATTTTTGTATGTCCAGATATATATTCAGAACGGAAGATATGCGCGAAAATGCAAACTTATGCACTTTTTGACGCCTTTAGTCCCTGAATGACCAAAAAGTTTATTTTAGCATACCGAACACTTATGCACTTTTTATGGTATGTTTAACTTATGATCAATTTCCGGAATGTTCGTTACCACACGAATCGGCATACTTTCGCAGTTTGACACTGAAGAAACACTAGATAAATGGTCGGAACCGAAATATCTAGGGGGTTTGAATCCGCATAAAAGGGTTAGCTCTCTCTCTCGGTTGATTCAGTTGCTACTGAACTTCTTCTCCGGTGATTCTGCTAAAAAGAGCACCGTTAGCCTCGCCAAGGGGAGAAGAGGGTTCTCTCCTTGACCCGACTCCGGTGTGAGAATAAATATTGGTAATGGAGAAGAGATAGTTTTTGAGAAGTGAGTGTGATCTGAGTTTATACCTGAACAGTTCTCGTATTTATAACCGGGAGTTTGGGAGGGAAAACCTGTTATTGAAAAGATGACGGAAGATGCTAACGCCGTAGCGGTTATATTTTCTTTCGTTAAGTTCTTTGATCCCCTGTTAAGTTGTCTCGATCCGATGTGAATGCACACGGATCGTGGTTTGATCTATGGCTGGGGGATTGCCACGTGGAAAGTGATTAATTGGAGATCATTCTCCAATTGCATGCTTTCGTTGTGGTTTCAGGGATGCTTGTGGTAATGACACGTGTCCAGACGGTTATAACCGTCTGGGTGGTGCACGATCATATTCTTTCTAGAAGATTACTGCTATAATCTAGTGTGACACCTTACTGTGTGTACACAGATGAATAAATCCCAAGTCTGGGTAAAATGATATCCAAGTTTGGATATTTGGGCGGAAGTATTGATCTCAGGATTTTAATGGAAGAAGGCGCAAGGATTTTATGCTTTCCTTTGAGCGCGCGACTATAATTTGTTGATTACTTTCTCCCTTTTGTAAGACCAATGCGCGGCCGCGCAAGGTTAAAAGGTTGAAAGGCCAGTTTGTGGTATGGTCTCAAATCCTTTTTATGAGGTTTTTGGGACCTTACCCCTTCAAGTCCCCCCAGTCTAGTGTTGTACTTATGCAAATAAGTGGAGCACTGGACTTAAGAGAGGGAAATGTTTTTGGGCGTGAAAAAATAAGAAATCTTCTATGAGAAGATTGAATTTTTTTTTTTTGTAAAGATTTTTTACTTTCAACGAGACTGGTGCAGTAAATTGATTTGACAACCTGTCATTGTCAGTTTTTTTTACTGTCCGTGTCTTATACGCGCGCGTGCAAACGCGTGTGTGTTCTGATATTTCTTTTTTCTGATGCTTGGGGAACTGTGATACCCGGAACAGTCGCTGTGACGGTTACCGATGCTATTTATTGCGATAAGTATATATAACGTTTGGGTACCCTTCTCTGTTTAATCATTGTTTTGTTGAAAAAATTTCTTCCCTTCTTTGTTTAAAAGAAAATCTACTGTTCCCCTTCTTATGTCAACCGGAGAACATCAAGAAGGTCTTGCTGAAGAGATGTCGACTGAACTTCCACCGTTGAAGTGGTCTAGAGCGTCTTTTGATGGTTTAGTTCAGAATTTCAAGTTTCCAGAAAGCTGGGGTGCTCTGTACCCTGAAGAGGGGCAGACGGCGGCAGATGCTCCGGCTGGGTACATTACCCTCTTTTGGGATTTTTTCTGTGATGGTAACTTTCGCTTGCCTGTCACTAGATTTTTTCTTGAAATCCTTGAGTTTTACAACCTACATATCTCCCAACTTCACCCTATTGGTATGGTTAGGGTTCGACATTTTGAATTTGTGTGTCGGACGATATATGTTGAACCAACCGTCCCCCGATTTAGGGTTTTCATCAAATGCATTGTACCCAAGGGTTCTATTCGTTCGTTCAGAGAGTTTCTGCTAAGAAAATTTTACTGCATCCCCCGAAATCTTTCCATGATTGGAAGCAAAAAATTTTCTTTATCAAGGCTGGAGTGATTCCGATGAAGATGGTTCTAAGGGGGAAGGATGATGTTCCGATTGAAACCCTTCAGACCCCCGTTAGTGAGAACTGGTATCAAGATTTGAAAGATGTGCCTAATATTGTGTTGCCGGAGAAAGCTCTTGTTGGAGCCGGCATGAGTTTAAACTGGAAGATGGAGCGTGATGACAAACCTGTATATACGGAGGATGGTCATAGTAAGTTTGGGATTCTTCCCCTCTCTTTTTTTTGACGCTTATTTTCGCTTGATTTCATAGGTTGCTGAATCTGTGTTAAACTCTGAAGAACTGGATAAAACTGTTGCTAATTTGATGGTTGCTGCACGGCGAGATGGGTACACGCAAGGTTACGCGAAATGCTCCCAACATGTGAGTAGCGCGCTGAAGGTTAACTAGGATGATAGCAAGTCTGTTACCTTTGGCGTAGATACTGCCGCTACGCTTGCTTCCCTGAAGACAGAGTTTAATAATTTGCAACTTCCAGTTATGGAGTTGATAAATGTGGCGCTGCAATGGGATGATTACCTGGCGCAACTTAAAGAAATCTTTTCGGATGAGGGTGAAGATTTAGAGTAGGATGTAATTGTTTTGAACAATTTGTTTTGTGTGGGATGTAGATCCTTGTTTTGTCAGTGCGCTGTTGCGCAAGAATTCGAAACACTGCTGTGTTTGAAGCTGTTTAGGGCGTATTTGTATGCTGAAAATAGTATGTTTCTATTTGTTTTGTTAAATGACTTTACAATATTTTGCATGAGTACAATTGCTTTAACTTGAGTAAGGCGAATGAAGTTGGTATGAAGCTCATGCGTGAGTTTTATGGTCGTTTGTGACGTGATCACTGACCGCGCATGGAGCTTGTTTTATACTACCATAATGTTTTTGCGCTTACTAAAAAGAAATTGCATGCACTTTGTAAACACAAAAATAATAGAAACTTTGTAATTTTATTCATGGATAAAGCTCAGAGGCATTACAAAGTTTTTTTTTTTAATAATTAAATGGAACTTAACTTACTCCCTGATAGTTCCGCCGCATTTGATAAGTCATGTCTTTTCTGCGGAAAACCTATAGAGTCCTTTAAGTTTTGGCCCGTTTGCTTGAGCTTTCTTCTCCCCGGGTAATCTGCTTAATCTTCTTGCGCATATTCTGGAGTAAATGCGTAAGTTCTCCATTTTTGAGGGCTTTCTCTATTTCCGTGCGCAGGGATATGCAGTTATTCGTGGTGTGCCCGTTGTCTTTATGATATTCGCAGTATTGCGCCGGGTCTTGACCACGTTTACTCTTCATCGGAATCGGAGGTTTGAACTGGTAGTCCTCAGTACTCAGAACCTCCGCCGGGGTCTTTGTTAGGGGAGTCCACTGCCTCTCCCTATTTTCGTGCTTGTTTTCTCTTTGTGCAGAGAGCTTGTTGATTGTTGTGCGGGCATCTTCAGAGGAACGACTTCCTGATGATTCGCGCCAGGATTTTTTGAACCTTCTCTCACCGGTTGCACTTAAGTCTGCGGGCCTGTTGTGTGGTGGTGGTGGCCTGTTTATAGTAAGGTTTTTCTCAGTCTGCGCATAAACCTTGGCCGCCGCCATTATCTTTTCCCAACTCTTGGGAAGGCCTTCTGTTCCAGATAATACTTTGACCATGTCGTCACATCTAACCGCGTACTTAAACTGAGCACGGATTAGTTGTTCGTGAACACCACCAATCTCCAACACTTCTTTATTGTATCTAGTGATAAAATCCTCCAGATTCTCGTCATCGCGGCGCCAGATGTTCATGACGTCGGATGTATCACGCATGGAACGCCTTTGTTGGCTGAAGTGTGTTAAAAACTTTTTACGCAGATCTTTCCACGACTCAAATCTGTCTCGTCGGTAGGTTATCAAACCAGATTCGCGCTGGGCCGATTAATGTTTGTACAAACAAATGACACCATAGCGGAAGAGTCCAACCGCCAACCAACCCTGCGTTGGTGAATACTCTCAGATGATCATCGGGGCCAGTTAACCCATTGAATTTCCCAACGTTAGATGGTAATTTTGCCCTCTCTAATGGAGCCAGAGCTATCTCCAGTATGAACTTCGAGTTTTCCGCTGCTTCTGCAGGGCGGTAAACTAAGTCATAATTATGCTCTGCCTCAGGGTTATAAACCGCTCGAGGCCTGCATTTGTTATAGTTTGGCTGCAGTCTGTTGAATACGCTAGTGTTTGCACTCAAACGATATGTTTGATCGGATTCATCAGTGTGAGTGTCCCATTGGGAACCCAACCTATCATGAACCGATTGCCTTCGACGAGGGTGTGGTTCACCATGGTGTTGTCTCTGGTAGCTGCCTGTATTATTATAAGTTGATTCTTCTCGCTGGGAAGCATGAGCTCTAGATCCCGGCCTTCGTGATTGGGTCATGGGAGCAGTTTGAGCACACAACTGTGTGTACACTGCATTTAATGCCCCTTGGGACCGGACATACCATGATATCGGAGTTTCTCCTGGTGGTAAAATTGATTGAGCGGGATTTGCTGGTAACATTCCTGGAGTAACAGGATCATTTGCTCGATTGGATTGAACCTCGTTATCGTCTGAGGCCTCTTCTATAATCCCTTCTACTAGTAAATTGTTTCCGACGTTCGGTCGAGGACCAGGTTGCCGATGAGATGACGAATTTTCTGCCATGTACAAAAACAGAAAAATGAAATGAACTGAATCGAAACGAGGTAGAAACTAGAAAACTGAGAAAACGGTGGGCGCCAATGAAGAAACACTAGATAAATGGTCGGAACCGAAATATCTAGGGGGTTTGAATCCGTATAAAAGGGTTAGCTCTCTCTCGGTTGATTCAGTTGCTACCGAACTTCTTCTCCGGTGATTCTGCAAAAAAGAGCATCGTTAGCCTCGCCAAGGGGAGAAGAGGGTTCTCTCCTTGACCCGACTCCGGTGTGAGAATAAGTATTGGTAATGGAGAAGAGATAGTATTTGAGAAGTGAGTATGATCTGAGTTTATACCTGAACAGTTCTCGTATTTATAACCGGGAGTTTGGGAGGGAAAACCTGTTATTGAAAAGATGACAGAAGATGCTAACGCCGTAGCGGTTATATTTTCTTCCGTTAAGTTCTTTGATCCCCTGTTAAGTTTCTCGATCCGATGTGAATGCACACGGATCGTGGTTTGATCTATGGCTGGGGGATTGCCACGTGGAAAGTGATTAATTGGAGATCATTCTCCAATTGCATGCTTTCGTTGTGGTTTCAGGGATGCTTGTGGTAATGACACATGTCCAGACGGTTATAACCGTCTGGGTGGTGCACGATCATATTATTTCTAGAAGATTACTGCTGTAATCTAGTGTGACACCTTATTGTGTGTACACATATGAATAAATCCCAAGTCTGGGTAAAATGATATCCAAGTTTGGATATTTGGGCGGAAGTATTGATCTCAGGATTTTAATGGAAGAAGGCGCAAGGATTTTATGCTTTCCTTTGAGCGCGCGACTATAATTTGTTGATTACTTTCTCCCTTTTGTAAGACCAATGCGCGGCCGCGCAAGGTTAAAAGGTTGAAAGGCCAGTTTGTTGTATGGTCTCAAATCCTTTTTATGAGGTTTTTGGGACCTTACCCCTTCAGACACAAATAGTCCCTACGATCGAATAAACTTGATTTCAACACACCAAACCATCCAAAACTTATTTCTAAGTTATGTAAAGATTATTTAAGGTATGTTAAGCCTATGTCACTGTTCCAGAGTGTTTGTTGCATTAAACTGGTTATATTTACGCATTAGTTCGTGTATAACCTTCCAGAAAGCGATTTAAAGCTCGAAATCGAACAAGAATTGATATGTGCAAACATTGCACATATTTATACAAATCCCAAGTATGAAATACAATATTTCATTGGTTTAGTATTTGTATGATGGTTGAAGTGACACAGGTGTCACAGTCTCGCCTACTTTAGGAAATTTCGTCCCGAAATTTAATTTTAGAGGAAACTTTTGAAGACAACTGTGATGGTTTCGCTTTCGAAGGAATCCCTCGAACCCTAAGTAAAACTCTGGGCCATGTTTGGATTCTTAGCGAAATTGTCAACTGTCAAAGTGGAGTCCTTGTAGTAACAAAACATGGAGTTTCGAACTACGGACAGAAGAACGTTTCTATAACAATCCTGAACCGACACCCTTGATAATTTTTCCGACACCATAAATATCTTAAAATATCCTAATATTTCTTTAAAAACACCCCATACACGAAAACGGGACTCAAATACATAAAATAGTATTAAAAATAAATAAAAATTGAAATTTTAAGTTTAGGCGGGTCGCGTAAAGGACCCTTAAGGTCTACGCGGGCCGCGACAACTAAAGGATCAGGCGAGCCCCGGTGCGGCCACGTGTCCGACGCGTGTTGAGCCTATTAGTGACCCAGATCAGCTACAGCCCTAGACCCCCTATTACGCGGGCCGCGTAAAAGGACCCTTAAGGTCTACACGGGCCGCGAGAAACCCGGAAAACAGCCCTATAAATAGAGGCCATCGGATCTTCAGTCTGTTCGTTCAATTCTCTTTCTCTCTCACGAATTTCTTAACAGTAGAAGCTATACCCGGGTATTATACCCCCTAAATAGCGAGGTTCTGCTACGATGTAAGTATCATAACCCCTGGAGACGTATTAGATACCTTGCCCGATTGATCTAGGGTTCCGTAACGGCTGTCGTGGTTCTACCCGACGTAGTCGTTGGAATGCCGTCTCGGGGAGGGTATTACTAATGCTAAAATGGGTTATTATACTAACACATGTGCATTTGTGTAATTTATAGATTATTCCCAGGAAATCCTTACTGAAAACCCTAAAACAGCAATGTGAGTAATCTCCTTTTTGTAAACAGTTTTTACAAAACCTTAACTATTTTACAATGCAATTTAGCAGTGATTGAGTCTTTGTAATTCTACGATTACTGCCGGTATGTTGGGGTTTTGTATACAAATTGTGAGTAACGTTACCATTGGACGAGAGTTAGCCAATGTGTAATATGACCCACCAGTCAGGATTGACAGTACTGAATGAGTAATTGGGTAGATGTAAACATTGTAATCGCCCTCAATACTGTTTAAATTAAATTAATGTTTCTTGATTAAACTGGGATTCACTCACCAGTATTTCCCACTGACAAATGTTTTTAAAACGCGTTTCAGGTAACACAATGTGAAAGCCAATTAGAAGCCAGCTGGACAGCACTGAAGGCTTGGAAAAGTGGCTATAAAAGTTACCTAAATAAAAGAAAGCGTTTATTTCAATAAAAAGGGATTTATCCCTATAAACCAGTCTGTAATGAAAACTTAGGTTTTACCCATATGTTTAATGTAATAAAATGTGGTGGTTTACTCTGATAAAATATTTCCGAACTACGGTCCTGATGAAAATTTCCGCTGCCAAATTAATTAATAACGCGATACCACCAAAACTGGCTCGTGGCAGCCCGTTCCCGGGAACTAGGGATCAAGGATTGCGACAGAAGGTGGTATCAGAGCTATGCCACTGATTCAGCCACAGAAGTGTTCTGCTAACACCAAAATTCAAAGTGTTAGGAAATAAATTACGAAAATACGTGCATAATTGTATTTTCTTGTTATGTGTTATCTGACTATCTGTTAGTTTACAGTATGAGCGACCAAGGACCATCTGACGCGTATCGTCAATTGTCTTGTTCGCCTAGAAGCGAAGGCACCTCCTCTTCTCAGCCTGCCCTCTCGGGGTACTCTGCTGATACGGAAGAAGGAATCTTTGTGTTTAAGGCTCAGTCTGAAGAGCCATTTCCTCATAAAAAGAGGGGATGTTCAGTAGGGGATCACATGAGCGTAGAAAGCGTATGAAAAAGTTACAGGAACAGCGAGTGTTAGCCGCAGCTAAAAGAGAAACCGATGCCTATGCCCAGGATATGCTTAATAGGGGTATAGCCAATATCCATATTTTAGCAACCACTGCAGCTGACCCAAACCTGGAGCAAATGCTAGCACCCCAACCACAACCACCAATTCCTGATCAACCCATGGAAATAGAAAACCTTGGAAACCAAATAGAAATGCCTGATTTCAACCCGGAGGAGATACCTAGGGTACCTGCACCAAATCCCCTAGATCCAAATTATGACCCCTGGTGGGATGATGTTAGGGACTATGTGCAACGCTACCCGATTCATGAAGATGTGCCAATGTCCAACCTAGGAACCTACCAAGGGTTAGATCCTCAAGATCCCTATTTCATTAATGATGCATACATTAGGGAGATCTTAGAAAATCCTTACCCATACCAGGCCCCTATACCTCCGTACCAGGAACCCGCACCTCAGATTCCAAACCCAGTCCTAGAACCTGCACCCCCAATGAGTGCAGAAAACGTACAAGAACTTAGGACTTTCGGTGAGGAAATTTTAGAAAGCAGCGAGAGAATGAGACAGGTGGGAGAGCGTCTCGTATGGAAATACGACGAACGCAATATGGATTTTTGGATGAAATCCATATCCATGAATGTGACGGTGGAAACGGTAGTAGTAATAATATAATATAATATAATAATAAAATATGTGTCTTTGTGTTAAAAAAAAAAACTACGGATGCATATTACTAGTATTGTAGCTTTACATTTCAGTCGGTATTGTAATTTTAATTTCAGTACTGGTGTGTAATAGATGCATACTATAAGAAAGAGTAAAAGTCGCAATGCTCGACGTTTTTGATCAACCTGTGTGTTATGTGATTGGTTATATAAATATTATTTGTGATATTAATACGTGGTAAATGTTTAAAATTCAGATGGCCGACGAAGGAAATCAAGATAATCTGAATAACGATAACCAGAGTAATATTAACGTGGTTAATGAGAATCCGAACAACAATAACAATGGAAACCAAATGGATAATAGTGTCGTTCAACATATAGTGGCACAAGGAATTATAGATGCAATGCCATTTATTATTCAAACGGTTCAAGAAGCGAATAATAAAAGTAAGCATAGCAGTAAGCGACCAACTGAACCAGAACACAGCGTAAACAATGGACCCGTACTTCAAGTGCCCATTCCCAAAAGAAGAAGAACCATGCCATATGGTTGTTCATACAAAGAATTCTGGTCCTGCAAACCAATAGAATTCTCGGGCAATGAAGGACCCATTGCAGCTCTACGCTGGATAGAGAAGACTGAAGCTGTTCTGAAAATAAGCAAATGTGCTGAAGAAGATAAGATAATGTTTGCTTCTAATCTGTTTAAGAATTCAGCCCTAGAATGGTGGAACACTATCCTCCAGTCAAGGGGAAGTGACAAGGTTTATAACATGGAATGGGAGGAGTTCAAAAATATGGTAGAAAGGAAATTCTGCCCTTCCAATGAAAAGGAGCAGATAGTGAATAAGTTTCTGAACCTTAGAATGACCGGGGTAGATAGTAAGGGATACACTACCACATTCTTTGAATATGCTAGAATAGTGCCAACCCTTGCATCACCTGAACCGGTATTAATCTCCCGTTACATCTGGGGATTAATCGGAGAGATTAGGCATGTAGTCAAGGCAGCTAGACCTCAAACCATAGAAGAAGCTGTAGAACTAGCCAAAACCTTGATAGATGAGTTAATCCGTACTAGAGAAGAAGACCAGAGAAGAAACCTAACCCAAAGGCTTACTCAAGAATTCCGTTCTGGGAATTCCAACCGTAAAAATATAGGATCTACATCTGCAACTTATTGCAAGTATTGCAAAAGGAAGCATTCTGGAAAATGCTCCATATATTGCAATTTTTGCAAAATATCAGGTCACAAGGAAGAAGACTGCAGTAGGAAAGCCAATAATCGGATGCTTCAACTGTGGAGAAAAAGGTCATATCAAGCCAAACTGTCCGAAGTTAGCTCCACCTGCAAACAACAAGAATCCTAAAAATGCTAGAGCATTTGTTCTAACTGCATATGAGGCCAAGATGATTCCGGACGTCATAGCTGGTACGTTTTTAGTTAATGATATTTTTGCTAAAGTATTATTTGACTCTGGTGCAAACCAAAGTTTTATTAATACTTCATTTTGCAAACTTCTAAATCAATCATTAACTAAACTACCACAAGAATGTTTAGTAGAGACAGCAAATGGAGAAACCATTAAGATTTCTGAAGTCTTGCAGGGAGCAAGAATAGAAATTTTTAATCAAAAATTTATTGCAAACCTCTACCCAATGAATCTGGTAGGATTTGATGTCGTGTTAGGAATGGATTGGTTAATAGCCAATAAAGCTAGTATTTTATGTGATCAAAAGTCAATTCAAGTAAATTCACCAAGGGGTGAAAAGATCACAATTAAAGGAGATAAACCATCTAGATCCACTAAATCCATCTCTGTGATGAAAACTGCAAGTTATATAAGAAAAGGATCTATAGTGTATTTGATTTCTATAATCACTAACACTAAAGGAAAAGAATTAAAAGACATTCCAGTAGTGTCCCAGTTTTCAGATGTCTTTCCAGAGGAATTGCCAGGACTGCCGCCAGACAGGGAAGTCGAATTCAGAATCCATCTACTACCAGGGACAGCCCCAATTGCCAAAGCACCTTACCGTTTGGCACCCGCTGAAATGCAAGAATTGAATAAACAATTAGACGAATTGTTGGAGAAAGGGTTCCTACAGCCAAGCTCATCGCCATGGGGAGCGCTGATTTTATTTGTCAAGAAGAAGGACGGATCAACGCGTATGTGCATTGACTACCGTGAATTGAACAAAGTCACGATTAAGAATCGGTATCCATGAACTTCAAGGAGCTCGATTTTTCTCTAAAATCGATTTAAGATCAGGATATCATCAATTAAAGGTACAGGAAGAGGAAATTCCTAAAACCGCATTTAGAACAAGGTATGGTCATTATGAATTTACCGTCATGCCATTTGGTTTAACCAATGCCCCAGCCGCATTTATGGACATGGTGAACCGAATATGTAAGCCATATTTGGATAAATTCATAATTGTCTTCACATATGATATTCTAATTTACTCTAAAAGTAAAGAGGAGCATGCAAAGCACTTGCACTTACTTTTAAGTTTATTAAGAAAGGAAAAGCTTTACGCTAAATTTTCAAAGTGCGAGTTTTGGTTAGAGCAGGTACAATTTCTTGGACATTTAGTTAATCATGAAGGAATCCATGTGGATCCAACAAAGATCTAGGCAATTATCAAATGGAAAACCCCTGAGTCGCCAACTGAGGTTAGAAGTTTCTTAGGATTGGCCGGTTATTATAGAAGATATATTAGAGATTTTTCTAGAATAGCCATTCCTTTAACCAAGTTAACCTGTAAATCCATTAAGTTTGAATGGGGACCAAAACAAGAAGAAGCCTTTAGAATCCTTAAGCAAAGACTAACCCACACACCCATATTAGCGTTACCAGAGGGAATTGAAGATTTTGTAATCTTTTGTGACGCTTCTAAATTAGGTTATGGATGTGTGTTGATGCAACGTCAAAAGGTTATAGCTTACACATCTAGACAGCTTAAGAATCATGAAGAGAATTATTCAACCCATGATTTGGAATTAGGAGCCATAATTTTTGCCCTTAAGATTTGGAGACATTATCTCTATGGTAGTAAGTTTACCGTTTTTACAGATCATAAAAGCTTAAGGTATGTTTTCGGGCAAAAAGAACTGAATATGAGACAAAGACGCTGGATGGAATTGCTTAGTGATTACAATTGTGATATCCAATATCATGAAGGAAAAGCAAATGTAGTGGCTGATGCTTTAAGTCGAAAGTATCACGAAAAGCCAAAAAGGGTACGTTCTCTTAAATTAAATCTACAAGTAGATTTAAACGATTAGATTAGAAAAGCACAAGAATCAGTAATCAAGGAAGATACTGAAAAATTAAAAGGAATGATTAAGGAATTAGAACGAGGAACCGATGGAATTTAGAGATTCCATAAAACGAGAATTTGGATACCTAAATTAGGAAATTTACGTCACCATATATTAGAAGAAGCTCATAAGTCTAAATATACGATGCATCCAGGAAATGATAAGATGTACCAGGATTTAAGGAAAAATTTCTGGTGGATAGGAATGAAAAAGGATATAGTAGCTTATGTTTCTAAATGTTTGACTTGTTCTCAAGTCAAAGCTGAACACCAAAAACCCTCAGGTTTGTTACAGCAATTAGAAATGCCAGTTTGGAAATGGGAATTGATAACAATGGATTTTGTTACCAAATTACCCAAAACAAGAAAAGGTAATGATACAATCTGGGTGATTGTAGATAGGCTAACCAAGTCAGCTCATTTCCTCCAATGAAGGAAACTTTTAGTATGGAACAATTAGCCAAATTGTATGTAAATGAAATTGTTTCATTACATGGAATACCTTTATCAATTGTTTCTGATAGAGATAGCCGTTTTACCTCTCATTTTTGGGCAAGTTTCCAAAAAGCAATGGGAACCAAGTTGAATCTAAGCACAGCTTACCATCCTCAAACGGACGGACAAAGTGAAAGGACAATTCAGACAATGGAGGACATGCTTAGAGCTTGTGTAAATGATTTCGGAGGTAATTGGGACGATCACTTACCTTTAATAGAATTTTCTTATAATAATAGTTATCACACAAGTATCAATGTTGCACCATTCGAAGCCCTTTATGGACGAAAGTGCAGAACCCCAGTCTGTTGGGCAGAAATTGGGGAAAAGCAACTATCTGGTCCTGAGATAGTACAGGAAACAACAGATAAAATCATTCAAGTCAAGGAACGACTAAAAGCAGCACGTGATCGACAGAAGAGCTATGCTGATAACAGACGTAAGCCGTTAGAATTCCAGGTAGGTGACAAGGTATTTTTAAAAGTCTCTCCTTGGAAAGGAGTGGTAAGATTCATCAAAAGAGGAAAGCTAAGTCCCAGGTATATTGGACCTTTCAAGATTATTAGAAGAATAGGACCTGTAGCCTATCAGCTACAACTGCCAGGGGAAATGGCAGGAATACATGATGTATTTCATGTATCTAATCTCAAAAAGTGCCTAGCTGATGAATCACTTGTAGTGCCTCTTAAGGATATAGAGGTAAATGAACAATTAAAGTTTGTACAAAGACCTCTACAAACTGAAGATAGAAAAGTTAAAAATCTCAAACATAAAAGATCAGTTCTGGTCAAAATAAAGTGGGACTCCAAAAGAGGATCTGAATACACATGGGAGCTTGAATCAGAAATGCAACAGAAATATCCACACCTATTCCAGTAGACCTCGAGGACGAGCTCTAAAACAAGGTGGGGAGGATATAACAATCCTGAACTGACACCCTTGATAATTTTTCTTACACCCTAAATATCTTAAAATATTCTAATATGTCTTTAAAAACACCCCATACGCAAAAAACGGGACTCAAATACATAAAATAGTATTAAAAATAAATAAAAATTGAAATTTTAAGTTTAGGCAGGCCGCGTAAAGGACCCTTAAGGTCTACGCGGGCCGCGACAACTAAAGGATCAGGCGAGCCCCAGTGCGGCCACGTGTCCGACGCGTGTTGAGCCTATTCGTGACCCGGATCAGCTACAGCCCTAGACCCCCTATTACGCGGGCCGCGTAAAAGGACCCTTAAGGTCTACGCGGGGCCGCGGGAAACCCGGAAAACAGCCCTATAAATAGAGGCCATCGGATCTTCAGTCTGTTCGTTCAATTCTCTTTCTCTCTCATGAATTTCTTAATAGTAGAAGCTATACCCGGGTATTATACCCCCTAAATAGCGAGGTTCTGCTACGATGTAAGTATCATAACCCCTGGAGACATATTAGATACCCTGCCGATTGATCTAGGGTTCCGTAACGGCTGTCGTGGTTCTGCCCGACGTAGTCGTTGGAATGCCGTCTCGGGGAGGGTATTACTAATGTTAAAATGGGTTATTATACTAACACACGTGCATTTGTGTAATTTATAGATTATTCCCAGGAAATCCTTACTGAAAACCCTAAAACAGCAATGTGAGTAACCTCCTTTTTGTAAACAGTTTTTACAAAACCTTAACTATTTTACAATGCAATTTAGCAGTGATTGAGTCTTTGTAATTCTACGATTACTACCAGTATGTTGGGGTTTTGTATACAAAATGTGAGTAACGTTACCATTGGACGAAGAGTTAGCCAATGTGTAATATGACCCACCAGTCAGGATTGACAGTACTGAATGAGTAATTAGGTAGATGTAAACATTGTAATCGCCCTCAATACTGTTTAAATTTAATTAATGTTTCTTGATTAAACTGGGATTCACTCACCAGTATTTCCCACTGACAAATGTTTTTAAAGCGCGTTTCAGGTAACACAATGTGAAAGCCAATTAGAAGCCAGCTGGACAGCACTGAAGGCATGGAAAAGTGGCTATAAAAGTTACCTAAATAAAAGAAAGCGTTTATTTCAATAAAAAGAGATTTATCCCTATAAACCAGTCTGTAATGAAAACTTGGGTTTTACCCATATGTTTAATGTAATAAAATGTGGTGGTTTACTCTGATAAAATATTTTCTAACTATGGTCCTGATGAAAATTTCCGCTGCCAAATTAATTAATAACGCGATACCACCAAAACTGGCTCGTGGCCGCCCGTTCCAGGGAACTAGGGATCGGGGGTTGCGACAGTTTCTTATGAAGACTATCATAGGAAACTTGTGTGTGCTCGAAATCAGAGTCGGAGAGTGCAAGATAAAATGACATTGGTCAAGGTCCAGGATCTAGTAACTTAAATAACGCTACGTTCGCAATGAAATAAGGAACACTTATATATAGGAAGTACCAGCGGCGTATCCACCATGCCCCTTTCTACATTGTTCCTGTTTCGTTATTCTCATTACTATAGGTCTTAACACATGACAAAACTTGTTGTGGTTTCTATGCACTGAATTCCATAATTATGTATGCATCCATAATTACGTAATTCCTTGCACAGTCCGCACAGTTTATTTCATAATGTGTAAGGGAAAAATCAATTGAATAAACATGAAGTGACTTGACGAGACCACCAAAGGATCTTTTTAACTAGATCAATGAACGATCTTTTTAACTAGATCAACACATGATCTACTTAACTAGACCGTCGTACGATCTCCTTAAATAGACCACTTAAGGGATCTTTTCAATTATATCATCACATGATATTCCTAACTAGATTTTTGAATCAATCTTTTAAACTAGACCACCCAAGGGGTCCAATTATAGAATAGTATTTTATAATCCAAGGGACTTAACTATAACGTAGAAGCCCATTTAGGATTTAAGGTAGTACCTTTTGGATATCCTACTATGAATCCCTCATATGGAGATATGGAAGATTCTACGAGGATTTGGATAATGAATATTCGGATCACACAAAAACACAAAACATATAAGAAGACACATAAGCACATAATCACATAATTGTTTAACTTGATCTTTAATTTGTTATCTTTGGACATGGATGTTTAAAGCACACCAGGAATCCAATCCGTGGAATTCATTTGGCACTTTTAAACATAAGAATCTAACTATGAAGATAGGAAGATCTTAATAGGAATTCGGTTTTGTCCTTATTGAATCATAATATACGTATTAAGACATACGAATAATTCAATTAAGGGCTCCGATTTGAGCGATAATCATCCACAAGTATCTAATTGTGAATATAAGAAGATCCTATATGGATTTTGGAATTTGTGTAACGAGAGGTGTTTCGAAACCTTGCACTAAACGTGCTTAAGTCGATACACACGGTAGAAAATTCATGAGGTTAAGGTAGTAGATATGCCAAGGCGACATATGAAGTAGAATTAGAGTCTGAGCAGCAGCAGGATTTGCAACAGCTTTGTTTTGGATAGCAAAGTGGCACGTGTTAACCAAGTGTCCCCATCGTCCGCAGTGGGTACATTTGAAACAGGGTATTTGATTCGGATGATGACGGTTACATTGATTCGGATGTCACATCAATATAATGTATCGCCGAAGACATGCTCGCCTATAAGTGGACACTCACCCCAAGAGTTCCCAGGTAAGAGTGACTGGTCCGATACTGCGGATTTGTACGAACACTCTAGCCTTAGACAAAAGACTCAGGGTGCAGGCACCCACCCTTCCAGTTTGCACGTGTTCACATTATTTAGACCAAACTTTGACGAGATTTTGAAAATTTAGAGGGTTCAAAACCTGATAATAAATCATCCTAGAGCAGATGATTAGTTTTCAAAGCGGATTCGAAATTTGTGTTCTTATTGTGGTTGTCACCTAAGGATAAGTGACGTTATTGTTTTAAGACTAAACACAAGATAACTTGTGTTAGGGTCCTTGGAAGGTTATAGACTAGATTAAAGCATTACAAATAACCTAATTCCCTATAACCATTGGCTCTGATACCAACTTTTCTGTCACACCCCGACCACGTAAAACAACAAAATGTGGCGGAAACGTCGGGGAGTGTTGTAACAGAATCATTGTTTCACAACCATGGATTAAATAATTTCGTTTTATTGAATTATTGAACTCATTGATTTATTACAAATTAAATGAATACAAATATTGTCTTTCAAATTTTAAAGTCGCTAAGGCAAGAGTCCATGCTATGTATAGCATGTATCAACAATCATCACATAGCAGCACCTGAAACATGTGTAAAAATAGGCACGTCAGCATAAAAATGCCTGTGAGTTACATAGGTTTTATTGAAAATAGGATTCATGACTTGTAAGTTTAAAAGAATGTTTTAACAAAAATAGTCATGAACTTTAAAAATGTTTTCTTTTATAAATCATATAACAAGTGATAATAAACAGATGATATAAAAGAAAGATGCATGAATAAATAATTAAGTAAAATGAGTTTGTATAAAATATGTTTTGATAAAAAGGTTTGTAGTATACATGAAAATATACTTTGGATTTAAGAAAGTCGAATAAGTAATATATCAAAATATATTTCAGTTCCAAAATGGTTAAACAGATAGTATATTAAATATACTTTAGTCGTCAAAATAATCGTTTTCAGTAGTATATCAAAAGTATACTTTGGTTTTATAAATAATATATTAAACTATGCTTTGGTTTTATAAATAACATATCAAACTATGTTTTAGTAATTAACAAAATATGTGTTGTTTTGTACAATATCACACATGAGAGTATATCAAACTATACTTTTGGGAGTATAACAAAATATACAATAAAAATGTGATTTAAGAATTCAACCAAACCTTAGTGCATCAAAATACACCTAGGAGACTATAGAAATACCATGAAGGCAATCCCTATTTGGATAAAATATCGGTTTCTGACATTTCATAAACAACAAGAATGGGGTGTCAAATCCTATAGCGCTATATCATACTACCAATCGGTCTGGTGAACATAAAATAAGTACAATTCAACAATTAATTTTATAATCTTTGAAAAATCAGTGTTTAAACCATAAATGATCATTCAGTTTGTCAAAAGATAAGTACTAATATGTATAATCAATTATACTTTGAAATCATGAACATAACAAATAGGTACACATGCTTCACCCCAAAACATTGAAAACAGTAAAAGAGGGGACTATGTACTCACTTGAGAATGATTAGAAGTCTTGAATAACAACCAAGTAACGCTAGAGGGATCACGGAATCAAACGGCACCTAATATAGGTAACTAAGTAAATAAACCGGACCTTAATCGGAAGATCGGATATAATGAGGTTTCGTAAACCAGATGAGTATGGGAACTCATGTAATATGGTTTAACAAAGCCGACATACTAAATTGAAACCTAACCTAAGTGCTTACGACCCATTACGACCCGTTTAGGTAGCTTACGCTACTTTAACGCGTCGTTCGCGTAAAACGCGTTCGGACCGCCTAACTAGTCCTATGACAGGTAATATATGCCTTAACATGTCTAATAATGTTGCCTAATCAGTTTAGATGTCAAAATTTAGGTTACATATGCTTAAAATGAATTTATGCGTAAAAAGGGCATTTTGGTCATTTACCTAAGGCATATAAACTACCTATCATACAACTATTTAAACGAAGTGACCATAAGGTATAATCTCGGAAGGTTGTTCCCTATACAACTATGGTCATAAAAGATGTTTGGCCGAATCCTAATGATTGACCAAACGGGACGGGTTCGAAAGTCTAAGCGGTTGTTTAGACGCCCTATCTTACGAACCTATATAAGCACTAATCTAAAAGTGATGAGTTAAACATGTTAAAACATGTTTAACGAAGTTTGAAAACAAGTTTGATATCAAGACAAAGGGTCTTGATACCCAAGAATAGTTTGGTTGCAAAATATGCAAGAATGCGCATTTTGACCGAAACTATGACTCGTCACTACCCCTAAATAACGTGGTAATCAGTAGGTATAGTCACAAGAGAATACAACCATCGTGATTATGCTCACGTTATGAAGTTCAAACGAACTTCGTGTTGACCAAAGACTAGTCAAAGCAGAAAGTCAAACACTGTTTGACTTTCGTGCTTAAAAACGCATAAAAGAACGAAAGAAGCTTATAAAAAGGGTCCATGCTAGGAAGATCTTGATCCAAAACACACAGGTATGAAGCATAAAGCTTCAACTTAGAGTATTAAGATCAGATCATGTGGGAAAATGAAATGAAATCTTGGTGGGTATATATTGGATTCGGTCCACCGTTAAGATCGTTTATCGAAAACCGTGCTTTAATCATGGCCTTACACTTGGGCCCAAGGTTTTAGAATACCATGGGAATATCTAAAACCATCAAATACCAGCCCATAGGGTGCAAAACCATGGGTTAAAACCATCATAACCTCAAAAATGGACTAAGTTCAATGTATCTGCCAGAAATTTCAAAAATGGTCCCTGCACTTGTAAAACTTGATTTTTGGCACTTTTAAGCCCCGTTAACCCCATTTCAAGGCTCTAAAATAAATTTAAAGTATAGGGAACTTAAAATATGCTCAAAAACATCTCGGGTGTCGGCTCATTTGGTCATACGGTTGCGTTGTTCGGTTAATTACGACGGAAGTCGTAACGAACGCAAAAACGATCCAAATTAAGCGACGAATGGAATTTTATCATGTCAAAATATACTTTGGTTTTATAAATAACATATTAAACTATGCTTTGGTTTATAAATAACATATTAAACTATGTTTTAGTAACTAACAAAATATATGTTGTTTTGTACAATATCACACATGAGAGTATATCAAACTATACTTTTGAGAGTATAACAAAATATACAATAAAAATGTGATTTAAGAATTCAACCAAACCTTGGTGCATCAAAATACACCTAGGAGACTATAGAAATACCACGAAGGCAATCCCTATTTGGATAAAATATCGGTTTCTGACATTCCATAAACAACAGGAATGGGGTGTCAAATCCTATAGCGCTATATCATACTACCAATCGGTCTGGTGAACATAAAATAAGTACAATTCAACAATTAATTTTATAATCTTTGAAAAATCAGTGTTTAAACCATAAATAATTATTCAGTTTGTCAAAAGATAAGTACTAATATATATAATCAATTATACTTTGAAATCATGAACATAACAAATAGGTACACATGCTTCACCCCAAAACATTGAAAACAGTAAAAGAGGGGACTATGTACTCACTTGAGAATGCTTAGAAGTTTTGAATAACAACCAAGCAACGCTAGAGGGATCACGGAATCAAATAGCCCTGATATAGGTAACTAAGTAAATAAACCGAACCTAAATCGGAAGATCGGATAGAATGCGGTTTCGTAAACCAAATGAGTATGGGAACTCATGTAATATGGTTTAACAAAGCCTACATACTAAATCGAAACCTAACCTAAGTGCTTATGACCCATTACGACCCGCTTAGGTAGCTTACGCTACTTTAACGCGTCGTTCGTGTAAAACGCGTTCGGACCGCCTAACTAGTACTATGACAGGTAATATATGCCTTAACATGTCTAATAATGTTGCCTAAAGCTTGAAATCGAACAAGAATTGATATGTGCAAACGATGCACATATTTATTCAAATCCCAAGTATGAATACAATATTTCATTGGTTTAGTATTTGTATGATGGTTGAAGTGACACAGGTGTCACAGTGACGATCAAGAAATATATCCGAGCTCTGCTGGATTGTGTCGCAGACTTTGTGCAAGCTGCAAAACCAGCAACAATCGAGGAAACTTATCTGCTCGCCGCTGAGATCAACGATAAGCGAGTCAAGGATGGTGTCTAGGACAAAGCCTCAAAGAACCTGCATCAAGCTACCACCGCTGTAACTGCTGAAACCACCACCGCTCCTCAGTCTTCAAAGTCCTCTCGTCGCAAGAGGAAGAACAACAGCAACTCCAGCAACAAGAACGATGTTGTCACTACTGCTGCCCCGCTCCAAGCTGTACTAGCTCCCCAGCAGACTCAGTACCGCCAAGTCGCGGCACCGGTTACCCAAGCACCGCTGGCAAAGCATGCTTATACTGGTCCTCACCCGACCTGCCCAACTTGTACCTATCACCATCCAGTGGGAATCGCCTGCAGATTTTGTGTGCATTGTAACATGTACGTCCATTTTACCGCCAACTTCCGTACAGGTTCTCGACAAGCTCCAGCTCCAGTTACTGCTCAACAAGCTCTACTTCCCGCTCCTCAAGGCCAGCAAGCGGCTCTGGCACTCGCGGTCAATGCTAGAGTTTGCTTTGCGTGTGGTGATCTCAACCACTTTGCAAACATGTGCCCGAACTGAGTTGTGAAGCAAGAGCCACAACAGCAGTAGCCCCAGCAACAGCAGCAGCAGCAGCAGCAGCAACAGCCTCAGCAGCAACAGCAACAAGTAGTTCGCGCCCGAACTTTCAACATCAATGTGCGCCAGGCTCAGGCTGACAACAATGTCGTTAATGGTACATTCCTTGTAAATGGAATTTATGCTTCGTGTTTGTTTGATACTGGAGTCGATAACTGTTTTGTGTCGTTTGAATTCGAAAAGCTCCTTAATCATAAGCGCTCCCATCTCCCCTCGACGTTCGATGTTGAAGTTGCCACTGGAAGGACTGTCGCTGTCAATTCTATTCTTCGTGATTGTACTCTCAAACTCAACAATCACATCTTTCCTATCGACCTTATTCTGATGCAGCTCGGTAGTTTTGACATCATAGAAGGCATGGACTTTCTTCGCGAAAACCATGCCGAAGTTGTTTGCTTCGATAAGATGATTCGATTCTCGCTCGCGAATGGTGATCAACTTTGTGTGTATGGTGAAACTCCTTCGAAAGGTCTCAAACTCATGTCATGTATCCAAGCTAGCAAGTATCTCCGCAAGGAATACAGAGCTTTCTTGGCTAACATTGTAGTATCGGAGGAGGAAAAGAAAGGAAAGACAGGAGTGAAAGACGTTCCCGTGGTTTGTGAATTTCCTAATGTGTTTCCTGATGATCTTCCCGGCTTGCCGCCAAGTCGTGATATTGACTTTCGTATCGACCTCATTCCTGGAGCCAATCCTATTGCTAGAGCTCCTTATCGGCTCGCTCCGTCCAAAATGCGCGAACTCTCGAGTCAGCTCCAGGAATTGCTTGACAAAGGCTTCATTCGCCCTAGCACCTCTCCTTGGGGCGCACCAGTCCTTTTCGTTAAAAAGAAGGATGGGTCGTTCCGGATGTGCATCGACTACAGGGAGTTGAATAAGCTGACAATCAAGAATCTCTATCCCCTGCCTCGAATCGATGATTTGTTTGATCGGTTACAAGGTGCTACGTGTTTCTCCAAGATCGATCTACGTTTAGTCTATCACCAACTACGCATTCAAGAAGAGGATATACCCAAAACCGCTTTTCGCACTCGTTACGGCCACTATGAGTTCGTTGTTATGCCTTTTGGTTTTAACCAACGCACCCACGGTTTTCATGGATTTGATGAATCGCGTGTGTAAACCATTTCTCGGCCGTTTCGTCATCGATGATATCCTGATCTATTCCAAGTCGAAAGCCGAACACGCGCAACATCTACCTTTGGTTCTCGAGCTACTCCAGGGGAACCAACTCTATGCCAAGTTCTCCAAGTGCGAATTTTGGCTAGAGCAGGTTCAATTCCTCGGTCACATTGTTAATAGTCAAGGTATTCTCGTCGACCCCGCGAAGATCGAAGTTGTTAAGAGTTGGGTTACGCCTAAGAACCCGTCTGAAGTCTGTTCTTTTCTCAGACTAGCGGGCTATTATCGCCTATTTATCGAAGAATTCTCAAAAATCGCCGTGCCGCTTACCTCTCTCACGCATAAAGACAAACCTTTTGTTTGGGGAAATCAACAAGAGACTGCCTTTCAAACCCTCAAGCATATGCTTTGCAATGCTCCCGTTCTCACCTTACCCGATGGAAACGATGACTTTATTGTCTATTGCGATGCCTCGAACCTTGGCCTTGGTTGTGTCCTCATGCAACGAGAACAGGTTATCGGTTACGCATCTCGTCAGCTCAAGATCCATGAGAAGAACAATACAACTCACGACCTGGAGCTAGGCGCAGTTGTTTTTGCATTGAAGATTTGGCGACACTACCTTTATGGTACCAAGTGTATGGTCTTCACCGACCATAGGAGCCTACAACACATCTTCAGCCAAAAAGAATTGAATATGCGTCAACGCCGATGGGTGGAACTTCTCCACGATTACGACTGTGAGATTCGTTATCATCCTGGCAAAGCAAATGTCGTTGTCGACGCTTTAAGCCGACGAAGCTATTTGCATAGCGCTCGTAACGTTCAAGCCCAGCATCATCTCGAAACCCTCATCCGCGAAGCCCAACATGCTTGTTTTACCGAACGCACTTTGAACAAGGAAAGGATTCTCAACGATGGAGCCCAGCTAGTGAACAAGTCGAATGGGATATTCCATTACCTGGACCGAATTTGGATCCCTAAACGGACCGATTTGTGATAGATTTTGATGGACGAAGCCCACAAGTCTCGATATTCTATTCATCCTGGTGCCGATAAAATGTACCAGGACCTTTGCTACAAGTACTGGTGGCCGGGCATGAAGAAAGATATCGCTGTCTATGTTTCGAAGTGCCTGACTTGCTCGAAAGTCAAGGCCGAGCATCAAAGACCCTCTGGCTTACTCGTCCAACCCAAGATTCCCATGTGGAAATGGGAGAGTATAGCTATGCACTTCATAACGAAACTTCCGCGCACGCCATCAAGTCACGACAGCATCAGGGTTGTCGTTGACCGTTTGACTAAATCCGCTCATTTTCTGCCAATACGAGAAGACTATAAGGTGGAAAGATTAGCCCAAATCTACACCAATGAGATCATTTGTCGACATGGGACGCCTCGCGACATCATCTCTGAACGCGATGGTCAGTTTACCTCACGTCTTTGGGTAACGTTTCAATCTGCTCTCGGTACTACGCTTAATCTAAATACTGCTCCATCCCCAAACCGACGGTCAGACTAAAAGAACGATTCGTACCCTTGAAGACATGCTCTGTTCGTGTGTCATAGATTCCAGTGGTAATTGGGACACATACTTACCTTTAGTCGAATTCTCGTACAATAACAGTTATCATTCCAGCATTCAAATGGCACCATTTGAGGCATAATACGGAAGAAGATGTTGATCGCCTATTGTATGGCACGAGATCGGAGATTCGCAACTAACCGGTCCAGAGCTGTTGCAAGAAACGACTGACAAAGTCCTCCAAATTCGAGACAATCTACTGAAAGCTCAGAGTCGTTTGAAAAGTTACGCCAATAGACGATGCAAGCCCCTTGAATTTGACGTTGGTGACTACGTACTCCTAAACGTATCACCATGGAAGGGTGTGGTCAGATTCGGCATGAAAGGGAAACTCGCGCCTCGATATGTTGGACCTTTTAAGATTCTGGAAAGGATCGAAAAAGTGGCCTACAGACTCGAACTACCGGAGGAACTTAGTAACGTCCACCCGACTTTCCATGTTTCGAACCTCAGAAAGTGCCTGGCTGAGCATGATTTACACGTTCCACTGGAGGATCTACAAGTGGACGAAACATTACACTTCATGGAAAAGCCTGTCGAGATCATGGACCACCAAACCAAGCAGCTCAGGCGCTAACGCATTCCCATTGTGAAGGTCCGATGGGAAGGCAAACGAGGCGCCGAGTTCACTTGGGAACTCGAAAGCGACATGAAGGCGAAGTACCCGCAGTTGTTTGTTACGGCTAAAGCCTAATTTCGAGACGAAAATCCCTTAAGTAGTGGAGGCTATAACACCCCGTGTTTCGAAGGTCAAAGTCAAAGTCAAGATTGAAGTCAAAGGAAGAAAAGATTGCTAATTGCGATCTGTCACTCCTTGCTCAACTCCTGTTTTAACTTCTTTGACTTGTAGATAGTCTATTTATTTCTTTACGTTAGTTGTATTATGTGGAGTACTTGTTAATAATCGAGGTTTAATCGCTATTTATCGCATGTTTTATCGCCTTATCGCTTATCGCATCGCAACCGCACTCGCAACCCGAATTATGCGTTCTAGATATTGTTTTATGTGTATGTCCCTTTTATGTGTTACTTGTGCATGTTTAATTATGATCATGTTGTGGTGATTAATCGAAACGCAATCGCAACTCTATCGCAATCGAATCGCAACGCTAAACGCAAGTTATGTAGGATGATTGGATGTTAGATATAGTAGTTGGGATTAATGAATAATACTAACGCACCGCAACCACGCTCGACGCATCGCAAAACCCAACGCACGAAACGAAACGCCGAAACCCAAATCGTTGGAACCACTCGATCGAGTGACTGCTCGATCGGATGGTCAACCGATCGGATTGCCATCCAATCGGACACCCATCCGATCGGTGAACCACTCGATCCCTTGCACTTTCCTTTTTGGGAAACCCTATAAATACCCTTCATTTCTCGTGATTATTGTAAGTTTTCAACCTAAATCTTGTACTTCTATGATCTACACACACTTCTACATCATTCTCTCTTTGAAATCTTAACTTTTAACCGTGAAATCAATGGATTTGAGGTGTTCTAGGATGATGTCATCATGGAGTTCTTATGAACTTCATGTTTTGGCTTCAATCCACCAAGAACAACTTAGATCTGGACGATTTCCACATGAATAAACAAAGATATTGCATAGATCTGAACATATTCAAGGTGAAAAGGATTGAAAGATGGTTTTCTAACTTTCTTTCAACTCTTTTACACTCAATGCACTCAAAATCGATAGAACAAGAACTAGTTATGATCTTCTACTCATTCATAGTGATGTGCTGGTTCTAGATCTAAGAGACAACCGGTTTCAGGTTGAGCATGAACCACCGGCTCGAACCACTAACTGACCGGACTAGGGTGATTCCTGTCTGATCGGCTCACTTGGGTCTTGACGAGGTTCTGTTGTTTAGCACGTACCACATCGTCTCGATCAAAACCGCAAACTACCAAAAACAACCAAGTGTCAAGATGATCAGGCCATCGGGACGGATTGCCGTCCGATCGGATTGCCATCCGATCGGACAGCCATCCGATCGACTTGCACCTTGGTCCCACACTTAGACTTTTGTTTCAACTTTCGAGGATCTGAACGTCGAACGGGTTGCCGTCCGATCGGATTACCATCCGATCGAGCGACCACCTGACCATGTGATGTTTGGGACTTCAACACTTAAACAATTTTCAACATGTTCAATACATTAACAGTTCCAACGGATTGCCACCCGATCGGTAGACCATCCGATCGAGTGACAACACTGCTGTGAACATGTTCTCTGAGAATTACCTTGCCGATCGAACCGCCGTTCGATCGACCGACCTGAAAGGTAGAGATACTTCTCTGTTTTCAAATGCTACAACGAAAACTTCAAAAGGCAAACCATCATACACAAACACATCTTCACCAGAGGAGATGTAAATCCAATCGAATGGCCATCCGATAGGATGACCATCCAAACGGATTGACATCCGATCGACTGGCCATCCGAACGAATTGCCATCCGATCAGATTACCATCCGATCAGATTACCATCCGACACTTATCACTTTTGCAATGTTTTACGCGCCGCTTATCATTTATGCTATCGTTAACTGTTTAGGCTAACTTCTCTCAGCGCTCCCTTCAATCCAAGATAGTGTTTACTTGTTAAGCACAATCTGTGAGTATACTCGATCCCTTTTTGCTTTATGCACTTTTGGGTGTTACATACGTTACTTATTCTAAATCACAATCGACACACAATGCAAACACTATTTAACGCTAACCGTTATTGCATGCTACGTGTTATTCGATGAATGCTAGTATGTTATGTTAACACAGTGATTGTTGCCTGACACCTTAGCAACGATAGTACTATAGTTTGGACTCAGCACCTGTCGTGGACAGGGGTTGTTGAGGGCTTACTTCACATGTCCCAGTAGGGATATGTGTTGCGCATTCTACATCTCGCAGTCACATCTGTGCATATTTCTCTGTCGATAACCTACTTGCCTTCACATTATACATGTTACATTCTGATTATGCGTAAACGATTTCGAACTCTATTATATCTATTAAACTTGTATGCTCACCTTTACACTGTGTGTATTGACCTTTACTTTAACGCATGTGACAGGTGTTTAGGATGCTATCTGCTAGGATGCTTGCTGTGCGGAATCGAAGTAGGAATAGTCTTAGAAACAAACAAACAATTTATTTTTAAAGTCTGAGTTGTCGGAACAGAACAATTTGTCTTTGATTTGTCTGTAATAACTATGCTACTTTTTATGTCATGGTATGGGACGTGATGCTTAAATAATTGGTAATCGTAGTTGTTATGGAATCTCCTGGAGAATCTGTTTCGCTCAGTGTTGCGCCCCGATGTTTCCGCCATCGGTTGGGGTGTAACATGCGAAGTGTGTAACAGTTTTGAAATGAACAAAGTTTCAAGTATAAAATCACATATAAATTGAGATACATAAAAGAGAGGCTCATAAAACATTGGATTGTTTCGGGTAGAGAAACGTCGACTATTCAAAAGTGGTCAAAAGTTCTTTCGAATTAGAGAAAACGTGCTTTGGCCTATAGGTAAGATACTCTCGTCGAGAAGCGATTAACGGTATTTTACCCTTCCGGTTATTACACGTCTCTAATCGATTGAAACAATCGGGACTTTGGCGAGATTGAAAATCGAGGAATGGGACTTAATCGACAAGATGCGGGTTTCACCCCTAGCTTGAAGATTTCGTACCCTGATGTGGTTAGTACTCGTCGGTCAAAATATAATTTCGACACTTTGACGAGGGTCCACTAGAGTTTGAAATGGAAATTACCATTAAGATGTGGATTTCACTCCTAACTTAATGGTGAATTTCATGCAAAAATAGAATCGTACGGAATGAGAGTCGTTTACCAAATTGTGGGTTTCAGGCCTATTTTGGTAAATTCGTCTCGTTTTTGTTACGAGTGTCTTCAAGTCTTCAAAGTGTATTGTGTTAGCCTTAGGAAAGGCATGTAAGTTTAAGAGACAAAAGAATGGATAAGAAGCAAGTAAGGTAGAAAGCATGTAAATTTTAAACGACAAATAAGAATCAAGTTCCTAAGATGATGTACTTACTATCTTGACAAATGTCCATTTGTTCATCATTAAGAGTTCGGTTTATTGAACATATTATATAAGTTATATGATTATTAATATGTCATATTGGTCAAGCATGAGGTAGAGGGATAAATCACCCATTTAGGAACCTCTTAGTATCATAGAAATCATGCATGAGGTAGGAAGAATCAAGTCTTCCATTTAGGCACCTCTTTGTTCACCACTACACTTGTTGTTATAAACAACAAGGAGGGTCATGAACTTAAAAGTAAAGAATGAAATAAGGACAACTAATCTATGGAAAACATCAAATAGTGTGTGGATTTTCAAGTGGAATAGCCCAAGCTTGTTCCGCAATCACACAAACATCAAGCTTTGAGCTTGAACACTACTTGTGGGTAAAACCCTACACAAAACAGAAAGTTTATGAGGTTTTAACCTCTGATTTTACTTGTCTCAGCCTTGTTATTAAGCCCAACTAACCATTCAATTGATTATGAGCATATGAACATAGGTTTGAGATGAGATTACTCAAGTTTAACTAAGTTTAACAAACTTTAAGTGAAAACAGAAAGTTGCAGTCCACTTTGGAGCCTTTTTGGTGACATTCCAGACCTTGGTTTTCCATGGAAAACATGTGGAAATGCCCCTAAGGTCAATCCAAGTGAGTAGGAAACAGAATCAAAGCAAAAGACTAAGTAATGAGTGAGATATGCTCACTTGAACAACTTGTGATGATTATGATTATGTTATGATTTCTAACAACTTTTGAGAGAGATTTGAGAATGAAATGAGGATGTTGTAAAGTGGAAAAAGCTTGGAAGAGGTGTGGGTTTATAGGGAAGTGATTAGGGTTAGGTTTGGTGACTAATTAGTGCAATAAATGAGTTTAAAAATCAATCAAAACACAAAATCCCGCTAAAAAACGCGTCTGGTCAAACATTTGCAGACTGGGCCGCTCTCGCGGGCCGCGAAGACGTTCCTAGGCCGGGTCGCGGGCCACCAGGATGTCTGATTGGTTAAATTTTTTATTTTTGTTCATTTTTGCCCCTAAACTTTAATAAGATGTTGTTTGAAGTTGTATTTAGGGCATTTTAGGTACAAGAATCATAAATAAGGGTAGGTTATGTAATTATTTTATGAAACAAACATAAAACAAGTATAAACACGTATATTTGTCGCAAACAAGTGTCGAAATTATATAATTCGAGCATATAGATTGCAAGTTTGACATATTTAGCACAAAGTATGAATAAGGTGTTGTATGTTTAGCCAATTCGGACGTGTAAACATGTATGACGTGTATGTAACATAAATGTAACGAAAAAGCGAATTCCGTTATGATCAAAGTCTTGGATTTTACATCGATTACAACGAAAGAACGATTACAGGAGTACAAAGTTTCCAAAAACAGAATTACAAGCAAAGGTTTCTAATTATAGAAAGTGTGAAAACGCAAGGCGTTACAGATATTGGTTTTGGGTAAAATGCCTAACCGAAATAAAGCTTTAGAATGCTGAGGCATAGTCCAATGAAACAAACCACAATTTCGGTTATGATTGAGAGTTAATGAGATAATTAATGATAAGAAGTATAAAAGGTTTGAGCTAGAAAGCTCAAAGCCTTCTTAATGGGTCGGTTGTGTAAAGCTTCAAACTAAAGGAATTTGTGATGTTTCCATATAATGGTAGTAGACCAAAAGAAAATAAAATGTGAATAAAGAAAAAGAAATGGAAGCATTGAGCTAAAAAGCTCAATTCCTTTCTAACGGGTTGGTTTAGGTGATAAACACCAAACCGAACAAACGAATTGAAATTTTAAAAAATATCCGAATACGCATAGTGGATTGAAAGTGATAAGGAAAAGTCTCAAACGAAATAATTTGGGTTTAGACCGACTTGGTTGCAAATTTGGCAAAAATGACAAAAATTTGGTTAAGTGTAAAAAGTGTCAGCTCTATAAACTTTCTGGAAAATTGGTTCCTCGCGCGTCATGGGAGAGAGACATTGCTCCTTCGCAACGCGCAAGAGCTCCTTAGCCAGCGAAAAGTGTTTTGTTTGTTTTTTCGACAGTTTCGCTTTTAACTTAAACACAAATTATTTTTTGTGTTTATGATAGGCTTATACAAAGACGGGCACTAAATGAATGATCAAGCACGTGAAGAACCAGACACTCTTAAACCACCGCTTCCTCGGGAATATCTTTTCGGAAAAGTTAAAATATGATCATGCGTGACAAAGTTTTTGAGTCTAAAATTTATTGTTTTTGAACTGCAATATATGTGTAATAATTCGTTAAGTTGCTTCGTCTGGGTTATCAGTTAACCTAGACTTGTAAGTTATTTATTTTAAGTAAAAAATAATATGAGACCTAATCATCTGAATGTTTAAAATACTGATATAAGAGCATCCACAATAAGAGGATATTTTGGTGTTTTTAGGAAGGGAGAAAGTGATGTGAAGGAGAGAGGGTGTGAAAATGTTTGTGAGGAAAAATGAGAAAAAATGAATTGATATGAATTATGTGAGTGTAGAGAGGAGAGAGGAGAGAGAGAAGAAATGTGTTTGTGAGAGGGGCAAGTGAGAGAAATGCTCTCATTGGTTGGGCAGGTGCCACATTAGCACTAAAAAACATCACCTAAAAACATCTCTATTGGTGATGCTCTAAATGGTAACGAATGTTACAAGTAATTAATTGTTTTAATTATTATGAAGTCGCTAGTTATTAATCATATTCACAAATAAACATTAAACAGGTCGAAACGAAATATGACCCGAAAACGACATGAATTTACACGGGTTTGACACGAAATGACACAAATAAATATATGGGTTGGGATAGGGTTAAGGAGTTTCTACCCTAATCCTATCAATCAGATAATTTGACACAATTAACACCCCTAGTTTCTATCATAACTTTTTTAAAGGTCATATGTGATGTGCAAACTGCAATCTATCTGATCCAGTTGGTTAGGATCACACATTCATATTGGAGTAAATTTTCCAATAATAATTATTAAAGTACTATCGCCTACCAATTGGGTGATGGTCATTCATAAATTTAAAACCTTTAAACATCTGCGTTTAAGAAGGAGAGGTATTGGCCTCTTGGGTTAAAGTCTCACAAACAATAAAATTAAAAAAAAAAAAAAAAATTGTTGTTAAAAAAACTATCACCTACATATGTATTGTTTCATACAATTGTATATTTAAAATAATGGTGTTAAAAAGGAGCTTACGCGTTTATATAGTCAAGTTAGTGTGAAAACTGAAAAGATTGCAATCTGTTAACAGAAACTATTTTTCTCGTGATTTACTAACTCAAATTTGACGCGTCTTTCCTAATCGTCACCGACCAAATGACTTAGCGACGACTTGAATGGACCATAGTAAAAAGTCTTACTTAGTGACGTCATTTATTACATACACGTCTCAAAATAACTATTTACTTTTTATTTATTTAAAACCAATTATTAGGCCACCTGGGGCGCAGCGTGAAGAAGGTTTTATCACACGTCGACTTCCGTGATACACCATCGTCACCATCTTTTATAACGCGTGAACTGGATAACGCGTTGCCATGATCACGCGTGAAGAATTGAAGGTGATGCACATGTTCGATGATGGAGATGAGTGTGTGGTGAGCGATGGGCACCCCTACTAAAATCCATCACTAGTGATGAAACCAGGGTCGATAACGTGGCAGAACTTGATTAGATGTTGTAAGTGATGGAAAACCATCACTAGTGAAGCACCCCTACCCCTTACATTGTGCCGACGTTTTATTAATTTCAATGTTTTTTAACTAGTATTGTTGTTTTCTTCGTATTTAATGACCCAACACTTAGAATTTAATGCTTCTTTATCCACTAGTGACTTTATCAATTATAAATTACTTATATATAGAAAAAAGCAATCGGATGAAGGGCGGACCCGAGCCCAACTCAAGATGGACGGGCGCATCCTCGGGGAAAAAAAATTTAGTGCTAAGTTCCGTCAAAAATCCCGTCCGCACCCCTTGGAATTTTTCGTCCGCACCTCTTGGAATTTTTCGACCGCACCCTTAAAATTTTTCGTTCGCACCCCTTAGATAAAAAAATGCTATCAATTTATATTTTAAATTTTTTTAGCAAACTCTTATTTAAAAAAAAATATATTACCTAAATTATATAACTTTTAATACCTAACTAACTAAACCCAAATACACATACCTTTACCCACTTATAATTCTTAACTAGCTAGCCCACTAAGTCTTAGCACATTAACCAAATCCAACAATATTTCAAACTATAATAAAATAATTAAAGCCCAAAATCTTTAGAAATTCTCTCCCGCTCTCTCTCTCTCTCTCTCTTGCGTCCCTGCACTGTCAACGAACAACATCACCCAGCGACAACAGTCCAGCAGCCGACGACCACCGTAATCAGCCACCATACCACCGTCGTTTGACACCAAATCTAACCGGAATCCGAACACGGGTAAGTTTCTTTGTTATTTTGATGATTTTGGTTGATATTATAGAAGAAAAAAGGGTAATAAAGTTGTTAAATAAGTTTGAAATTTTGTGTGTATTGACGTTGTTTATGGTTGTTTAGATGATTTTTAGGGTGATTATGTTGTTTATATATTTTTAGGGTGATTATGTTGTTTATATATTTTTAGGGTGATTACAACTTACGTTATGATTCTAGGGTTTGAATAGTTGAAAATTAAAATTAAAATTGAGACATTATGTTATGGAGCGATAAACTTATGTTATATAGAGAAAGAATTGCTTAAGAAATTAGTTTTAGATGATATTTTGGATAGATTTCAAAAAATGAAAACCTGTAGGGCGTCGACGTTTTAATTATGTTTGTAACAAGGTTTGACAAGTTTTTGATGATTATACAAATTTAGTTTGGTGTTCGTTTGTTTTACATGACCCGACCGGATACGAACCGATTTTTTTACTTATATACCTAGGGGCCTAAAATTTTTAAAAATGTTCCGCACCCCCATAGAAAAATTCTTAGGTCCGCCACATTTGGATCAGCTAATTAATGTATAGTAGATTTGTCATGTGCCATCCAAGCTTTAGTTGGGTGGTAGAGACTCTCATCTTTTGAAGAAGAGACTATCATTCAAATCCTGACATGGATAATATAATTAATATAGTTTAGGGGTAAGAGTTAAAAAAAATAAATTTGTCATGTGAGGTAAGATTCTAAAAGACAAGACATCAGTGAGTGTGAATAGTGAGCATACCACCAAAATGATGAAATCATTGCTGTTTATAGGGTTTGAAATGATTTGTGGTACTAGAAGTACACATCTAGTTGATCACATGCTAGTAGATCATATCGTTCATGTGTTGGCCAGTGTTGTCTATCTATAGTATGTTGTGTCGCCGACCATGTATGCTAAGCCAGTAAGGTTTTTCACCACAAATAATACTAACTAGTCTTAAGCATCCCACATTGCGGGGTGGGGGCGTAAAACGTGTTACCAGTGTTGCAGGGCCAAGGGGCATAAAACGGGGCTAAGTAGCAACTGAACCACGATCAAAACTGGTAAAACACAAAACACGAAATTTTTAACACCAAGTAACACACGTGACATAAAAACTAACAAACATCGTGCTAAATAGCAACCGAACGAAAAAAAACTAAGGAACCAAATGAAGTTGTAGGTGGTGGTTGACGGTGATGGTGACGATGATGATGACGGTGACAGTTGACGATGATGGTAACGGTTGTTGAAGGTGATGGAAGTTAGAGGGGTTTTTTGAAGTTGGAAGGTTGACGGTGGTGTTTGAGAAGATAAGATGGGGATATGTGTTTGTTTGAGAAGGAGACAAAGAAGGCCCTTGGATCATTCTATTTTCAATGGTCATGATGAGGTCTGGCAAAAGCACACGGATCGGGTCTTCAAGGGCGACGGCAATAGGGGTGACATGGAGCAATAGGGGTGACCCGAGTTGATGTCACCCCTAATGCTCCAATTTCTTGTAGTGGTAGCAACCGAACGACGAAAAAACTTGTAAAACAAAAATGAAAAAAAAAAACATAAAACCACAAAAAACAAAACGATGTAACTATTCATATAGAGTGTGAGTTTATTATTCACGCATGAGTTTGTCCTTTATTTTTAGATAACTTATGACTTGCGTGTTGATGTTATTCTTTGAGATTCGATATTATTTTGTCCCACTAGGTTATTTTAGAAGTTAATGAGGCCCGTTAAACTCTCACGACACTTCTTTTTAGTTAAAAGGCCATTATGCTTAGACCCATTGTAGACACGAGGTTGTCTTTTAATCGTGTACATCATTAACGGCTATAATACATGATTCAGTTTTTCAAATTCATTTTATTTAAGACATGTCTTTACCCTAGTGGCTAGTAGTATTAGGGTGTAATAAGATTTTGCAACCAAGTGGGCAGTGGTGGACTTGTAGTGTTATTAGGGGTAGCACGGGCTACCCCTCAACCCCGTCTCCGTAGTGTAAAAATACCACTTAACTCTATTTCCGTAGTGTAAAATTACCCCTTAACTCCGTTTCTGTTATATAAAGGATACCCCTCACTTTTTGGGCTAGTTCCGCGTATGTTTAAGTTTTAGTTGTAAAAAAGTTGTAAAATAAGTGAGTGTGTGAGTTGATCATTATAAAAGTTACAAATTTATTAAAGATACAAATTTAATGAGAAAATGCAAAAATCTGTGATAGAAACTCATATTGAGACTTTACGGAAAACACAAAACTCAGAAAGTAAAACAACCCAATGAATCAAAACTACTTGTTATAATTTACTGTTTTAGCACATGTGGTTTAGCCAGTTTAACTATTTCAGCTTAAATTTTTTTTTTTAACATATCAGACCCAGAGGTTGCATTTTATATCGGTTTTGGCTCCTGACACTAACTTTGTTACTTTTTTGCAGTTAAGTATAAGGGTAATTATGTCATTATATACCTTAGGGGCTGTTTTTGATAATTACAAAGCTCTTTTAATATTTAAGAGATTATTAATGCAATTACTCAAGTTTTTTTATTATTTCGTTATTTTCATGATATTATTATTTAACAAAATACGTTTTAAATATATAAATATATATGTACTTTCATTAAATGTTTGTTTTTATAAAACTCGTTTCAAAAAATAATTTGTTTTTTTACATTTTGTTTAAACCATTTATCGTTTTTAAAATTGTTCCTTTTTTAAACGATTTGTTTTTTTTTTAAATTGTTCTTTCCAAAGTCATTTGTCTTTTAAAGTTTTTTAAACACTTCATTTATACCCTTTTAAAATCGTTTATTTTTTAAAATTTTTAAACAACTCACTTTTTTAAGTCGTTCATTTTTTAAATTTTACAAAACGACGTGTATAAAAAACAAAAGAAATGTAAGATTTAAAAAAAAAAAGAAACATTCCAATAAAAAGTTTGCGAAATATCATTCATTTTTCAAACTTTTTTTAAAATAGTTTATTTATTTTTCAAATCTTTCATTTCTTTAGACCATTTGTTTATTCAAAATTCGTTATTTTTTTAACCTTTCGTTTATTAAATTCGTGCGTTTTTAGTACCTTACACCTATTAACTTATTTTTTTTAAGGTTTTGTTTTTTTATAAACGTCCTTTTTTAATCTTCGATTTTTGAAATCTTTCATTTAAAATCGATCGTTTTTAAATTCCTTTGATTTTTTATTCGTTCATATTCTAAAGTTCTTTTTCCCTAACGACTCTAAGTAAACTGAATACAAAGTTTCAAAAATGAACGATTTCAAAAACGGTTCTAAAAGAAACGGTTTAAAAAGAAACGCTTTTAAAAATTAACGACTTAAAAGGTGAGTTGTTTAAAATGTTTAAAATAAATGATTTTAAAAAGAATGGTATAAAATGAATCGTTTAAAAAACTTTAAAAGACAAACAAATTTAAAAAGAATGATTTTAATAAACAAGTGGTTTAAAATGAATAATTTTAAAAACGATAGATAGTTTAAAAAGGTTAAAAAACAAATGATATTAAAAATGGCGTTTATAAAAAATAAAAATACATATTTATTTTTATATATAAATCATATTTTGTTAAATAAAAATCGTGAAAATAACGAAATAATAAAAAAATCATGAATAATTGGATTAATAATCTCTTAAATATTAAAAGAACTTTGTAATTATCAAAAACAGCCCCTAAGGTATATAATTATCCTTACACTTAACTACAAAAAGAGGAAAAAAGTTAGTGTGAGGGGTCAAACCCGTTATAAAAATGGGTGATGGATTAGAAATGGATTAAAAATGAGTGACATGTGTTGGTGGATATGTCTGTCGACTTCGACTTGTATCGAGTCTTGTAATAGATTGAATAGATCAAGTCATGCAGTTCGAAAGAATAGGCATGTTCACTCGAAATGACATTTCACACGAAATGGACCATTTCGTGCGAAATGGACTTGTGACCATTTCGTGCGAAATGGACTTGTGACCATTTCATGCGAAATGGACTTGTACCATTTCATGCAAAATGGAATGCCTATATATAGAGGACTTGATCATTTCATTTGTAACGATTGGATTCCGGTAGCAAAGCTCTCCCGAAGTGTCTCCAGGTTGTAAAACGTTGTCAAATCAATACAAGAGATAGTTTAAGTGATTCTATGTGCAAATCAAGCCGATTCATCATCAAAACGTCTGTTTCCGCCTCTCGTTTTGATCAAAAACTCTTCTGAACGACTCGTTAAGGTCGCACAACGATCCTACAACATGGCTATAAAGAAAAGTAAACGCATTGATAAGGAGAGTTATAGAAACCAATTAGGCATTTATAGATTACAGAAGATTACATGCACATAAAATCTCGGAAACCTCGCTGGACGCTTCAGAAAGTTGCCCGACGCATCCCGTGCATAATGCCTCGCTCCAAGGACGCATCCCGTGGCCACGTGTCCATTTTTTATTGAGTTTCGTTACAAAGACACATCCCATGCTTGAAAGACACATCCCGCACATAACGCACCGCTCCAAGAATGCATGAGGCTATTTTCATAATTATCTATACATTAAAAATTAAAATTAAAAATTATCTATATATTAAAAATTGAAATGAATGAATAGTAACACCTAAGGTATGAGTAAATAATATCGGATATCGGTACTGGTATCAAATTTATCAAACCGGATGTATTTTCGGTACCGGTTTCGCATCGGTATTTATCGGTTTTTACCCTCAAATATCAGTGTCGTACCTGTACTGACCGGTACCGAACCGTACCGTACCAGGTATATTCGGTACCGGTACCCACTTTTGGGGATTTCGGTAACGGTATTTTCAGTACCGATTGGTACCGAACTCATCAAATCATGTAGGAACGTAGCAATGCAAGTAATTGCACCGTTTAGATTACTTTTCATACACAGAGTAAGTAAACTGTATTTCGTTTGAATGAGGTTTTATATATACAACAACTTATTTTGCTTTTTTTTTGTCTTTTTCTGTAATGAATGAATTGTAGCATGTAAAATTAACTTGGATATTTAGATTATTAACGAGCAAATCGTATCAAATCCTGTAATCAAATCAGTATCGCATCGGTACCAAATTTACTATACCAAATCATTTTCAGTACCAATTTGGTACCCAACTACCCACCTTTTGGCGTTTCCAGAATCGTTACTTTCGGTTCGATACCGGTCTAGCACCATACCTGTGTTTATTGATTTTTACCTTCAAATACCATACCGTATTCCACCGAGCATTTTCGGTGCTGGTACCTAATTTTGATGATTTTCCGGATCAGTACTTTCGGTGTCGTTACCGGTACCGAGCTCATCCATATTTTAACGTGATAGCACCGTAATAACTGAACTGAAAACAACCGAATTTCCAACGTGTAGGACGTGTGGGTCCTATTATTATATATTAGGTTATTTAAAATCGTTTTTTTAGGATGGAGTGACTATTTTTACCACATCATTTTTATTTCTGTTTTGATATTTGGTATCTGTTTGCCGTTGCTAACACGCATTTTGTAGTCATTGGATCTCCGCCTCTAACACGCGAACGAAAAATCAGCTAGTTGTCCTAGAAATAAAATCCTCATCCTCATTTACACCTAGAAATAAAATCCTCATCCTCATTTACATTTACAATAATAATAAATCGTATAATTATATCCGAACGAAAAGGTGTTACCGCCAAGTGCCCAACAATAATATCCACATCATCATTCTCTTAGCCGCCCAAACCGTTATAAATACCCTCCTCCCCCATTCATTTAATTCACATAACCCACCATCTTCATCTTCATCCAAAACTCACTCAAAACCACCATGGAATCCGCCATGAAATCCGACAAACAACCACCACGAGCACCGCTGCAGTTGCAGCACCATGAACTACCTCAAAGACCCATATGGCAAATCATAATGGTGGCCGCAATTGCGGCCGGAGTCCAGTTCGGTTGGGCTCTTCAACTCTCACTACTCACCCCATATGTTCAACTTATCGGAGTCCCCCATACTTGGTCCTCCTTCATCTGGCTTTGCGGCCCGATCTCGGGCTTGATCGTGCAGCCCGTGGTCGGGTACTACAGCGACCGATGTACTTCCCGCTTCGGTCGCCGTCGTCCGTTTATCGCCGGGGGAGCGATGTTAGTCGCCATCGCAGTATTCCTTATCGGATACGCGGCCGACATTGGCGTCTCCACCGGCGACAAAATTGGCGCGCCGAGTAAACCGCGCGCCATCGCCATCTTCGTCATAGGATTCTGGATCCTCGACGTGGCAAACAACACCCTACAGGGTCCCTGTAGGGCGTTGCTTGCTGACTTAGCCGGTTCGAATTCTAGTAAAATTCGAACCGGGAACGCGATGTTCGCGTTCTTCATGGGTGTGGGAAACGTGTTGGGATACTCAGCAGGGTCCTACACCCACTTATACAGGATCGTCCCGTTTACCAAAACGGACGCCTGTGATGTCTACTGCGCCAACTTGAAAACATGTTTTTTTATCTCCATCGCGCTGCTAGTCAGCATCACGGTACTGGCTCTTTCGACTGTGTCAGAAGATCCATTTGTACCAGAACCGGTTGACGACAGTAAGTCAACCGGCAAACAACTCGTGTTTTTCGGCGAGATGTTCGGCGCTTTAAAAGAACTATCAAGACCCATGTGGATATTGTTGTTGGTCACATGCTTAAACTGGATTGCATGGTTTCCTTTCCTATTATACGACACTGATTGGATGGGTAAGGAAGTGTACGGTGGAAAAGTGGGTGAACAGTTGTACAACCGCGGTGTTCGCGCTGGCGCACTCGGGTTGATGCTTAACTCGGTTGTTTCGGGTCTCGCTTCGCTTTGTATCGAGCATTTGGCGCGGTGGATTGGTGGCGTAAAGCGGTTGTGGGGTGGTGTAAACTTTTTGTTGGCGGTGTGTTTGGCGATGACGGTTTTAGTGACGAAAATGGCGGAGTCGGAAAGGGTTTTCGTGACGGGGGCTGACGGTACCGTCACTCCCCGTTCACCAAGCTCCGGTGTTGTAGGTGGAGCTTTGACTATTTTTGCTGTTCTTGGTGCCCCACTTGCGGTAAGTGATTCGACCGATTTTTTTTGTTACATGCAAAGTTAATTTGTTTCTGAATTTTGTTTCATGCAAAGTTAATTTGTTTCTGAATTTAATAGGTAGTCAAACTCGTTAATATTTTATTGAAACTTTTTAAGTTTTAAAAATATTTTTCTGGTATATGTATTTTAACTGATACGTGAATTTATTAATTATTACAATTTTATTTTTCGTAAATGGAATTATAATATTTAATAAAATATTGATAGTGAAAATTTAGTAAATTATAAAAGAATAATTTAAGATGAGATAAGATTAAGTTGATTTAATTAACTTTTTTTAAAATCAAGAAATAGGATACGAATATATATTATGATTATAACTAGGATCGTAGTTAACCGCGTGTTGCGTAGGTACGCAGTTGGAATTGAGAACATATAGCACATCATGACAACCGATAATAAATTCGTAAAATTAAATAAAATGATATCTAAATGTGTTATGTTATTTGCGTCGTAACTTGACTCTGAACATCAAAATAATAAGAAAATGTAAATTAATATAGTAAATAACAAAGGTACGAAAAAGAAACAATAGAAACTTGGTCAGTTTCGTTGCACTCGTTATAGCAAAGAAAAAGAAAAGTTTTAAAATATGTCTAAAGCGGTATTAACGTGGTCATTAAAAGTATATTTAGGGGTAGAAAAATAATCTGGTTAAAATAAAAGAAAAAAAAATACGATGATTAAATGACATGAGTTGCAAATAAAAGTTTACACTAAATAAAAAATAGATTAACGAACGAAAATAATCACTATTCATCTTCTTTCTATTTATCCAGAGATAATATAATACTTTATTTGAATTTTAAATGAACTACTATTTTTCTTAAAAATAGTTTTGGGTAGGTTTTAATTAAAAACTTGCTATTATCCGAATATAACTTTATAGTTTTTGTTTTTTTGGTGGAATATTTATTAAAGATTAGCAACAGTTAAAGGGAAATGGATAGGAATAAATTGGATAATTACTTATTTATGGAATATATTCTATAAAGAAAAGTAAATGTTCTAGGAATCGATTTAAAGGAGTGATTTCTTTTTATTTCAGATTCGGGTATTTTACCCACTTATAGATTTTTATAATAATATTGATTTATAAATAAGATTATGTTTATAGTTATAAATTATAAATGAACTTTACTCATTTTTTGTTGTATGATTCAGGTGACTTTTAGTGTTCCTTGTGCTCTAGCATCGATATTTTGCAATAACTCTGGAGCTGGGCAAGGTAAATTGGAACTTTTATTTTTTAATAAAACAATTAAGAAATCCAATTTTATTTTTAATTATTGAGTACTAATTCCAATTTATAATTTACAGGTCTATCACTCGGTGTTTTGAATCTTGCAATTGTCATACCTCAGGTATAAATTCTGTTTTCATAACTTTATTTATAAAATTGTCATAAAACAATATTGTGAGTAAGAAAGGAGTGTGAGACCCGTATCTATTCGTCCTTTGATGAGGTCTCTCTATCATTGACATAATAATAATAATATTTAATACGAGATTATATATATATAAATTTTCAAGGTTTTAATATATCTAATCATTTTTTTATTATAAACAAAATCACTTTTGTAAAAAAGTCCAAAATGTCACTTGTATTTTTGTGTGGAATTTAATATTGATACCCTCTAAAGAACAAATGGACCCCCAATGTTTCTTGGTAAGTATTCTTGTGATATATACTCTTTAACAACAATTGGACTCATTCATCACTTCTATACCACACTCCAAAAACAAGCTTTGTATGTATGTGTAAATATATATACATATATATATATACACGTACATATGTATGTATATGTATGTATCTAAAAAATTAAGCTTACAAACAAATTTTGTCATCTAATGAACAACATGTTACATAACTTTGTCTTCATTAAACAACAAGGCCAAACCATGTGTAACATCATCACCCACACCACTACTTGACTTCTAATGAACTAACAAAGACACATGGTACGGGTTGGTGGATGGTCCCATAAGAACCAATTCATGGGTAAAACTTGAGGTGTTTATTTACATTCTAGGAAGGTGACATCAATAACGGGTTAAACGGGTATCTCAAACGAGTGGTTCTTAAACCATATCATGGTTATATTGGGGTTAGGTTGGTTAAAGAGATGATTCTAAAGCACTACTTGATGTATAACTTTATGGTATTCAACAGATGGTGGTATCTGTACTAAGTGGACCATGGGACGCACTATTCGGTGGTGGCAACCTACCCGCGTTTGTGGTGGGAGCCGTTGCGGCTGCAGCAAGTGGAATCTTTGCACTCACCATGCTTCCTTCACCACCTCCAGACGTCGTACTTTCCAAGGTTTCTGGTGGCGGTATGCATTAGAGTAACTAACTAAGTCTAACTCGAAAGGTTCCAGTCTAGTCAAGTCGAGTCGAGTCAGATTGGGACATGATTTAGGATGGAAAAAAAAAAGTTGTATTTTTATTTGGATGTTGGATTTTGTGCATATATGCAAAGCATGATGCAGAAATCATTAGTGATTCATGCATATGTGATGTTTGTGTTTAAGAGAATGTTATGCCATTCCTCCATTATTTGTGTGAGACACCACTTCATGCTTGATGGGATTGAGTCTTTGTTTTATTCATGTATACAACAAGTTGCTTCAAGAATAAAACTCAAGAGTGTTTTTCTTGGCATTAATATAATTCCATGTTTATTATAATTTGTTTCGTAAGTCACTAAAAAGAATGTGTCATTATCCAAAAATGTCTATATACTAGTGTTTTGGCTATTACTGTAAATTAGCCATCATAAATGAAGTTTCATAAAAAGAATTTAAATTGTTGCATGTTAATCCAATTGAATTTGGATATAGTATAATAACTTATGTCAGTATATAAAAATAAATAAAATGAAATTCGAAGGACTTTAAATGACCTATTGTTTTTTAGTGAAAGTGTTTTAATGGGTCTAATAGTGGGGCCCTTATTTTTTTAGTATCAAGGTACTCAGATAACACTGAGGACTACATTAAAACTTGCAATATTTATAATTGCATGTAGATTTTGATATGTATTTATTTATGTATATGCTACTTTGGTTAGCCTGTATCGTGATGGTCCATCATTGGATTGGAAGATGATCCGTCACGTAGGTGTTACGTAGGATGGGTGTGAGGATGGGGCAAAGGGATGAAACTAAGGAAATGAGGGGATGAGCCTAATATATATATAAGTTGTATGTATAGGTGTGTGAGAGAGGGGGAGGGTCGTCACAATCGTCCGGAGAGAGACGGGGAGGACGCCGCTGGCGGGGGGCGAAACGGTGTTCCGGCCGGCGCCGATCCTGGACGGGGCGGGGACGAACCCCGTACCGCATAGCCTTATAGCCTATTGGTCAAAAGAAATTATCTCTTGTGGAAAGATCAAGGTTCAATTATTGGGAGGTGTAAATATTTAAGGGGAAAAAATTAGCCGTTCAAAAAAAATTATTTATGTATATGCGCGTACATTTCTTTTAAAAGAAATGCAAAAAACAAGGTGATAAAATAAGAAAAATAGTGCACCACTAATTTGACATTGGTGTTAATAATTACAAATCATAAACCGCGACGAAAATTTGCTTAAAGTGGTATGCTACACAATCAAAAGTTTGAGAGTTTAAATCTTGCAGGGTGCAGGTTACAGTGTATGTATCCTAGAAAATCTATGAATTGTTGTTTGAAAATTAATCAACAAAAAAACGTTTGTTATTTCAAACGCCACGTCCCCATGCATCTGTTAGAACCAATGCCGATCACTAACACAGCCGTGTACCACCACTAGACGTCACATGGCGGCCTTCCGATTGATCAACCACACACGCAGATTTGGGCCCGTCTCCTCCGCTTTCCCTGTTGTTCAGTACTACTTGTGTCCGACCCAAACAAATATGGCCGAACAGTTTCTAAAGGTTTTAATGTTGGGGGAATGTCTGTTTTATTTATAACTAGTAAAGTTAATTGACAACTATAGTAAAGAAAAAAATATATATAATATTATATGCTAAAGTGAAAATTTATTGAGTTATAATTTGTTTGATTTGGTAAAGTTTCTGTAACTGAATTAAGCTTGAAATTTTGGGATACTTTAGTTTCATAATTTTAAAATTAAATTTGTATGTAACAAAATGATATTACCTAGACCAACGGTTGATTTATAAAATTATGTAAGTGGGAAGCTATCAAATGAATTGGATGTATTTTGTCAAGAATAACCCGGAATAACCTGAATTAATTCATGCACAATTTTGTTATACCTATGTGACAGAAAAAATACAAATACGACAAAAGGAATGTTAATTCCTGATCAACAGAATTCAAGATATCCCTATCAAAGCGGTTTTGCTCCCAACAGGGACCACACCACATGATAGTGACATCAACCTTAATTCACTCCTATAAATAGTCAACTCAAGGTAACATTCATTCAGCGACTCCTTCGCTCTCATACTCTCAATTTACTTGCACAGTTTCTATCTACAATCAAGTACTTCTTCTCACGCCGGGAGTGATCACAGGAGAGCCCCCCTCTTCTTGTGGCGAGGCTCACAGTGTTCTGATCGGAAGGTTGTTTGCGGAAGCAATCTCAAAGCTATCCTATCGGTGCCGGGATTTCCTTCTTCATTAACAGTTCTTCTACATCTCCATTTAGTATATATGGTTTAAACATGTTTCTTGTTTTATATGTTTTACAATCTCCTGTCTCAATGTGATTCAAAATCAAATAACGGGCATATGATTTAGTTTTTATATCAACTTATGCACATGTTGATTGAAATGGTTACATTCCCATTGCAAACCTTTCAAAATATACAATGTTTAACTTCACATTAGAAAAAAAAAAAAAAAAAAAAAAAAAAAAAAAAAAAAAACCCTCGATGATTATTACATTTTCGTGTCACAATTAGATGTGCTAGGCCCTCGACACTCGACTTACCGCCACACTAACACCATCAATAAAGGCGAACCGCGTGTTTCATTATTTATACCTATAATTAGTCAAAGAAAGATGCCAAACATGATAACAAGATCAAAGTCAAAACATGAATCTAGATACATGATAACAACTGAACCTTAACTTTGATGATGTTAGGTATGCTAGGCTAGGCCCCCCAACACTCATCTTACGGCCACGCTAACGCCATCAATAAAGGCACACCGACCGAGTGTCGCAATTTATCATCATAATTAGTCAAAGAAAGATGCAAAACACGATAGAAAGATCAAAGTAAAACGTGAATCTAAACATTTGATAACGACGGAACATTAACTTTGATGATGTTAAGCATGAAACAAGAACATAAACCACCCTAGAAACGACGACTGAGGGTTTAGGGAACAATGTTTAAAGTTTTAACATAAAAAAAGTTCCTTTAGTGCAACTTGTTATCTCCACACAAATTATTCAAAGGTAACCAAAACATAAGAACTACATGTTAAACAAATTGTACTTCCAAAATCCAAACACATAGCGATCAAAAATCAATAAAAAGTTTACAACCCGTCACTTTAAACTCATACCCGATGAGAATCAGAATCGATCAACCAACATGTCATAACAAGACGCGTAGTATCAATCACAGTATATAATAAATAAAATCGGGAAAAAAACGACCAGGAGTGGATAATGACGAAAAAGCCCCTGTACACAAAATCCATGTCCAAGTAAACTACTTTCTTCCTCTTTGTATTTGAAGTTCTCTCACATAATGTTTGAAGATTTGCAGTGTAAATCTTGCATATTGCATTGGGTAAAACCTAAATCTGGCTTTTCTCGGTTGAAGGATAATGCACAACATGAGTCTAATAGAGAGATTGAGACGCACGGCTACGAAAGAATGCTTGAAAACACTTTGCTAAATGACCAATTTGCCCCTGAAATCTATACGTTATACTTTGAAAGCCTCTCTTTTACAGGTGGCTCCAAAGCCGACATACACTGCTCCCATGCTCCGTTCTTCAGCATCTGTCACCCAAGACCATATAATTTAATCATTTATGCATAGATTCAAGTTGCAACAAGTTATAGATAGAAAAATGGGTGGGTCAACTTTTGGTTAAAAAGGTTATTATTGTATGTGTCGAAAGTATTGTATGCGTTAATATTTTCAACTCGTTTGATCCATTCCCCTTGCAACTATTTTTCTTTTTAACGTGTGATAAATCACGACCCAAATTCTTACCCGTTTATAAGTAAATAAAATGAAATTGCACACCTACGAACATACCAACAGGGACTCAATTTTTACTAACTTCCCACTACGGTTCGGTTATTAGCATTAACTGAACCATATCCAGAGTCATCGGTTAATCAGTTCGGTTATGTTATTTCGGTTAATAAATAATAACCAAACCAAACAAAGGCTAAATTTGTTTACTTAGGAATACATGAAATGGAGGTATAAAACATGAAATGGAGGTATAAAAGCTAGAAATATATGAAAATATAAATGGTTCGGTTCGGTTAATTTCGATTAACCGGTGGTACAAAAGAATAACTGATTTTAGGTTAATTTCGGTTCGGTTGCATCGGTTTTCGGTTAACGGCTCGGTTATTGCTCACCCCTACATCATATGGATGTGGATCATACCTGCTTATAACCAAGCAGAACCTGTGAAACTTCATTGTGTAGCTCCTCACTCCTTATTTCCTGCAAAACGACGCAAAAAATACGTCAAAACAAGAATATATTCGTTCATTGTATATACCCAAGTGTATAAATAAAGTGCGAAAGTATACCGACATATGTCAGTTATGAATTGAGCTATGGTTGTAATTAGGGGTGCAAACGAGCCGAGCAGCTCGCGAGCTATTCGAGATCGGCTTGAGAAAAAGCTCAAAACGAGTCGAGCCTTATCGAGCCCGAGCCGAGCTTGAGCCTCAAAACAAAGCTCGTTTGTTTATCGAGCCCGAGCTCGAGCCTCGCACGTGAAGCTCGTTAGGCTCATCGAGCCTTATCGAGCCTTAGTGTAAACCAGCCGAGTCGAGCCAAGCTTATTTAAACTTGTTTACAAGCCGACCTCGAACCTAAAAATAAGCTTATTTAGTAAATGAGCCCGAGCCCGAGCTTCACTTATCAAGCTCACGAGCCTAAAAAGTATATTATTTATATTATTGTTATTTAATATACTAATTAATAGATAATAAACGAGCCGAGCTTGAGAAAATACAAACGAGCCGAGCTCGAGCCCGAGCTCTCATAAGTTGATCGAGCTCGAGCCTGGTCGAGCTCGGGATCGGCTCGTTTGCACCCCTAGTTGTAATGATAAAAAAGAAAACTTACATGCCAGCTAGCAATAGCTCTACATAAGAAAACAAGCGAGCTCAAAGCCCCTGATGGGTTTGCTTTAACCTGCAAAACAACAAAGCATAAGTTTTGTCTTCCAAAATCAAAAATAAAAAAAAAAAAGAGTAAAATGCCATTTTCGTCCCTGAGGTTTGACCAGTTTTGCGACTTTCATTCAAAGGTTTGTTTTTCCGCATCTATATCCAAAAGGTTTGAAATCTTGCCATTTTCATCCAGCTCTTCACTCCATCCATTTTTCTCTGTTAAGTCAGGGGTATTTCTGTCTTTTTCTGTTAACTTAAAGGGCAGTTCGGTCTTCTTCACTTTATGTAAAAAAACCAAATACCCCTGAAAAAGACCAAATTGCCCTTTAAGTTAACAAAAAAGTCAGAAATTCCCCCAACTCAACGGAGAAAAATGGATGAAGTTAACGACCCGGATGAAAATGGCAAGATTTCAAACCTTTTGCATCCAGATGCGAGGAAACAAACCTTTGGATGAAAGTCGCAAAACTAGCCAAACCTCAGGGACGAAATGGCATTTTACTCATGAACACATCCGTACCATTGCACATAGACCTCGAAAGGCATCCTCCTTTTCAATATCATCCCGAATCCTGTCACCAACATAAAGCAATTACGGAACTTGAATCCACCAAATGACAAAAAGATAAATAGTGTCATGGTATGCAACCGAAATACGTACATAGATAAAGCAATACACCATGACTGCATGAAATGCTCCATGTGGGGTGATACAAGCTCGGGACAAACCGAGGCAAGTCTACCCAACGTAATGGCACTGTTTTCGATTAGCGACTTATTGAACCCCTGCGAACCATCAACATATATATATATATATATATATATATTATATATTATTATGGGTCAGGATTTAGAGAGAACGGTGAAAAGTGTGAGAACGATTTTGGAGTTGACATGTGGCATTGATGCTAAATTACACTAAGGGGTAATATTGTCAAAAAACCCACACACATGAATTGGATTTTCAAATAAAACGCCATAAAAACACCAAATTCAGAAAAACGCCATGAAAAATACCCAGTTAAAACGCCATAAAACACTCAGTTCAGAAAAACGCCATGAAAAACTCAATTTAAAACGCCATAAAACACTCGGTTTCAGAAAAACGCCATGAAAATACCTAGTTAAAACGCCATAAAAACACATAGTTCTGAAAAACGCCATAAAAATAACTAGTCTAAAACGCCATAAAACACAGTTCAGGAAAACGCCAAAAAACCCATTTCATTTTTTTTCGAAAAGTATATCAATAGTATACTCGTTGGAAAGATAAAAAAAACGCTGAGTTTTATGGTGTAATTTTTTTAGAAAAATAATCACGTATAAAAAAGTTATTGGCGTTTAAATATGATGGGGGGAAAATGGCATGTGATTAGCATGTGCACCATTGTTTGGATCTTCCAATTTTACCCCTCCTGGTAGTTATAAGGTTCCCATTATTTACAAAAATGCCACCGTATCATCTTAGCCACAAATCACAAAGAACCTATGGCTGAAAATCGTTCTCACTGTTCTCACACTTCAAATCGTTCTCTCCTGATCCCATTCCTATATATTATATACCATAAAAAATATAAAAGAAAATTATAATTTATAAAGCATATGCAACAAACTAAATCACCTCTGCATGTTGTAAGATTGGGACTAAGCATGAAATTACAGTCATCACCACCGGAGAAATTTCTTGGTTAACCTGACGCGTTTATAAATTATAAAACGAGCAACTGAATAAAAGTGTTCGTTTATGAGAAGAAAATTGGATAAGCATGAAAAGTAAAAAAGCAGAATGCACCTTGATTGCTAATTCTCCGATGGCCCAGCAGGCGTTATTTGCCACGGAGATAGTTTCCTTCAGTTTGGGTGTGTTCTGCAAGATGTGTACGTTTATATTATTATAAGAATGCCAAGAATCAAACAAACAAAAAAAAGAGTCTAAATGTCGTTATACCAGTTGCTTGGCAGCAACATCGAGAAACTCGGGTAGACGAGGGCGCAAATGAATTGGACAAACCTGATCGAGAAAACACCAAAACAAACAAAGTTATTAGTAACGTGAATGTTTGGACCTGCGGTTAAATTACTAACTTACCCTTGCAAGGTCTCCAAGCAACGCAAATGCACTTTGACGGATATCGGAACCATCATCCAAACAACATTGCAGAAGGAGATCCCTTAAATTACTTTGCGAAACCTGCGATGAAGTCAGTTGATTAGATTTATACAAACTATACTAAGGAACTTTTTAATTGTATATAGATAGAATTATGGAGATATATGATAATAAAAAGTGAATACCAGACTCTCTATTCCGCTACCAAGACCTTCGGTCAGTCCGGAGAGAAGATCCAATGAACACACCACAAATTCTTTGTCAAACTGAACCCCGGCTGCAACAGGATCGACCTGCAACAAAAGTGCATCAAATTCAGGCGTTGATATAATAACTAAAGAAAGAAACAAATATGACATATATGATTCATAGAACAGTTAATAATCAGACTGTAAAGAAATAATCAGTGTCATATTTCTATCCGCAACCTTTGCAAGCTGTTGACTCTGAATGATGTCTAGGCACCTCTGGAAAACAGGTTGAGCAAATTGCGCGAATCCACTACCCAATGCCTGAAAGACAACAAAACGTGTTATTTAAAACAATAATTTGGTACGGCCCGCAACAACTTCTCATCGTATTAAAATGGAGATGGAATAATAAATGTAGCCATATGTACTAGAATCACAGGAAAGATGAAAAAATGGTTTGGGATACTAGCGAAAACAAAGGCACTACTTAAATTGCATGAAATCTGTTTAAGGATATAGTAGATAATTAATGCAGAAATTTAAAAAAAAAAAAAAAAAACAATACCTGTGCTATGGATGTAAAGCACTCCAAAAGTGGGAAGAGGTCTTTGTCGGAATTTGAAAGTTGCTGCCACTTTGCAATTAGTGGCGGCATCAAAATTTCAAGGTATTTAGGCTGCAATTCACAATGAACTTCATGATGTAAACTAAAAAAATTAAGCAATGAAGTGAAAAATATATAAAAAAGAAAAGAACATAAAAAATTTTAAAAAAAAGACAGAAAAATATATAGAATGCATTACCTGATTCAATTCTCCTCCAACTGCATCCGCTAAAGTGCCAATAGCATCGTAAACGATTCTGAGATTCCTCCTCTACATGCCATCAAGCAAGAAACATCGGATTAAGTAAGAGAGAAATTATAAGAACATTTTAAACAACAACAAAGGATTAAAAACTGACCTGGTATTTCCCAAAAGCGCACATTAGGTGCTGTAATATAATCTCTAATCGTGGTGACAAGAGGTCAGCGGCTTCCTGAAAATAAAAACATTTTATATATATATACTTCATTTTCGGACAACGATTTACGACAACACGTTGCTTTTTTAAATAACCTCTTCAAGAATTGCAAAAGCCGAGCAAGCCGCCTCCTGCACACGCTTGTTATCATCCAAAATTCTTCTTAGAAAACCTGTGAGAACTTTTTCAAACTGTTCATGTCCCTTTTGATGACCTATGCCCTGAAACAAATAAATGAATAAATTAAGAAAATCTGACTTCACGTAACCTGTCTGTCAATTCATACTGACGTGTTCTTTGTGAATTACCATTTTGATATTCCACATTCAAAAAATAAGAAAATAATATGAGTTCATGCAGCAAGTGAGGTACGCGTGTAACGGCGAATCAATATCGTACCTGAACAATATATTTGCTAAAACGTGAAAGTGTCCAACAAGAAATGCTCCGTATCAATGGGAATTTATCATCCAATAGAGGGATGAGGAACGCTACAATCTGGCAAGAAAAATAAATATTGAAAAGAGTTTGGGTAAATAAGTATGTGTGTGTGTGTAAATATGTGTGTATATGTATACGTATTATGTTTATAATTATTTTTATTGTTTTTTTTAAAGATAAAAAATATACTTTTAACTTTTAAAAACAAAAAAATAAAATGCCAAAATCATCCCTAAGTTAACGATACATTTTAATTGAGTTAGTGATTTAGATGCAAATGGCAACAAACATGAAACGTCAGGGTCCAGTTACAAATCTTATTTTGGATGTAACAAGCAAAAGTGCCCAAACCTCAGGGACGATTTTGGCATTTTACTCTACTGAAAACTAAGAAAAGAAAAAATAATTCTTCTATTTACGCCACAAACTTATTATAAATCACAATAGCAATGATGGTTTTCCTAAGTATTCAACATCATGTAATGCCTTGAATAACCTCAATCTGATTAACATATAACTATAGAGCTTACGTCTGAAAGATGAGGATAAAGACCGTTAATGCAACCCTCAGCTACGGCACCAAGAGCTAAAACCGCAGCCTCTCTCTCTTTCCAACTCGCGACATCCGACACATTTAACTTAGACTGCACAGACCATAATTTTATATGATTTTCACGACGAAAGGGTAAATCAATTGCAAAGAAATAGCTGACTTAAAGATGAAATGTTAAACAATTACTTGGACAAAAGGCATTAAAGTCGGAAGAATCTCGTCACCGAACACATTGGAGATCATATCCAAGGCAGCTGCACTGCACTTCCTGAGGTTCCATATGTTCACTATGTCATCGTCCTATAATTGCAAGACAGAAGAAAGTAAACAAGTGATTAAGCGCAGGGGCGGTTCTTAGAAGGCCCATGCCAGGGCCACGGCCCTGGCAAGTTTTTCGGCCGTAGTGCTAATTTTCCGCATTTCGATCAAAATTTTTTATATATACTATGTTCGGCCCGGGCATTTTTTAGTGCCCGTGTCTTTCAGCCCTGGGACGTTCAACGGACAAGATCCGCCACTGATTAAGCGTATATCAACTCTCAAACAAATGAATATCAGAAACATACATCATCTTCAGCATCATCTGATCCATGAAAACGTGACGAATGGAAATGCGGCTTCAAATCCTGCACAGCTAATGTAAATTAAGAAAATAGTTCAAGAATCATATGTTTAAGAACGATCCTAAGTTGATCTAAATAGATAAAAAAAATCAGAACCTGGTCTCTATCCGGAAGAGAACCATCCTCCTGCAATAACAAACTTGCGTTATAATCAGAAATTAATAAAAAAATCATTTGAAGAAAAAAGTCAACGACGCAGGGAAGGAGTTGACCTCTGCATCAAGTAGTGACTCATCATCGTCGGCATAAGCCATGTTTGACAACAGAACCTGCCAGTACGCATGTTAAAAAAAAGTATAAGAGAAAATTTATTAAAGAAATGAGAAAGGCTAACATACGGGAATCAGACGTGGCAAGAATGGTCGTAAATTATCAGGTGGCAACGGTGCTTCACAAAACACAGACCTGCAAAATGATTGTTATTTGTTAAATGATTTTTTATAACGAAAGAAAACAATAAAGGTTCGGAGGGAACAAAATATGAACCAAACGCAATGTGTTACAGTGTTACGAACTTACCAAAATTCACAGGCTTCAAGTGACACTTCCTCATCGGGATCGTTGTTCACTTGTAGCATGTATTCAATTACGTTACGTAAATGTGGCTGCAAGCACATAATCATGAGTGAACGGCACGGGATAAGAAAGCAGCAATATGTAACGCGTATGAATATGAAAGTAAGGTACGTATTACACAAAATCCAACCTCAAGGAAAGACGGACGAACTTCAATTAGCTGAACAAAAGCCGAACAAACCAATTTCCGTACTTCTGATGATGGATCATTAGCAAGAACAAATAAACCTTGCAGGTATGTATCCATAGACATAAACAAAACCTGTAAAAAGTTTACACATCCAATGCTTAGTTATTTCTGCAGTTAAAGTACACTTATTTATTAGAAAAAAAAAATGCTTAAATAACTTACAGGTGGCATCAACAGAATGAACTGATTTACAGAGCCCAAAGCAAGCTTTCTAAGAGAGACGTGTGGAGATTGAAATAACTGCACACAAAAAAGCACCACTTAAGCTTTATGACCGTCAGATGGTTAACAAGAACAAACGTTACTTGCAAAGAACAAGATATATACGTATACGTGTGTATATATTAAGTAAGCATTATAACAAGATGAAAGTGTTACCTGAAGTAATCTTGGAATAAATATATCAACGGGTCGCTCAGATGAGCCGGGGCTTTCCACATCAAGCACTTGAGGAGCATCCTCACAAATCTGTATTTTACAGTAAATTCAATAAGGTACAAAAACCCATGTATATACTATATACGATACAAATATATATATATATATATATATATATTATATAAGAAATACCTTAGACAAAGCATCCATAGCCCCTTCCATATGAGTTAAGTCGGTACTATCTAAGCACTTAACAAGGGTATGCAGCAACTCGGGCCATCCTAAAACACCACCGAGCTCAACAATAGCGCTAATGATAGTTCCAGATGTTGATCTGATCTGTCTATCTGCTGATCCTAAACACGGTAACAGCTCGGCTTTTATGTATTCTTGATTTGTTACCGGCATTGACTTGAACGCGGTTTTTAGATTGTTTTTCAGAAGCAATCCGGCTGCCTGTCGGACCTCCACTGGTTTTCCCTGTAAATTATACGGGTCATATCAGAACAAACAACATGCACATGAAACAACATTCTAGAATTCACAAATAATCAGGCAAAATAAGAGGAACACCAAAAGCTACATAAACATCGCACCAACATATGAAGATGAAAGCACGAGAGTCGAATTTCTAATTTGTGAAACGCTATATATCAAACAGTTTACACAATGTTTAAACAACACTCCATAGTGTCTTACCTTCAACAACACCTTATAAGTATGATCAACTATCAGTAACTAAACTTTTAGTAGCCACTATCAAGCGAAAACGAATGAGTTCACCACTCAAAACTAACCAAACCAATCAACCGAAATCGCAAATGAAAAGCTCCAAAAAAAACTACTTACAAATATACTATAAAATATCAAATGGTTAAAGCTTATCTTTAGTTTTCTACATCATGTTCATTTGCTGATTTGTAGTTTTCTAACTTTTAGCCTTTAAAACTTTTTCAGCATATACGGGCCAATTGCTCTATATGCCTCTATGGGCCTCTTAACAAGTAGAAATATCTAAAGATCAAAACAGAAATGTTATCAACAACACAAAAGATTGTTGGTTAAGCCTTAAAGTTATGATCATCAAAACAGTCACTTCCAGCCAGGAGAGAGAAACACCATCTTCAATGACAGAAAAACAATGGACATAAAGATGAAACTTTGAAAAGAAAAGATGACAATCACTTTCCATATTCCAATTAGTAAGCTTTAGTGCTGCTTTTCTGACACTAAGGCTGCCCACTTGATGTGGAGGAGAAACAAATGAGAAAATCCCGTAAAACCAACCGAGCACCACCCGTGAAGCCAGTCCACTCTAGAAGATGACATTATGCATGATGCATCTTCAACGATCGATCTTCGTTCATTTTATTTGAGTTTAATACGTCAAACAGTCCACTCACTCAAATCTCTTCTTTCGCGCTCAATCGGTAACCTTCTTCTCAACCCAATCACATTACAATTCAGTTATAAATTATAAGCAAATTCACCTTTAACATCCTAAACTATCTAAACAGACACAATCTTTAAACTCTATAATCACACCATAACCATCATCAACACATCAACCAAACACACCCACAAAACACAAAATCCCATAACAAACTATCATCAAACTAACACAACTCAACAGCAACAAAACAACCAAATCAAACCCATTTCCCACAACAAACCAAAAGTCAAAAGCAGTCAAATTACCTCAGCACGAGCCAGAATAAAAGCCAGATAATTATTGAAATCTGGGAACTGGGAATAGTGCTGAAGCTGCTGCCATATCTGGGATTTATCAGAAGATGGAGAAATTTGTTGTTCAAGTAACCCACAGATCTCCTTAAACCCTGCTTCTTGAGGCTGCCATGCTGCCGCCGCCGCCGCCGCCATGGTGGAGGAGCAAAAGGGGTTGAAGATGGTGGCAAAGGGGTTGTGATTTGTTAAGAAAGTTTGGATTTTTGACAGTCTGGAGAATGAATGAGAATGATGAAGTTCAAATCATGAACAGGGGTTTCTGTTTATGCCCTTTTGTTGAGGGGTTGTAATTTTCTTTTGTATAAGGGCATGTGTAGTCATAAAGCCCTCAAAGGGGCGTTATGCGCCATGTGGCATGCCACGTCAGCAAAGGGCTTTATGGGGCTTTATGCAATTTGGGGCTGTAGTCATAAAGCCCCTGTGTAATCATTACTCAATTAATTTAATTTTCTATTTTTTAAATAATTTATAAGTTTTATAAAATAAAAAAACATTTCATTAAATAAAAAACACTACATTAAAAATAAAAAAAAAGTTACACTAAAAAAAAATTACTCCTAAAAAATAAATTTATTCTTCGGTGTCATCTTCGTTCTCTCCTTCTTCCTCTTCGTTTTCTCCAGCATCTAAACCTACGTCTTCAAAGTTCCCGTCTTCGAATTCCTCCCCCACTTCTTCCTCGGAATCTTCGTCGTGATCATTGTTTGATCGAATTGGGCGAATCGCCCAAGCATGCTCAACCAAATCCGCCTTCAACGCGTTATGTATTTCTCTAGATCGGAGTAGTTGAGCATTTACGAGTCTCTCTTCCGTTGTCGCTTGGGGTAGTTCGACCAAATCTTCGGGAATATAGTTTTGGCATATCGCTTTTCCATCATCCTCGATGATCATATTATGCAAAATGATGCAAGCATACATGGCCATTCGTATTTTATCCTTATGCCACATGCGACAAGGATTCCTGATAAAATGCCATCGTTGTTGTAGAACCCCAAAACACCTCTCGATGTCCTTTCTCGAAGACTCTTGTAATTTTTTAAAATACTTTCTTTTTTCATCGAAAGTTTCAGAAAACGTTTTAACAATAATCGAATACTCGGGGTAGATACCATCGCCCAAGTAGTAGCCATGCTCGTAATCGTTCCCGTTTGCATGGAAACCGGCCTTTGGTATAGTTCCAGAAATGTAGCCCTCGATTAATGGTGAAGCCTCTAACGTATTAATATCGTTAAAACACCCGGCTACACCAAAGAAGGCCGACCAAACCCAAAGGTCGTATGACGCAACACCTTGTAATACCAAAGTTGGCCCTTTTTGATCACCCCGCGTATGTTGACCTCGCCATGCGGTTGGACAATTATACCAACGCCATTGACGACAATCCAAGCTACCAATCATGCCGGGTATTCCATGCTTTTCTAGATGCACCTCATATATTTTTTGAAGGTCGTTCCAAGTGGGGTTTCTCAAATAACGTTTTCCATATAACTGGCATATTCCTAAAATATAATTTAAAAGTTACGAAAAAAATAAATGTAAAAAAGTAAATAAATAAAAAACAATAGCAAAAATAAAAAGTAAATGTATAAAATATAATTTAAAAGTTACGAAAAAAATTACCATAGCAAAAATGTTCCAACGTATCTCGGGTTGTTTTCTCCGCCATCTTCAAATACTCGTCGTTGATGTCGTACGTGTTTCCGTATGCTAATACGCGTAACGCGGATGTGACCTTTTGAATTGAGGTGAAGCCTAGATATCCTCGTGCGTCCATTCTTTGCTTAAAGAAATCGTACGTATTTTCCAACTCATTGTTAATGCGCAAAAATAACCTTTGGCTCATCCGAAAACGTCGTCTAAAAACATTCGGTCCGTGAACCGGTGCCGCGTCAAAATAGTCTTTCATCAAACGCTCGTTCGCGGCTTCACGATCTCGCAAGATATAGGTGCGTCGCAAGATGGGTCGTGGAGGGGGAGGTGGCCGAATGTGCTCAAATGTTTGTAGCACAAAAGTACATGCACTCGTAACCGCTTCTTCCTCGGCCGCGTCTTCGTCGGGGGAAAAATATCTTCGGTAAATATCGGTGAAAGACTCTTCCGACGGGGAACCCATTTTTTATAAAGTAAGACTAGTTTTTTTAAAAATATATAGAGAATGAGAAGGAGAATGAGAAGAAGAATGGTTTGAGTTGTAAAAAAAGTGGAAGAAAATGATGTTATTTATGGTGTTAATAATTAAAAAAATTGAATTTTTTTTTTTTTTAATTTATGACCGTTTGACAACGGTCAAAATTTTAAACAAACCATCTCCTCGCGCCGCGATAAACATCACGCTCTTTTTTTTTTTGGTTCATAGCGCCCATGGGGGCGGTGTGCTAGGCGCCATATCGGCGCTATGGCTGGACTTCGCGCCCCAGTACATGTGGTCTAAGCCCTAACATATTATTGGAATTGGATTGGAGTGATCACACGGTTTTTCATTTTTTTTTCTTTTTTTTTTATTTTTTTTTTATTTTTTTTGCATTTTTGGGTTATGAGTTTATATCATTTTGTCTTGATTGGGGGTAGGGATGAGAATTTCGTATTGAATATCGGTAATAACCGAATATATACGGCGATATTGGTTTTGTTTTTTGTTTTTAGGTCAATTTTGGTATGGGTGCCATGCGGGTATGGTATCGGTTTGGTACTTTTAACGGTACGGTACGGTACCATACTATATCGATACTAAACGAACATATAGAGTACAGTTGGTTTTGATTTTAGCTAAGTTTTTGGTATTAGTACTGTGTGCTACAATACTGGTTCGATAAGTTACCAAGATCGATCTTATCTTTAGGTTGAAGTAGGGGAGCCAGTCGTGTCGGGTTGGTGGGATTAAATTCTTCAACCCTAATCCGATCCATATATGTATTTATGTCGTGTCAAACCATTTTTAAAATTATGTCATGTTTGGATCGTGTTTCGTGTCAACCCATTTAATGTTTTTTTAATATAAGGAGTAACTAGTGATTTGGTAACGAGTTAAACAATCAAGTGATCCATCGTAAATGAAACTTTTTATAATTGGTATGATTTGTTTATATATTTTTATTCCTTTATATATCATTCCTTATATTTTTATTCCTTTATCTCTTATTCCTAATTACAAACTTAGTTTTATATATTTAGCTATATATATTGAAATAAACAAATGGAATGATAACTAGTAAAATAAATGTGTCAATAGTTAATAAAAGGGTTTAAAAATAAATATCTCAATAGTTAATAATAATAAAAGGGTTTAAAAGAAAAAGTTAATTTCACTTTGAGATTTAATACTAAAAGGAAAAAATAAAAACTAAAACATGATATTATATTATCTAACTAGTGTTTTTCAATGACGCGTGTTGCGTGAAAGGCATTGGTGTTTTCGACCGACATCATCCTGCAACTCTTCTTTTAACTGTTCCACTTCTTGCAAAGACTGAACGTAGACCCTAACTCTTGTTTCACCACTTAATCACTGTAAAAATTACAGGATTCATTATACAATTAATACAAATTCAAGTAACATTATTCAAATAGAGAAGTATAATTACATATATACCTTTGTTAGGTTAATCAAAACTAAATCAGATTCAACTAAAACCCCCATACTTTGAGCAGACAAACTCTACAAATCCCACAGGGGTTTTGTAGACAACAAAATTGATTCATCTTTTCAAAACCATGATCGCTGATTTGGATTTTTAACATGTTCTCACAACAGTGGTTCCACGATGTCACCGCCGGCGACCCTGTAACCAGCGCATCTCTAGCAACATAAGGCCCTCCCAATGCAATATTGACATCCTCTGTACTTGGTACAAACCGTAGCTCTTTCTAGACATTTCTGGTATCTACATCATCTCACTTTAGTGTAAGATTATTTTTTACATTAATTTTATTTTTTTAATATATTTTATGATGATCATTACAAGTTATGAAATAAGTTTAGTTTGAAACAGAAAGTAATTAGCATAGGTTGTCACATACAGCTAACTAATTACTAATCCTTTTTAGTATTATCATGACAAATATTCATATCTCCTTATTAATTATTGGTTATGTCAGTTGCACCAACCATTTAATATACTTCAACTTTTAGCTTACATAAACTCCCCCAAAGCATAAGACCGTGGGGGTGGGGTATGGTGGAGCGGGGGTTTGGTGCATGGGTTGACATTTGGACTTCGAGCCTCCCCGCTGATGAGTGACGTGTTGGGTCGGTATGGCGGGGCGTGGCTATCTCGCGTGGGTTGGCCAGTTTTATAAAAATTAAAAAAAAACCTAAAATTAAAAAATACACACAGAATAAAAAAAAGCCTAAAATTATTAGTAAAAGTTCCTAAAAATTACAAAATTCTACAAAAAAAAATTACAAAATTTAAAAAAAAAAGCATAAAGCGTTAGGTAGATTTCGAACAGGGCGAGCTTGTCAAACGGCTTCCGCTCCTTGCCCCAGAACTTGATGTTGGCCACCGCCACCCGGTCTTCGTGACTTATATCACCGCCCGGACGCTATCGTAGTAGGCTTTAAAACGGTTGAGCTTCGGTCGTAGCTCGCGCCACTTGTGTTGGCACGCGTTTAAATTGTGCCGGTCGTTCCCCACGTTGTGCCGGTAGCTAGCGAAAGCTTCCGGCCAGTAACGGGTCTCACTGGGTTGGCGGCCCTTCATCGCGTTGTGCCGGTATCAAGTGTGGGTAGCGGGTTCGGGTAGGTGGAGTGAAGGGTTGGGGTAGCGATTTGGACAGGCGGTTGGGTTGGGGTGTTTTATAGTGACTTGGGTGAACGCCCGGGCTGAACCTCCCGCCTAAGAGGCCACGCCGAAATCCAAGCCCACCAGGGGTGGTGACTTGGGCGTTTGTACCCAACCCACGCCCCAACCCTCGCCCCATACCCCATAGTCTAATAAATGAACATAAGGTATTGCTCAATATAAAAAAATCACATAATAAAGAATTTAAAAAAGCACTCTTCATTCAGTTTTCTTTTTATCATATATAGATTATTATCTAATCTAATCTAATAATAATAAAAAAATATGCTTAATGCAACATGGCATTATCATACTAAAACAAGAGCTTACTTAATACTACATGGCATTCTCTAATTCAATTTACTAATATTAATATTATTAATTAATTATTACAAAACAATTAAAAAAATCCTTAACAATTTAATACTAACAAATATTTTATTGTTTACTTAGATAATGATTATTTACTTTTAGCTTAGCTAAAATATATAGTTAGTTATTAGTAACAACTCTACTAATAAACAATTTCAAACAATATCAATGTGACAACATCTTCTTATTCTTTAAAATGATTTTTTACTATATGTTTAAAACATCTATTAAATAAATTATAATTTTATATTATAATAATAAAAATGGTAAAGAATAGGTTAATCCGATATTTGAAAACAGGTTTACTTCCATGTTTTGAAAACACTTTTAATGTTATTAGACTCGTGTAATAAACGGGTTTAAGGATAGAATATCTTCATAATAATTTTGATGCAAGTCTATACTCGTTGGATGTCCTAAATGGAGTTATATTTTTAGGCTTGCCAAACCATTGATAGTTACCAAAGGTCAGTGTTCCAATGACGTTATCAAGAAATATTGATCGAAATAATGGTTTATGTAATGGAACTCGATTACATGTCCTATCACTGGGTGATCAGGTTATTGAGGCACTCATATTATCCGGAAGTAATACTGGCACTTGAACGTTTATCCCTAGATTTCGTTTAATACTGCCAAATAGAAGGATTCCGTTTAAATTGAAAAGAAGACAGTTTCCTCTCGCTCTATGTTTTGCCATGACGATAAATAAAAGTATAGGACAATTTCTATGTAAAGTTGGTTTATTTATAAAAGAATCGGTTTTTACACATGACCAATTGTTGCGTCATCTATGGTAAAAAATTCACTTATGTAAATTTTTGAAGAGAATATAAATTTAAATAATTTGTAAATTTATATCCTTAAACCCGTGTAGTAAACGGGTCTAATAATCTAGTATTATATATAGATATAATTATCAACATTGGTAAGCAATATTGGTTGTGCTACTTGCTTTAGGACTTATACCATTGTTTTCTATACAAATAATGGGCTGGTTTCTTGATTTTGTGGTGTTTAGTTTTAAGTTGAATTGTGTGTCAGAATTGTTGATACTTCTTTCTCTTTCTAACTTCATTTATCCTCTCTCTCTCTACATATAAGATAAAACCCAAACATACACATACACATATGTGTGTGTAAATAGAGATGAGAGAGAGAAAGTGTTGCATACACATATGTGTGTGTAAATAGAGATGATGAGAGAGAGAGAGAGAGAAAGTGTGGCAGACCGATTGGCATGGTGCTCAGCGGACACGGGATTTTGTGGTGTTGCCCCGTGTGCAGAAGCATATCTGTACTATCAAGATTTGCCTGGTTTTCGCGAATCTTATAGTTGACCACGGCCCCGTGTCTGCTGAGCACGACCCCGTGGTGGGCGATGGAAGCTTCTACCACTTTGTCTTTTCTGCTGACACTTGGGCACGCCCCCGTGCTCATTGAGCACAGAGCGTGTTCAGCCCTCTGTTTCCTTGTTTTGCTTGGGAAAATGTTGTCGGGAGGCCGGGCATGTCACGTTTGTTCCTTTTCTTGTATTTATGTTAGATTTAGCTGTTTTTTTGCTTCTTTTGTTTATTTGAGCTCATTTAATCATGAAAATACAAAAGGAAGACAAAAGCACACTTTTTCCAACATTAGTACTAAAAAGGGGTTAGTTTATGCCACAATTGATGTAATTTATATGTTGCATTTTGTGCACATCAGAAACTCCCATCTGTTAAAGGTTATCCTTGCCAAGAAACATAGAAGAGTATCTCAAAATAAAGGCCAAACAAGAAGAGGATATATCTCAAAGAGACACAGAGGGAAAGTCTGACAAAGAGATTCAGAGAAATTTACAATACCTGCTCACCAAAGTCAGAACTTTAGAGCATTTCTCAAAAGATCTTTGTCATAAATTATCAGAAAAGGATGATGAAAGTATGAGGCAAGATTACATTGAATACATCATGGCATACAAGAAATACAGGGCAGAAAAGCATCAGTATAAGGAATGGACCATTAGTGAACTGAAAGAGGAGATAGCCAGAATTCAAAAGATGATTGAAAACAAAGTAAAGCAAACTCCTCCAGTCTGGGCCAATTACAAAAAGAATGTACTGAAAAGGGCTTTGAGGCTGAAAAGAATGAAAAAAGAGCTTATAGCTGCTGATTATGGGTCAAGGAATTAGGTTACAAGGTGGTCAGAGATAAAAGTGTTAGATACCTACGAAAGGTTGGAAGAGTTAAGGAAGAGAAATCCCACTGCTTCCAAAAAGCCTGATTATCCAGAAGCAGTGGTTCCAGTCAAACAAAAATTGCCAATTAGAAGACCCACTGCTCCAACTGCTGCCATCCATTATCAAAGAAGGAAACAAAAGCAGATGGATGCAGAAACATAACAAGGCAAGGCTCAAGAAGAATATATCATGAAAATGGTTCTTCAGACATTAATGGCAGAAAATCAAGACTCAGCAAAATCACAAGATTCTGCCAAAGTTGTCATCACCAGGCCTCCATCTCCAAACTCATCAACAATAAAGTCTCTCCCAAGAAACCCATTGGATTAAAAAATACTAAAGTGGAAGTCTGATCAAAAAACCCACGTATGGACTCTACTCAAATCCAATGGTGAAGTGAAGCATATATCAAGGAAAGAAGCACTTGGCCTGGGTGTGGAAGATTTACAAGATCTCCTTGAGCTTACACTGTGTAGGGATGAGAATGATGAGGATTCCATGAACTTTGAATTATAATTCAAAGGTCAAGTTAGGGAGCTCCTGATGAGACAATAAAAATCCAGAACAATGAAGAGTTTTGGCATCATCTGTTCCAGGGGGAGATTGTTGGGATTGAACCCTACAAAGGAACAGTTGATAAAGCCAAAACTGGATCAGATCAGTGGATTCATCATAAGCAGTTGTTTGCATCAGAGCTTTCCCCTTGAAAGTGGCCCTAACATCTGATGATCTATAAGTACTGCTCTTCACAACAATTGCTATTTGAACTAAAGACTGTTGAAGATAAAGCACTAATGCTCAATCTACTGATATGGTTCCAGTACTGCTGAAGACACAAAGCACTGCTGGAGTTACAACAGTGGAATGAAGAAGCAGTAGTTTAGTCTTGTTTTGTAATTGTTTATTGTAATCAGTAGTTTAGTCAGCAGTGTTTGTATTGATCAGTGGTTATAGGTTGTTAGGAGGTTAGATGTCACTTTCATGGTGACGTCAGCCAAAGATGCTTCAATGGTTTGTTCTGTACTATAAATAGAACAGTACTCTGTACTGTTCTATTAGCTCTCTTCATCACCAATTCATTCTGTACGAACAATCACTGTGAGCTCAGGCTGAGGAGGAGATTATGTGCATGCATGCATTGTGAATTGATTATTGTAACAAATACAATCATTCGATTTCAATATAAACATGTTTGCTAAAACTTATTCTCTCATTGATTGTGTGTTGAAAGTTTGTTTCATTTAATTCTGCTGCATTTAACTCGGTTTCATCTTCATTATTATCAAACAAACACAATCAAAAGAAACTCAGACCCTAACACATTTACATGTTAGAAATAACTGTTGGAAAGAGAAAGTTGAGACTAAGAGAAAGGTTGAAATGGTATCATGTCTACCTACGTAGGCATGTTGTATTCTTTGATGTTTGAGAGTGAGATGCAAATTTCCAGTGTATTGTGTTGAAATGAAAGATTGGTCATATCCGTCTCCAATAGGCAATAATTGTGACACTCTAGGTTTTCCCGAATAACCCTCTTGTATTAACAGTGTGTACGTTTGAATTATTAAATGAAAGATGTGAATTATCTTGATGTGCTATGTGTTGATAACGTGTATGTAATAAATATATATGTGTGTGTATAAGAACTAGTGAACCGAGACCACGACTCGAGACCACTCGGTCTCGAGTGAACTGTAAATAATTGGGCCGGTTGGGCCGCAAACCCTTTGAGCCCCACTCAAAACCCTTGTAGGGTGCACCACCCAAACCAAGTATAAAAACCCATCATCCACCTTTCCCTTACACTCTCACAACACTCTCTCCCTCACTAAAACCCTAGAACCACAAAACCTCCTCTCCTTCCTCTCGGACCAAACCGGTGACAACAAGGACCCTCGGTTCAAGCTCGGAATCATCATTTGGAAGCTCATTCATCGGTCCTTCATACCCTCACACCTCGGAATCCAACCGGTTAGTGTTTTATTATGCACTAGATGTTATATGTGCTTGATGAATGAGATACATGCTTAGTTTAGAGGTCTCCTTGCATGATTTTGTATGATATAGTGAGTTAAAAATGGGTAAATGATGTAGATGCTTGATTTCTAGGTAAAGTTATGGCTAGGAAGAATAGAGTGATTTATTGATTATCATGCTAACTTGACATATGAATAAGTAGAAAAATGTATGAATATGGTGCTATCATGTTCTCGGATGTGTGTAAATGATGATGATTGATAATACATTAAACTAAGTGTATTATGCTAGCATAAATCGGTTTAAATGAACATGTTTGTTTAGGATGAAAACCCTAAAGATGAACTAGATGAATATGTGTTGAATATGATATGAAGATTTGAATTGTGTGTTTTGATCCGTTTTGAACAAAGTTTAGACAAGAAAACATGTTTGTGAACCCTCATTGGATAGTACATGGGAGCATGACATGGGAATTCTATTGGATAGTACGACTTGTGCTGATGCACAGGAAACAACAGGTGGTGGAGTCGAAACCCTTGGTCTCGACTCGAGACCATTGAGTTACAACTCGAGACCGCAGTGATTGCGACTCGAGACCTGGACCAAGCAACTCAAAACAGACTTCAGGGACTCGAGACCATCAAGGTCTTGACTCGAGATCACATAGTCTCGGCTCGAGACGAGACTCGAGACCTCTGAGGTTGCGACTCATGCCTGCATCACTCGAGACCAGCCATTTACAACTCGAGATCTTCTGGATGCGACTCGAGACCGCATGTTCTCGAGTCAAGACCGCCTGGTCTCGACTGGGCTGCTTGTCTCCGTTATTGGGCCGAATTGTATGGACTGTTCATGCTTGCTACTGTTTAACTGGACTATGTGTTACTATTAACTGACCAGGTGATAGGACTGGCCCAATAACCGTATATGTTATGTGTACTGTGTGATAGATACGTGTAGAATATACGTGACTTCTCTGTACCCAAACCTGACCTATACTGGTAACCATGCTAGGACGTGGTGACCAGCGTGCTTGACCAAGTAACCTAATCTGCCGAGCAACCCAAGGTGAGTTCACACACTAAAAGCATGCGTCCCCGGGGAGGGACACGGATAAACTGACATCTTTGGGAAGAATACTCCCAAACTAATACTTCCGGGGGAAAAATACGAATGGGTACTTTTAATTCACTATCTCCGGGGGAGGTAGGTTTGGATATTATTTATAAATCACAACTAGCAAAACTAAACGAAACTCTATCACATTAAGTCCCTGCTTACAGTATTGATTAATCGCCCGGGGCGAACGGGTTATTAGTTGATAGCTATTAGGTTTGACAACCTCACACCGTGACCGGGGGGATCGGGCGTGAACTAGTAGACCTTGCATCTTGGTCAATGACGATAGACATTGACTCGGGGCACAACAACGTTACGTCAACAATTTCGGTATCGACAGTTTAGTGAGCTTACAGATGGGGTAGCTCCCCATAACGTGATTATAAATGCTTTATCTAAACAACTTACGTTTTCAAAAACTAAAACTTGACACCTCGTGAACTCGCCAACATTATGTTGATACCATACTGCATGCTTTGCTGGTACCCAGTGACTCAGGAGCTTGCAGCTTGTGGATGTGTAGTGGTCGTCTAACCCGTGTGTTGGGTTCTAAACAAACTTGAACTAAGAACCTTGTTTTAAACTATTTTGCCTATGCTTCCGCTACTTACCCAAACTACTATTTGAATCTAAATCTTTTGAACTTTGGTTATGATATTTGCTAACCCTGTGGTTAGTGAATACTACTTATGATATTAATTAAATTGCTCAGTATAATTGGTGGCTGGATCCTGGTCAGTCACGCCCCCAGGCGGTGGCATTCCGCATGTGGATTTTGGGGGTGTGACAATAATGCATATACACCAATTAAGGGGGAAACCCAATAAATCTAGGAAACCCCATTGTGAGAATCTAACCCAAGACTATTCGGAGTGGGGGGCTTGAAAGTGGACATTGTGCGATATGTGGACGCCACGTCAGCACGCATCAGAAAAAGTGGCGTGGTGCAAAAACGGGGGGAGTCGAACAAGACGTCAAAGGGTGGCGTTTATTCGACACGTGGCACACACTTTTTTTTTATTATTATCTTAATTTTCAAAATTTATAAATTCTATCTAATAAAAAAATTAATACCGATTAAACAAATAACATTAATTCAGCTTCATGCAATGTTTTTTTAAGTTTATTTCGTGTGTCTTTTTTTCAGTTTCATCTTTTTAAGTTATGTAATGATTTTATTTTTAAATTATGTAATGTTTTTTTAATGTTATTTGTTTAATCGGTATTAATGTTTTTTTATTAGATAGAATTTATAAATTTTGAAAATTAAGATAATAATAAAAAAAGTGTGTGTCACGTGTCAAATAAACGCCACCCTTTCACGTCTTGTTCGACTCCTTCCGTTTTTGCACCACGCCACTTTTCTGATGCCTGTATGAATATAAAGTTGTTGAAAAATACGCCCCAAAACGGACCCAAGCGACTATGAGGCGTGTAGTGGATACGCCCCAAAACGGACCCCTACCGTATGATCTAAGTTTTATCTTACCTTTAAAATAACGCTAGGCTATAATGCCAGACGGGGACCATGTTATCATAGGTATTAGGTGGTAAAAACAAAATTTGCTTATTAATTAATTATTATTTGTAATTGTAATTTTCTTATTTGTAAAGGTCAATCGACCCCCACCTATATTCATACAAATGGCCGCTTGTCAGAACCCCAAACCCCATCAATACATAAAACAAACCAATCCAATCGCATCTGCAAGATTCCAATTCCGACTACAATTCACGCGTAAATCCTTCACCAGTCGTCACAAATCTCAGTTTCTGTTACCAACACCAGATCGTTAACCATTTTCAGATGAAATTTTCATCCCTAAGTAGTCGTCAATTTCCAGATTCATTAACAACATCATCATCGTGATGTATACTGGTAATCTGTTAGGGTTTGGTCTAGCCGTATCCTCTAGTGCATTCATCGGATCAAGTTTTATTATTAAAAAGAAAGGTCTACAAAGGGCTGGTGCTTGTGGTACTCGTGCAAGTAAGTTTTACTCGTAATTTGGGGATTTTGTTGATTAATTTTGATTTCAACTATGTTGTTTACAATGCTTAGGTTGATATTGGAGACAATTGAGTTTAGTTTTACTCGTATGTTGAAATAATTTAGGGATTTTCTTGATTAATTTCTGTTATAAGTAAGTTGTTTTTGATGATTAGGTTGATTTTAATGCAATATGGAGACAATTGAGTTTTTGTTTACTTGTATGTTGAAATAATTTGGGGATTTTGTTGATTAATTTCGATGATTAGGTTGATTTTGATGTAATCTGGAGTCAGTTGAGTTTAATATTACTTGTATGTTGAAATAATTTGGGGATTTTGTTGAGTAGTTTTGATTTTAGTTAAGTTGTTGATGATTAGGTTGATTTTAATGTAATATGGAGGCAATTGCGTTTAATTTTACTGGAATCTTAAAATAAATTTGTTTTTTTTTTGGTTAATTTAAGACCCCCGCTGGCGGTATGTGCATATAATGCATATATGTGTGGGCGCTCCGGGGGGGGGGGGGGGGAAGTGAAAGTGCACTAATTTTAACGTTATTTTACTAATTTCGTGAAAATAACGTTAAAAGAGGGGGATGGTTAATCATGGGGTGGCGTTGATAGCCGAAAGACAAGGGAGTACTAATCGGCCTTTGTCTTAATTGCTGAGTGTTATGTGCCTTATGTCCAAGGCTTGATGCAAAACTACTATTGAGCCGGGGGTCTCACTGGAAGCAGCCTCTCTATTCCTAACAGGTAAGGCTGTCTACATCTTACCCTCCTCAGACCCTACCTTAGCTTTGCTATTGGTGGGATTTACTGAGTATGATGATGATGATGATTTTGGTTAATATAAATTTTTAAGTAAAATGTTTTGATGATTAGGTTGATTTTAATGTGATATGGATGCAGTTGAGTTAGTTTAGTTTTACTCGTGTGTTGAAATAATTTGGGGATTTTGTTGAGTAGTTTTGGTTTTAAGTAAGTTGTTTTCGGTGATTAGGAATAATTTGGGGATTTTGTGGAGTAGTTTTAGTTTTAAGTTAGTTGTTTCCAATTATTAGGTTGATTTTAATGTAATATGGAAGCCATTGAGTTTAATTTTTATTCGTATGCTGAAATAATTTGTCGATTATATTGATTATTTTTAATTGTAATATCGAAATGAGTTTTGGGATTTTATTGATTAGTTTCAATTTTAAGTAAGCTGTTTCCGATGGTTAGGTTAATTTTAATGTAATATTGAGTCAGTTGAGTTCAAGTTTACTTGTATGTTGAAATAATTTGGGGAATTTTTTTGTTTGATTAATTTCAATTTTGGTGAAATAATTAGGATCTGGAGGATATGGTTATCTGTTGGAGCCATTGTGGTGGATTGGCATGTTGACTAGTAAGCGTTCTCGTTTCTCTTGTTGTTTGGTTAATATTATGATATTTTGAAATATAATTTGTTTGTTTTAAATCATAAGTGGATTTGTTTTGAGATTTGCAGTGGTTGTTGGAGAATTTGCTAATTTTATAGCTTACATATATGCTCCAGCTGTTCTCGTGACTCCATTGGGGGCATTGAGTATTATTGTGAGGTGAATATTCATATAATTGATTACGTTATCGGTTATTAGAGTGAGTGATATACTGATATGTTGTATTTCTCACTTTGCCGCATCTTTGAACTACTTGATAGTGCGATTTTGGCACATTTCTTACTAAACGAGAAACTGGGGCGAATGGGGATACTCGGATGTGTGCTTTGTATAGTCGGTTCCACCGTTATCGTGATTCACGCCCCCGCTGAACATAGCATAAGCTCGGTGGAAGAAATTTGGGACCTAGCAACACAACCAGGTGAGCTGTGCAATTGTATTTTCATGTCGTTTTCGTGTCGAGTCAGTAATTGGCACCCGATTGTATCTAATGATTCCATGACTCTTGGTCCAGCTTTTCTTTTGTACACAGCATCAGCAATCGCTGTGGTATTGTTCTTGGTGTTGTACTGTGAATCACGATACGGGCAGACTAATATGATGGTGTATATTGGCGTATGTTCTATAAATGGTTCGTTGACGGTTATGAGTGTGAAAGCAATAGGCATTGCCATAAAACTTACATTAGAGGGTTCAAGCCAGGTGGCACGCTACCAAACATGGATTTTTGTAATGGTAGCTGTTACATGTATAATCACTCAATTGAATTACTTAAATAAGGTTAGCCACCCGCGCTCCCTTCATTTCTTGTTTTATAGATTTCATCTGTAGATGTTCCCTTATTCCACTTTATTAAATTAACTTTTACGTATTTTTTTAAGAGTAAAGTACATGGATGGTCCCTGTAGTTTATCAAAATTTTGGATTTGGTCTCTAGCTTTCCAAAAGTACACATATGGCCCCTTTCGTTTGCACTTAGTAACGCATTTAGTCCCCAACTAACAAATCTAAAGGTTTTAGCAGGTCCAAGTTAGGGACTAAGTGCGTTACAAAGTGCAAGCCACATGGACCATTCATGTGACTTTTAGCAAAGTTGGGGACTAAATGTGTTACAAAGTGCAAACCACCAGGACTGTCCGTGTACTTTTGAAAATTTAGGGACCAAATCCAAAATTTTGGTAAACTACAGGGACCATCCGTGTACTTTACTCTTTTTTAATCTAGTTTACTTATCTTATATTCATTGTCAGTATTAATTTTTTTTATTTTATAAGATACATAGTTTATATATTTATTTATTTATTAATTTTGCCTCGCTTCGACTCGAGGCTTACACCTCGTGAGGTGAAGGGAAAATGCCTCTAGGCTCGATTCCACCTTGGCAAAACCGAAGAGTCGAACTGGTACCGGATTTATTCGGTTAGGTTCTCTGTTAGGTCCTGAATCGGAACATGGTTTTCTAGAATGTATCGTTTTTCAAACTTGAAATAACGCTTAAGTTTTTTTAAAACCATAAAACTCGTAAGTTTGCAGTTGGACTATTAAAAACCGATATCAGACTGGTATCAAACCAGCTTGGATAGATCTGGTTTCGGTTTCATCTCCGTTTGTATGATTTCTTTCACCATATAGATCTGCCACAAAATAAATATTTCACTAGTAACAAAAGTGTGGTATATTTTCAACATTTAACGGGCCCACAGAAACCTGCAGGCTTTTGTTTTTGTTTTCCAATTTATTTTGACAAATAAATATCCAAGAGAAGTCAGAAACTGCTTTACAGATTTATCATCTTACAAAATGAATTTATCTTGAACTTGTATCAGGCTTTGGACACATTTAACACGGCGGTTGTTTCACCTATCTATTATGCCATGTTCACATCTTTCACAATCCTCGCTAGTGCCATCATGTTCAAGGATTGGTCCGGTCAGAGTGTTAGCACAATTATTTCGGTTCTTTGTGGGTTCATGACCGTGCTTTCTGGTACCATGATTTTGCACAGTACACGAGAACCCGATCCACAACCTATTTCAGGTAAACGTATGAAGCAACTGTATATTTTGTGCTATATAGTTAATTGCTGCTTATGACTTTTTCGATGAGTATTACAACATTCATGGATCTTTTTAGCACATATGGGTCATAATGCTATCATATTTTATAGGGATGACTTCATACTATCAAATATAGCCTTTTCAAATTTTTGACATTTATAGGCTTTTCTTAGAACTTGCATAGATTACGAGAGTTTGGAGTGTAAGAAGAAAGAGAAGGGTATGATGGTCATATTGTAAATTGTGTTTTATTAAATAAGTATTTTGCATGGATATATTTGATATTAATTTTATTGGTTGGGTAAATATGATATTATGCAAGATATCGGGTGTGCGTGCGCGTGTATATATATATATATATATATCCATATGTGTGTGTGTACACACATACACACACATATATATATCAAAGGTTCAAAGTTGTAGAGGAAGTATACCTTGTTGGATTTCGATTTAGGACTTTATATGCTCCTGTTTGTGTAAAACATTTACACAATTGTTGACAATAGAAAGTCAACTTGGACAGTACTGAGGTTGTTGAGTTAACCTACAATGACTTTGCAGACATGTATGCATCACTTTCTCCTCAAATATCGTGGATTGTGCATGCAAACGGGGAAATATGGAAGCACAAGGATAACGACGAATCATGCCCAGAAGTTGTTGCAATAATTCAACCCGATCATTTCAAATGATCCATTTTTGAAGAATGTAGCATGAAACTCCTCAAATATGATCGGGAACAGGTTTACATTGGTTTTCTGCATTCTCAGTCAGTCGGGCCAGGGGATAGAAGAAACATTCTATACAAGGTAATCAACACGGTAATCTTCCTGTGAAAATAGAATTGGCTTATATCTATTTGTTTGGGATCTTATACATCCCAATAGTGATTTATAACTAGTTCATTGATAGTATTGTTCCTTATATTTACATTTTGCTTTAGGTGGTGTTTTGCTTTGTAAATGTTTTAACATAGTGTATTCGGTTAAAATGCAATCTAGGCGCAGAAAGGTAATTTAAAAAAATATCATGATTCGGTTGAAATGCAATCTAGGCGCGGCTTGGACAAAAGAACCGAGGGTCAACTTAACAGAAAACATTGTTTAACGTACATTAATGTTAGGGATCAAATGTGTTACAATGTGACAGACATTTGAGATCAAAATCTTTTTTTCAGATAAATGAGAAAATCAATAATTTAGACTTTATCATGAAAGCCATGTAATTAATCTGATTTTTTTTTTATATATTTTTGAATTTTTGTACTTAAATTGTTTCTTTCTTATGCGATCAATCATCTTACCTTTCAAATAGTTTTCTTTTCTTAAAAAAAAAATAGTAAAATAATAATATAGATTATAACAATCCCTTTTGAGTATATTCATCCATTGTAGAGTTGTGAAGTTTTTCTAGTGCTAAAAGAAAGTTGTTTTCAGGATCACCATTAACACCTTCTTTGTTTATTTATTTATATAAACTTCAAGTCGTTTACATAGTTAAAATGACGAAACACTAGTGTGTATAGAAATTTATCAATCATTACCATTTGGTGTTATATGTTATTGTGTTGTCTGTTTATCAATCATTACCATTTGGTGTTATATATCGATCTAGAACCGTGTGTACCAAATTTTGGTACGTAGATTCTTTTGGGACGAGAGTTAAATATCTTTTCTAGTTGTATAGACCCCTAAACATCACATAAAATCCCAATTACATACACATGACACCAATTGTAAAAAGCTATAAACTCAAAAACCCAATAAAATAAAATATTGAGTACATTACACTAGTGTCCTATATGAGTATATGGTGAGTTGAAATTTCTGTTTTGATTCTTCTAAAGAAATTACACAATATGGTTTTTGGTGTAAGCTCTCTTTATGGTTTTTGGTGTAAGAACGTAGGGTATGGTGGGGCTTAGGTTGGGGACATGAGTTGACACGTGGAGTTTAAGCCCTCCCACCGCCTAGTGACGTGTCCGTGGGGTATGGCGGGGCGTGGGTGCACCGCGTGGGTTGCCAGGTTATTAATACATATATATATATATATATATATATATATATAGAGAGAGAGAGAGAGAGAGAGAGAGAAAGGTTAACATACTTCACGGCTTATCATACTTCACGTAGGAGACAATGGTAACCGTTGGATCAGGGGTATAATCACGCATGGAACATATAATCACGCATGGGACCACATAATCACGCATGGGATCCAAAATCACGCACGTTATTTTGGTCAAAAAAATAATTACGCATGTTATATATTTCGTGAAGTACGTTAATGTACGTTAAGGCGTGAAGTACATTACACTCTCTCTCTCTCTCTATATATATATATATATATAGGTAGAGGATCCTGTAAAAAGTGCTCAAAGTGTGAGAAGTGTGAGAAGTGTATTATAACACTATATATAATACTTTATAACACCATATAAACATCGTATAACAATATGTAACACCATATAATACCATATAACACTATGTAACACTATATATCATTATATAACAAATATAACACTATAGGTTGTCTGATAGCATGTCTATGATAGATGTATAGTGTTATATTTGTTATATAATGATATATAGTGTTACATAGTGTTATATGGTATTATATGGTGTTACATATTGTTATACGGTGTTTATATGGTGTTATATAGTATTATATATAGTGTTATAATACACTTCTTACACTTCTCACACTTTACGTCATTTTTACACTATCCTTACCCTATATATATATATATATATATATATATATATTAAGGTAAAGAGTAAAATACAAATGCGCTTATCGTACGATACGTACGCGATCATCCCAGCCGTTTGATCAGGTGCGAATTCAATACATATCGCATGTGAAAAAATGGTTAGCATGGGGAAGTGTGAAAAATGGCATGGGGTGTGTAGATGGACAAAATCGCATGTGGAAGATTTGAATATCGCATGTGAAAAATGGCACGGGGTGTGTAGAATCGCATGTGGAAGATTGAATATCGCATGTGAAAAAAATGTCTAGCATGGGGTAATGTGAAAAATAGCATGAGGTGTGTAGAATCGCATGTGGAAAATTGAATATTGCATGTGAAAAAATGGCATGGGGTAATGTGAAAAATGGCATGGGGTGTGTAGAATCGCATGTGGAAAATTGAATATCGCATGTGAAAAAATGGCTAGCATGGGGTAATGTGAAAAATGGCATGGGGTGTGTAGAATCGCATGTGGAAAATTGAATATCGCATGTGAAAAATCTGTGTGTGTTTTACTGTTCATCTTCTTCGATTGTTGGTCGATCATTGTCAGTCTTCTTCCGTTTGACCCTTACAACTCCCAAATTAGTAGTTCTTATTATCGATATCGCACTAAAAGGAACGAAGGGAGGTTGGGGAAGAAGATTTTCAGGTTTTTGAATTTGATTTAGGGTTTGATTTTGAACTATGATCGGTCAATTACAGAGATTTATGACCTCGCAATGACGTTTAACCTTCCTGGTATGATTTAGATATATTAAAATGATTAATTTAATCATTTAAATTAGTTTCGCTCGCGTTTGATCGATTGAAGATCGTACGGCTGAGGGCATCGCGTACATAATGTAGGATAAGAGGTATTGTACGTTAACCGGCCTCTATATATATATATATATATATATATATATATATATATATATAGAGGAAGGTTAACGTACATTACGGCTTAACGTACATCACGTACGACAGGTAATTACGCACGTTCATTTTAAAATCACGCACGTTGTAACTCAAAAATCCAAAATCACGCATGTTGAAACACATTAATTACGCATATTGAAAACATTAATCACGCATGTTATATAACAAATCACGCACGTTGTTGTACGTGAAGTACGTTAAGCCGTAATGTACGATATACTTTTTCTATATATATATATATATAGGGGAAGGATAAATCGAAAACCCACTTGAGTTGAGTAAACTCAGAAAACCTTTGTAAAAAAACCATGTAAACTTAAGAAACATTTCTAAAAAAAATAGGAAATGTAATATACATATATTTGAACGTTTTTAAAAAAGAAACACAAAAAAACACCAAGTAGTTTTTTTTTAAAAAAATGTTACAAAATTTCAGGTTACATAATATATATGTCCAAAAAAAATGTAACATACAAATTTTCAACATTTAAAAAAAAAATAGTAAGCGCTTTTTACATTTTTTTTTTCATAAATAGGTCCGTGTACATTTATATTACATTCCCTATTTTTTTTAGAAAAAAATAAAAATGTTACATAGGGTTTATTTGGGTTTTCTCAACTCACATGGGTTTTCGATTTATCTTTCCCCTATATATATATATATATATATATATATATATATATATATATATATATATATATATATATATATATATATAGGGGATGAATCATGAGAAAACTAGTTTAAATGAGAAAACCAAAAAACTAACTAAAAAAACCTTAAAAAAACCTAAAAAAATACCATTTTTTTTTTACAATTTTTTAAAGAAAAATCGCTACTTTTTATGTATGGAAAAAAATTTTCAAAAAAAAAAAAAAAATTTTGTTGTACTGCACATGTGCACTAATACGGAAAGCCTAAACCACTTAACCCACCCCCCCACCCACACCCCCCAAAAATTTTGTTGTACTGCACAGTACAAAAATTTTGTTGTAATGCACATGTGTATACCGTTGAAATATGAATGTTACGTGGATCTTAAAAATCAAAATTTGAATTCTGGTGATGAAATCTGAAATAAAAATTAAAATTGAAATCTGGTGATTTGTTGTTTGTTTTGATAATTATCTTATTAATAAATAAACATTATGTGGATAATGAATTCAAATTAGGAAAGATGTAAATAAATTCAATTATCAAAATAATGATTTAAATCTAATTTTTTATATAATTACAATCCTACCTTTAACAACCAAAAAGGAAATTAAGGGTCTATATCTGTTCACGCAGTTCACTCTTGGGAGGTTGTTCACGCTGGAACCCTACCCTATATATATATAATTTAAAACCCAAGGCGAATAGGAGACCGCCACATCAAACCCAAGCCTGCCCCATGCCTGGTTTCAAACCCAAGCCTCAGGGACCACGCCCCCTAAGGGGTGGTGGCTTAGACGTTTTCCTCCAACCCAAACTCCATACCCACAGTCTAAGCTGTCTTTTAACATTTTTGTAAGTAAGGGTGGTCATCGTTTGACCTCAAGCCAATCATAGTGTCTTACCAACTCCTCTTTTAACTCTTTATTTTGCCTTAAATGTAAGAGGTGTTCCCTTGAGTGGAGTAGTCCATTTTATTATTTATTATTTATTATTTTTTATTTGTAAATATTAATAATAATTCAATATTACGTTTATTTACATTAAAAATAAAAATTGCATTATTAATTTAAACCACAAAAGATATGTTTGTTTATTTTTGAAATTAAAAATTACATAATTACGTTAAAAAATTAAAACTAAAGTTACTAGTCATTGTCGGTTGCCTCAAGGTGGGGTAATTAGAGGTGTCGGAGTTAGTTGCCGGAAAATCCCAAAATCTAGGATTTTGCCGGTGAGTGCTGACCGGGTCCCATATCTAACAACCAATCTACCTTCTTCCTTTTGTTGTAATTTTTAGAAACCTCTTTGAAAAGTATAAAGTTGTCTTAGTTCAACTGTTTGTAAATTTACCTTTTTATTATTTTCTTAAAAACATTATTAGTTTGTATAGTTATTAAACTTGTGTATTATACTGATTGTAAAAAAAAAGAGAAAAATGCCCGGATAGTCCCTGTGGTTTTTTCTTTTTTCACCTATAGTCCCCAACTTTCTAAAATTACATGAATAGTCCTCAACTTTATAATTTTCGTTCCCGGATAGTCCCTGGCGTGGATGAAGGTTAGTTTTCTTAGTTAAGTGAGTGTGAAATTACCTAAATGCCCTTCAGATTAAAATATAACCATTAAAACATTAAATCAAAATATATTACATATCAGATTTCAGGTGGGCCCACATTTTTTTATATTATATTAATTAATAAAAAACCTACCCAACCCCACCCTCTCTTCTTCACAGAACCATTGACACAACCATGGAGCATTGGCAGCCGACGACCAAGAAGCGACCAAGGAGCATCATAGCCGGCGACCCAAGGAGCATCGACTCCGGCCACCGGAGCTCAATCGAGTAAGGAGCATCGACATCGGTAATGATACCATCGTCATTCGTCACATCCCCGTCACCGAAGAATCGATCGGTAAACTAAGAGGACATTTGATGCGTCCACTGTTAAACTAAGAGGAGGGATTTCGATGGCGGTGGTGGTGGGTTTCGATGGGGAAAGGGATTTGGTTGTATGTTGTCGGAGATATTTGTCGACCGGAGATATGTTTTTCAGACGCGAAAAAGATTTTAGGTTGGATGGCTAATTTTCAGACGTGATCCAGGTTTTAGTCTCCTCCTTTGCCAATGAATCCCCCATGGTTAAGCAAGCATTTATGGCGTCTCTCTAAGCTCCACTGTAAGTATTTATATGTTGGACTTCCTTGATTCTATGGTTGCATTTGTTAAGATATGGTTAATCTTTTTTAATAGATCTTAGTTGTGATCGACACAGGCGCTATTTTGAATCTTCATGAGGATTGATTTTTCACTTTGAAAGTTTACGGTGGTAGCTAGAATCCTGGCCGGAGAAGACGAAGTAGGGCGGTGTTGATAACCGAAGGGAGGGTGAGGGTGGGATTGGAGCTGGGTTTTTTATTAATTAATATAATATAAAAAATATGGGCCCATCTGAAATCTCATATGTAATATATTTTGATTTAATGTTTTAATGGTTATATTTTAATATGAAGGGCATTTAGGTAATTTCACAGTCACTTAACTAAGAAAACTAACCTTCATCCACGCCAGGGACTATCCGGGAACGAAAATTGAAAAGTTGGGGACTATTCAGATAATTTTAGAAAGTTGGGGACTATAGGTGAAAAAGGGGAAACCACAGGGACTATCCGGGCATTTTTCTCAAAAAAAAAAAAAATAGTAAAGTTTAAGAATTATAAAATGATATTTTAAGATAAGGTATATTTACAAAATAAGAGATCGAATATGGTATATTTACAAAAATAAAAGATAGAATACCTAATGGGTGGATAAGAGATTTAGAGAAAAAAAACTGCTGAAAAAGAATCTTTAGCTCATAAATTGATCCAATCTATCAAAGTGATGCTACCTAGAAAATCGAATAACATTGTAATTAGAAATCTATCTATACTTTCTATAAAAGGAGAAATCACAATGACATAAGAAAAGCTGATTTGTCAGTAGGAGAGGCTGTCCAATAATGCTTTTCTTATGTCATCTCCGACAAGGTGGCAGCCATAGAGGGAGCATAGTGACTTCATAATTTAAAGATCTGCCATCAAACCACTGCCCTACTTTCAAATTTCAAAGGTCTGGCCCACATTCAATATGAAACCACTGATGTTCATTCAATATGAAACCACTGATGTTCATTCAAAATTCAAGCCACTGATGTTTCATTAAAATGGGAGGGTAATTTGAAATTTAAAACTTTATAGGGATATGTAATTTGCATTTAATGTCATCAGAGCTTCAATTCTTCTCTCTCTCAAATATAAATTCAAATCCAAATCCAAACTAGATCATAATTTCAAAAACCCATTTCAATCTCTCTGTCTACTCTCTCTCAACGTTCTATATCTAAAACTGTAGATACAGAGAAGAGGATGAAGACGACAGAGGCGTTGCATTTAACATCGATTTGAATATTATGCATAGCAACGGTAGTTTAAAAATAGATATTTTTTGATTTTTTCTTTTTATCACAAACTGAAGGTTTGTATGCTAAATGTTCGGGATGTGAGGATATTCAAATGTTTTCATAAACACGAACCAAGTAGGGTAGATTCCATGAGTAAGATACTATCCACGTTTGTATCAGTGGTCCTTCACGTAAAATGGACATTTTGGCACAATTTCATTTCGTTGAGTGAGAAATAATGGAGATTGTTGGAGTACATTGATGTCATTTGTGAACCTAGTGGACCACAAAAAGCATGCCAAATCCACAAATATTGAGAGACCACCGCTTCGAGCATAACTGTTAGGAACTGATGATCGCCTCTCATATATTGGTTGCCCAAATCTGTGGGACACATTCTCTAAACGAAATGCGTACAATCAAGGTTACCCAACATCCCAAGAAGGTATTGTTTCTCCTCATGAGCTTAGTACAAAAGCTCAACGTCATGGCTTATTGGTCTATGTAAGAACTCATGAGAGTGTATGCTACATACTGTTTCGTAGAAAAAATCTAGAGATTCACGGGAAGTCCTTTCGGGCATATTTAAATACTCTTTGTTCTCGTATGGAGGGTGATGTGTGCAAAATGCAACATATAGATTACATCAAATGAGGCATAAAAGTAACCCTTTTTAGTACTAATGTTGGAAAAATCGTGTTTCTTTCTTCCTTTTGAATTTACAGGACTAAACGAGCTTAAAAGAACAAAAGGAGCAAATAAGTAGCCAAAACCAACATAAATACAAAAGAAGAAATAAACGTGACATGCCCGACCCCTCGGCAGCATCCCCAAAGCAAAAACAAGACAATATAGTCTGACCACAGGGCCATGCCCAGCTGGGCATGGGGCGTGGTCAGAGGCCTGCACAAAAGACAAACCTGTAGAAGCTTCCACGCCCACTACGGGGGCGTGCCCAACTCAACACAACACGGGGTGTGGTTAACGCAAAGATACGCAGAATCTTGATAGCACAGATAAGAGTTGACCACGGGGCTGTGCCCAGGAGACACGGGGTCGTGTGGGGCCCTTTGCTAACACTTGCAATTAATGAAGGAAGGGAAGATGCTGGCCACGGGGCGTGCCCGCTGGACACGGGGCCGTGGCCAGATCTCTGTGCAGGCTATAAATAGGGGTGTTTGGTTCACTTGAAATGCATCCATTGGCAAACCACTACTCTCCCACTTTGCCACCACTCCACCACCGCTACAACACCAACACCCACCACCATCATCTATCATCCATCTTTAGAGTGTGTAGTAGTCTCGGGATCCAAGATTGATTGTAAGGCTTCTTGCCAAACAAATGCCATATTTGGTTAAACCTCTTACATCACTTGGTGAAGACAAGTATTTTATGTATTACTTTTGATTTTTAATCTTTCGGCACTTGTTTTTGGGTTTGTATTAATGAATTTAATAACTAGTTTCTTATGTTGAAGGTGAATTTTCTTTATCATTTTTCCGTGGTGTCTTGAGGTTACTTTACTGTCTATATAAAGTAAAAGATTGCATCATTCGTGTCTTTATGGTCTATATAATCTCGTTGATTGTAAACTTTTAAAACTCAAGGTTAGGGGAATGGTTTGGTAAAGTTCTTGTCTCGTTCAGTGTATAGATCCTGCGAGGACCTGGTTCAAGCTTACTAGGACCTCCTTCAATACCCACTGGTATTGGATGACGGGGGTGCGAATAGCTTGAACCCCTCATATGTAAACTACTATTAATACTTTAAACCGGCTTCTTGGGATTGTATCCTTGCTGACTCAAACCACTTAGCCGAGGGTAACGTCACCTTCAAAAGAGGGGCCTACCACTTTCCGCATTAACAACTTACTTAATTATCTTTCAATATTCCGACCATTTGGGATTGTATCCCTGCTGACTCAAACCATTGGGTTGAGGGTAACGTCACCTTCAAAAGAGGGGCCTACTACTATAACTAAGATAATCTCTTAAAAAGTCCGAAAGTGCGAAAATCATCAAAGGATACATTAAAGACGAGTCGGATCCAAGTGATTCTATCTTGTCTATCTGTTTTTATTTTATTTATCTTTGCATTTTTAGTTTTATTTTCATGTTTCAAAACTTTTCTCAAAAATTTAGATTGATTAGACGTTGAGGATAAACCGGTATTAAAAGCTCTTGTGTCCTTGGACGACCTCGGTATCTTACCAACACTATACTACGCTCACGATGGGTGCACTTGCCCAAGTGTGTGTTTAGTGTTAGTACAATATCGTGTTTTATAAATTTAAAACTTGACTAATACGTAAAATGGGCTTAAAATATCAATAAAAATATATAGCACTCGACGCACACCAAGTTTTTGGCGCCGTTGCTGGGGACCTAAGGATTTTAAGACAGCTTAAAATCGACGGCCTAATCATTTTTCAAAACCTTTTTAAAACTGCGCGCACATTTTTTTCATTTTTAGGAATTATTTGCATAACAGTAGCCTGAACACGGGGCCGTGCTCACTGAACACGCCCCCATGTTGCACATAACCAGTAACATTTTCTAAAACGCCAGATACAGGATCTGACCACGGGCCGTGTTCGCTGACCACGGGGCTATGGTGACTCTATTTCAGTTTTTAATTTTGTTTTCTGGTCCCGAGACTTTGTGGTCTGCTGAGTGATTCTGATGGATCAATACTCAGGAGGTTACAATTACTACTATGAAGAGGATGAAGAAGAATATTGTACCATTTGCGGTAATCCTCACTCGATGAAATATTGTGACCTTTCCGAGCCATCCACCTCATACACATACCATGAGGAACCAAGGTATGAATCATCCACCTCATACACATACCATGAGGAACCAAGGTATGCATCATATCCCTCACATACTTGCTATGAGGAACAATGGTATGAACCATCTACCTTGTATAAGGACCAAGGTTTGAACTTCCGCACTCAAGTTTTTGGGACACTTATCCCGCTCAATTTCACGAACCACCAACTATCCTCCCCGAAGCCGAAAGAATAATACAACGCCTCAAAGCTATCGAACGCTATATAAAAGAATCCCGCGCGAGGGTAGAGGCAATTTGTACTAAAGAGGTAATAATAGAAGAAGTAAAAATGGAAGAACAAATAAGTGAAAAACCGATGCATGAACCAAACAATGAAAAAGGTAAGTCCGAAAACGTTAATTTTCAAAAAGAGTCAATTTTTCAAGAAATTAATCTCTTAACACCTTCTTTCGAAAACCATTGTTTGGTACCTACTCATGCTAAGTTTTTAAAAGAGTTAAACACTAACACTAAAATTGACAAAATGGTAAGCATTAAGTTAACAAACGATCAAACTACGCTAATAAAAGATGATCCATTTGAAATTAACATTACACCGGTTCCATGTTTCTTTCAAAACACCTTTATTAGTAATATTACAATTGATAAAGATCTTTGTGTTAATATAATGCCAAACTACATTTTAAAAAAATTAAGTATTAGTGATTTTTCTCCACTTCAAATACCCATTTTTCTCTCTAATCAGAAAATAATAAAATCAATAGGAGTAGTTGAGGATTTGTTAGTGCAAACAAATCAAACGGTAGTCCCAACCGACTTCGTCATTCTTGATGATGTTCCACTTATGTTGGGACAACCTTTTGTGAAAACCTATCAAGCTTTGATCAATCGAAAACAAAATAACCTACCCATTCAATTAGGGGCCGACAAAAGATATGTCGATCTTGACCAATCATGAAATATCCAATCGGCAATGACGACCCCCTAATTGAAGATGAAGATGAACCACCCGATACGGAAGACGAAATCGACCACTTTGTCGAAGAAGAGGTCGCCATTAAACAAACATTTATGGTCCTTGACCAAAATGAGCAACCAAATAAGGAGTCGCCTAAAGACCCACCACTTGAGCTCAAAGAACTCCCAAAAGGAAGTGATAAAATTTGGTTCAAAGTCTGTAACCACCGCGTTACGGTATATATTTAAATAAATAAATTTTAAAATCAAATAATGTAGATAAATGAGTATAATACGCGTATTCATGTTTTCAGTTTTCTTATTGGTCAAAAATGTCATCTGATTAATACACGGTTCATACACGCTTACATTAAAGCTGAAAGACGGTAACAAAAGCGAGCTCACATGCATCAAGTTTGATTTCAGCATTAGCTACTTCACGTCGAGTGAACAACTGATTGACACTTGACCAACAATTGGTTCGAAAAGAGATGTCATTTCGCGTGTATTGCTTATTATTGTCTAGACTTGTTATTTTGTCGGCTCTGATACGTAACATGTTAAATGGTTCGAGTGTAATTAGTCGAGAACCAATCATATGGCTACAAGGTCATGTATATATTCCAAGTAAGACTGAAAATAGCATATAAGAATCAAACAAGAGGTTGCTTGAGAGCTTTTTTACCTATAAAAATGTGAAGAATCTTTCCACATGCACAAAGGCCATAATTTGAAGAACAACTTTACAGCTAACAAAGTTCTATATGACTATATCCATCAAGAACCCTAGATACTAATTGCCTGAATTAGGAAGCTGGTATCAGAAAGTTTGCTTTATTTGAAGAACCATTTTGATTCCAGTTTTATATCATAAAAAAACATACTTGATGAAAAAGAAGATAATTTTAGTATATTAAAATTATGATTCGTCTAAACTTCCAAAAATACGTGAGAAAACGTTGATTAATGGCACAATCATCGTATATGTGTTCTCTATATAGACGATTCTTTGTTAACTTCCATGTCATGCAGACTCTTTTGCCAAGTGTTAGAACATCCACGTTGAGTGTTAGAGCATCTCTACGCTGCTATCGTTGGTCACCCAAAGATGACGTGGCTGCTGATGTGGAGGAAAGAGGTAAAAGAAACGAAGAAATAAATCTGAGCCGTAATATTTTATTTTGGGAAAATTACCAAAATGTCATTTGACCAAGTGGTTTTTACCAAAATGTCACTCTCAGGCGTCCATGGAGAGACGCAATAACAAGGGGATGCGTCTAGCTGACCATCTATTGCGTCGTTTAGTGTGGTGCTGACACGTGTCAGACAAGGTTATTGCGTCAGCAACAGACTCCTCCAAGGAGTCAGGCAGACTCTTCCAAGGGTCGGGCAGACTCTTCTAAGATATCTTTAAAATACTTTAAGAAAATACTTTAAAATATTTTAAAAAATACATTAAAAAAACTTAATTCAGGCAATTGGTATTTAGGGTTCTTGATGGATATAGTCATATAGAACTTTGTTAGCTGTAAAGTTGTTCTTCAAATTATGGTCTTTGTGCATGTGGAGAGATTCTTCACATTTCTATAGTTAAAAAAAGGCCCAATCTATCCGGACACCCTCTGTGCCTATTTGGACACTTTTTGTGCCCTAGACGCCTCGTATAGGGCTATACGAGGCGTTTAGGCACTGAATTCAAGGTGGTCTTCAGAGGGTGTCAGGCACAAAGTTTAAGAAACCCTAGACGCAGAGTACAGCTCTATACGAGGCGTCTAGGGCTTGGGTTTTTATTTTGGTTGAAATAAGGGATGTTTTGATTGGTTTTGGTTTGGTTTTTTTGATAGTTTTTGAAGATGTGTTTTTTATCGAAATTTTTTTTGGTTTTAAAAAAAGTTTTGCTTTTTTGTTTTTTACACTATAAAAAAATCAACTATTTTAAAAATCGGCTCCTTAAATATATTATATCGATTAAATATTATAATGTTTTTAACATTTTACTTTTTTAAATATTATTATTCCGATTAAAATTTTATCTCGTTCAAATATTGTTTCTGTATTATATTCAGGGGATATATTGTTTCCATATTATATTCAAAAGATATATTGTTTCCGTATTATATCAATTTAAGACAACAATCATTAAGTAACCGAATAACTGAAAACAAACATAAATATGACATATATAAGATAAGTTTGTACATCCATAACAAAAATATATAAGATAAGTTTGTACATCCATAACAAAAATAAAAACAACAACAAGTCTATCTATCCAAATCCGAATCTGGATCTGGCTGCTGTGGCTACTGCTGCTGATGTGGTGCTCGAGCTGGTAGAAGCGGTATCGAGGGTAATCCCTCTCTCTCTCGTCTATCCTGCTCGGCCCATACCAACCAACCTACCAAATCGTTGAGCCTGTCAAGCTCGGCTCGTACATCCGGATGTAGCGCAGCTCCTGGGGCATGACCTGGAATAACGTGACGCGGAAACTGAGGCGCCCCGGGAGGTGGCGGTGGTTATGGCATTGCTAGACCGTCTAAATCCACCGGAGGGTCCTCCACGGACACTGCATCGGCAGGATCTGTCGGAGGATAGACAAGCTCGAACTGTTCTGGTAGGGGCTACTCTCTCCATATGCCCCTGTTGCGGTTTTTAAACCGCGGGCCAACGGGGAACCTGCTGATCAGTGACATCCCCCACAGCGATGGAAAACCCATCCGCATCGGCATGGCAGCGTCCGTAGATGTGGGTCCTGCTCCGGTACGATGCCCAAAGAACGGGCAATGACGGTCACGTACGCGGCGCCATACAAAAATCCGCGCTCCTGCCGGTGATGAGCGGAGGCGTAGTACTGGGCTAGACCGTGTGCTAGTGCGCACGGCCTCCTGTACAACAAACAGTAAAAGAAAAAAAGATCTGTGGTCGTACACCACTCTCGGCTGTAGCCGCGCGCTGCAACAGAATAGCGAGCATATGGTGCATATACCTGCAGATAGTGTTAGCGAAATACAAAAACAGAGATTAATAAACAATAAACAAAATCACAATAATTCTTGTAATAAACGTACGTACCTGTACAATGGGTCGGTAATAAACGACACCCTCCCCTTCGACTTGTCGTGCTCCCAATGATTTAGCCCCGCAATCACCTGCCAAAACCCTAAAAGAGTGGGTCTATCAACCACCACTAGCCCCGCTGTGTAAACGTCAGTCTCGATCTCTTCCTGCATGTATAAACCACAATGCACCGCAAACTGTGCTAGCGTCATCGAATGCAAAACGCCAGCGAGCCTGAAAGAAACCTCAGGCGGAGGGGGAACATCTGGGTGCGGAAGCGGCACCGGGACCCCAGGAGGGTGAAATGTGAATGACGAAAGGAACTCGACCAGCAGCTCCCTGTAGCTCGGCGTGTGCGCCAACTCAAAAAAACGATGCCACAACCGGACACTGAATTTCAAATTAGGCCCTGGCGATGCGTGTAAAAATAACCTTCATCCCATGCTTCAAATATTGGGAACCAGATCGATTCGTTCTGATCCATTTCTTGGACAAGGTCCCTTCGAATGAGCCCCCATGAACTCTGATCCATACCTAAGCCCACAGCCACAGACCGAAACCCACAATGACTGTCCGACATCACATCTCGTATGCACGAGACGTGCGGATGAAACACTGGCGGAATGGCAGACTTAAACTGTTCGATGATTCCCACATACTCGTCCCCAATGATTAAAGGAAAACCGTGATCATCTCGTGTCTCTTTCTTCTTAGAACTCTTTGAACGGCTTAGGCTTGATTTGGGTTTTTGGGACCTTATAACCAACTGTTGAGAGACCTGTGACGGAACGTACGAGCTGTGGCGAGGTTTATCGTACTTACTTTGTCGGGAACATTCAAAGCACGTGTTTGCATTACCGAAGGAGCTTCTCCTCAATTCTTCATCTATACGAGAGGCCTCGTCCAACCTTTGTTGTACCTGCTTTGTTGTTGGTCGGCCACGAGTATTTTGTTGGACAACTGGTGGTTTCTTGGTAGATTTCTTTGGGGTCAACACCGCTTTAATCTTTGACATCAGGCTTTTTTGCTGAGCTGGGGGGTGCGACTCTAATTGTTGTCTAACAATATTTAGCTCTTCGACCACGTCAACGTCATCGTCTATTAATTTACAACTTTGGAAGTTAAGTTTCCGCCAGAAGACGTCTATGTCTTCAAGTGGAATCGGACGCTCTGCACGGTTAAAAACAACATTGTTTAAGTCACATGATTAACGGAAATATATCACACAAGTGTTGTACGTTTCACAATTATTACCTTCACTCATGTACTTTTCAATCCTACAAGCACATGGCAACCCGCAACTGTACCACATTTGGCAACCACATGATGAATGAAAGCGCTCCAAGACATCTAGCTTCCTAATTGCCCCTCCACTCAACAAGTCAAGGGCTGTATGGGATACTTTTCCAAGTAGGTGTTAAAACAGCGGGTGTTTGTGGTGGTTCATTCTTTTTTCGATGCTTTCTCGAAAAGTCTTCCTTATTTCACCGAACTGTGTCTCAACTATATCCCAGACACAACCAACTACACGGTCCAGCGAGCTCCTATCTAAGATGTATCTCTTTAAGTTGGCGTGTTGGCTCTCAACTCTGTTTGTGGTACGATTACCAAAGTTGCGCCTCTTATCAGTCCACGCAAAGACGAACATCTCCTTATAGTCTTTTAGCCAGTTATCGTACACATAATTGAAGACTCCTAAAAAGTAAAAATAATTTAATAAAATTTTCATAGGTGAGTCGTATGTTATTAGAAAAACTTACTAGAACGTTTGCACTCCATAAGTCGCTTTCGCATGTTGCGCAAGTGGTACTCGTAGATGGGTATGGATGGAGACTCAATCAATGTCCCCCAGAATGACAAAAATTTATCCCAGTCTTCTTCTGTGAAGGCAGCCTTGCAGTGCTTCATAACATTCTGTTGTATGTGCCACCTGCAAAGAAGCCTGGAGGCGTCTGGAAATACTTTAGCACACACGCCCATAAGGGCTAGGTCTCTATCCGTTAAAATCACACGTGGCTCCATACATTCATCCAACATTGACTTGACCTTCTCAAGCAGCCACACAAAGTTATCACCCCGTTCTTTACTAACAACGGCATGCGCGATAATAAACGATTTGTTGGTAGGCGTCATACCAACAATCTGGATAAATGGCATATTGTATATGTTTGTCTTGTATGTTGCATCGATCAGCATGACGTGGGGGAATGCACGCCACATGTCTCTGAGTACCGATGAAGAAAGAAGATCTCTGTTACAATCTCTGTTCCGGGTTCCTCCCGTGTCTCGTAAATAAAGTCGTTGTTTATCAGCATGTTTTCTAGTGACTTCATGGGAGTCAATCCTTGTCTTTATTCAGCTCTAATCTTCGCCACAACGTTTTGAACGTCTTTCTGAACATGAAACCTGTCGGGGTCCTGCTTCCTTATCGTTTGAAATATTTTGCGCGGCTCCATGTTTTGAGTTGTCAGCTGTTCGATCAGTTTAATTTCGGTTAGAGTAAACCTTCGCACAAACGCGTGGGCCGACAGGTCCTCACAAAGTTCGTGGTTATGTTCAATTTTTCCGTCTTTTATCTCTCAGGTTTCATACGGGTGGTTTCGCACAACCAGCAGGTAAAACGGGCAACCGGTTTTTTTGCTTCCGGCTTTTCTAAGTGTTGCTGTAGTCTGGTGCTCACCACCACGATCACATTCAAGCCATACCCTCCCGGTTCTTCCCCCGATTTTCTTTGATCGACGGGTGATAATAACGAAACCATCCGCGTTTGTTATTTCTTGTATCCGTTTCTTTAGTTCATGTAAAGAGTTGAAAACCTGTAACATCGACAATAATAACAATAACAACAATAATAATAATAATAATAACAATAATAACAATATTAATAATAATAATAATAATAACAATAACAATAATAACAATAATAATAATAATAATAATAATAATAATAATAATAATAATAATAATAATAATAATAAAATAGTAATTGATACCTGCTTTATTAAGTACGGATTGTCCGGGATGGGAGGTGCCTCACCACCATATCTACCATATCCACCATAACCACCATATCCTCCAATGTCCGGATTGTTTTGATGAACGTAAAGAGTGCTCGGGGAAATGAATTGCTGATGACCACTGTCTCCTCCGTATCCACCGTATCCACCATATCCACTGTCTCCTCCGTATCCACCGTCTCTTCCTTATCCAGTATCTCCTCCGTATTCAACGTCTCCTCCGTATCCACCGTTTCCTCCGTATCCACCGTCTCCTCCGTATCCACCGTTTCCTCCATATCCACCGTCTCCTCCTATCCACCGTTTCCTCCATATCCACCGTCTCCTCCGTAAGAGTATTCACACCCGTATCTATAATCCGGATACCCATGTTGCGTCGGATAACTTGGTTGACCAGCATAGTATGAGTCATCTATAGGGGCTGTTTCATCAACAGGAGGATGTGTGTTCACATCTAGAAACGGTCTGTTTTGTTTTCCTTATATACTAGACACAACCTCTTCTTGCTCATTAGAATCGGGAACGCCAGACTCCTCCAAAATAGACGACCGTATCATCATTAGTAAATAATAAACTAACACAACAAGTAATTAAAAAATTTAAGCTAATAACTGTTACCGGAACGCTTTCGAGCACCCAATTGTCGCTAGAATACTGCCTGAAGACATAATTGCCGTCCCTGTATGTTGACATTTCAACACTTCGGGATGATAAGATCACAAATGCAAACAACAAGAGCTCATAGAAGAAACAAAATGAAAGGAATGTTGAATGTTCGGGTGGACCAAGAATGCACTGTATGTTGCACTTTTATATGAGATATAGACGCCTCGTATAGCTCTAGACACCCCGTATTGCTTTAAGTCACATGTCAGACACATAGTCAAATCAGTCACTAAGACGCCTCGTATAGGCCTATACGAGGCGTCTTGGTACCCTCGTATTGGTCCCTCGTACAGGCCTAGACTCCCCGTCTGATGTGACTGATGTGACGTTGTACGAGGTTCAGAAGTTGGTCGGGAAAAGGAACCCTAGACGCCTCGTATAGGCCTATACGAGGCGTATATTAGAGTGTGGAAATAGGCAAAAAGGTGTATGAATATGTAGACCCTAAAAAATTCTCAAGCAACCTCTTGTTTGATTCTTATATGCTATTTTCAGTCTTACTTGGAATATATACATGACCTTGTAGCCATATGATTGGTTCTCGACTAATTACACTCGAACCATTTAACATGAATGTGTTCTTATTGTTCATCAAGAACATATTCTAGCTGGACTCCCTAGTGTTTTAAAGAATAAACACATTTGTAGTTTATAAACACATATTGCATCTTTTATAAATTCACGTTATTCCGCAAACAATGTCATTCACTTTATGCTCAATCACCATGTGAACCTTGACAAATATCTCTATCCATCTCTCACTATCACACACACCTTTTGTACCTAGGACAAGAAGGATCTTGAAAAAAAGTATCTCTATAACTTGGAAAAGAAAGAATATTGTTCCTTCCAGAAAACTCTATAAAATCACACCGCCCCCATAACAACCACCATCTTCTCTCAAGCAACTCATTCATCGATCCTCTTCATCTTCATTTACGCTTCATCCGGTAATGGTTACAGTTCCAGATCAAGTACTTCAGGTGCGGTCAGGTCTGATTCGATGTACAGCGGTTAGGTTTAGGCCGTTGAGGTAATCTGATTTATTTTTATTTAACAACCACCATCTGAATCTGAAATGGGTAGGGGAAAGGTGACGTTGAAGAGGATCGAGAATAAGATCAACCGGCAGGTGACTTTCTCTAAAAGAAGATCAGGATTGCTGGATTGCTGAAGAAAGCTCATGAAATTTCTGTCCTTTGTGATGCCCCTCATCATCTTCTCTACTAAAGGCAAGCTCTGCGAGTTTTCGACTAATTCTTCGTATGTCTCTATCCTCAGTTTTTGATGATTTTGCTTCAAATTTTATGATAACTTTGAATTACTATAACATTTAAGTTTATAATACCATAATTGAAGTGATGATCATCATGATCATATGGGTACATGCACCTTCGGAAATTTAAAAAAGGGCCTCAGATTTTTACTTGGTTCGATCTTTTTGCACCTTCAAGTATTTGAAAAAAAGAGACCCTAAATTTTTACTTCGTTTACTGATCAAGACGATCTAAAAAGAGCCTCGGATTTTTCCTTCATTTTGTCTCCCAAAATAATAACAAATATTAGGCCAACTTTGAATTCTTATAGCATACAAGTTTTAATCTTACAAATCATACCAAAATTAAAGTGGGTAAGTCAGATCTTTAATTTGTTTCTTACCTGATGTTATGATCATGATTTTTATGATCATGATTTTGTTGGTTAAATTCAAATAATACAGATAATCAAACAGCTAAAATTAGCAATATCTGAAGCTTGTCCTTTGCTACTGAATTATGGCATATTACCTTATAAACTTAAAGCACAAAGTCGGTGCCATTACATCACTCATACGTCATTACTAACTGATCTCTCTAAGCTTCCACTGTCTACCAACATCTTTAAATTGCTTCTTTCACTTTTTTTCTCAGATGAGAACATTTGGAAGTCTTTAGTGCAACATTCAGAAGATTAGAACTCAAAGGAAATCAGCAAATCATCAAATTTCGCAGCAAATCATCAGATTTCGCAGCAATGGGTTTCACGATTTTGGCTCTAGGATTCAAATCGTCTACAGGGCTTTCAAGTTGTAGGCTACCAGGACCTTTAATTTGCTGTTCAGGTGAGTTTTTCTTAGCACATTTTTTCCTTTTAATTGACGGTCTAGGGTTTCTTAACTTGAATGAACTTGATGCATGTATGGTGGCTTTGTTTTGAGTATATATTTGTTACTTGCTGAAGGCATTGGCTTTAAGAAATATTGCTGGGATGTTATAAATGTCAGTAAACTAAACTATGGTATGGATAAATTTCCTTTGTTTACAAATTTTGGTGGGATGTCTCCACATTTATAATGTAGATAAATTTGCCTTTTTACTCAATTAAGTGCTATTGTTTGAAGTATTGTGTAACCTCTATAATATCAAATATCTAAAATGCATATATATATATATACATTTTTATGTGTTATCCTTGAGAAACTTCAAGATTATACCTATTAAATGTAGAGCTCAAAAATCTTTGTAAAGGGTAACAGGTCAGGACGGGTCGGGTCATTTTAAAAGATGGTCGCTTTGGTTCTGGTCAAAATGGGGTTTGGCAGATCTGGGTACGGGTCAAAACAGACTGTTTTAACAAATGATCAATAAACGAATCCAATAAGCGATGTAGAATAATTTCGTTTGGTTAGGTTTCAAAAAAGGACCCGAGTAAAATAAATAAAATAAAAGCCGTTTTACCGAAAATTTAAAGTGAAATGTGTCATGGACATTTCAATTGTGCTATGTGAATGTGGGTTTAGGCTTATTTTGACGTTTCGTTTTGAAAAATTCTTACACATGCTGCATATGTTTGTGAATGTGCTTGGTGTTTATTTGAAATACATACAGCAATAAAAAAAAGAAAGAAACCCTTTTATGGTTAAACTTAAGTTCATTAACTAAATGTAGAACTCAAAAATCTTTGTAAGGGGTAACAGGTCAGCATGGGTCGGGTCGTTTTATAAGATGTTCGCTTTGGTTCGGGTCAAAATGGGGTTTGACAGATTTGGGTACGGGTCAAAACAGGTTATTTTAAGAAATGATCAATAAATGAAACGAATAAGCGATGTAAAATAACTTCGTTTGGTTAGTTTTCAAAACAGGACCCGACTAAAATAAATAAAATAAAAGCCGTTAACCGAAAATTTTAAGTGAAATGTGTGGTGGACATTTCAATTGTGCTATGTGAATTTGGGTTTAGGCTTATGTTCCTAGCCCCGACTCGGCCCGAACAACGACCGAGCCGAAAATTTTAACATTTCGTTTTGAAAAATTCTTACACCGAAAATTTTAACGTTCCACCACAGCCAATGCATGTGTGCTGTGTTTTGTGCATATGTTTGTGAATGTACTAATTGGTGTTTATTTGAAATATATACAACATTAAAAATCGATAGAAACCCTTTTATGGTTAAACTTAAGTTCATTCACGTGTAAATGCTGTACAAGCTAATAATTTGGTGAGCAAAAGTCTAATTTAAGTTTCATCAAAGTAAATAAGCATTTAATTTGAAAAAAATTCCAACAGTTTGAATACTTTTCCAATATACCTTGAATAAACTTGGGTCCACCGGCGGACTACGTATGTATGTCGTATTATACTCATGTTTGGTGAGAATCCAGTAGCCTTGACTTACTACTGGCGTATGAAGATGCCGGAAACACTTGGTTCTTACTCGATATCGCTTTCTACTCAAACAACCTCTTCCAAAAAGACGTCTTTAGCGGTATCGGGTGGATCCCGCCCGCGAATACAATGAGTGCCATTGGTGAAGTCTACCGAGTGGCGAAAGCCCAAACCCTTATCGCGATATTCAGTACCGTTCCCGGTTACTGGGATTCTTTTTCATGACCGTATTCATGTTCGCCCTCGCCATTCCTTACCACCACTGGACCAAAAACGAGAACCGTATTGGCTTCGTAGTCATGTACGCCTTAATATTCTTTTCCGCCAACTTCAGCCCTAACTTCACCACTTTCGTGCTTCCAGCCGAAATCTTCCCTGCAAGACTCCGTTCCACCTGCCACGGTATCTCTGCTGCAGCCGGAAAAGCTGGCGCCATTGTCGGGGGCCTACGGGTTCCTCTACGCTTCTCAAAGCACAGACCCGAAAAAGACCGACGACGCTGGTTATCCTACCGGTATCGGAATCACACTACTAGAAAACTTGGCAATTGCCACCATAATTTGCCACAGAAAAAATATGGTTGCAAAATTAGCAACCGTTTTCTCACCGAAATCTTATTGGTAGCAAATTCTATGACTCGGTCACAAAATGATAGCAAATTTTGCGATCGTTTATTTTCGGTGGCAATAAGGTGATAAATATATGTAAATTATAAAGTTTGGTGGAAGTTGCGACCACTTTGAGTCCACTTGGTTTTCGGTGGCCTTAGCGGTAGCAATAATGCAATATTAATTAAAGTGTAAGCGGGAAATAATGATTTTTTCAGCGCCTCTGTTTGATTTTTCCCCAAAATTAATGGGACTCAGTCATTCAATCGCTCCAAAACCTAATCTCCCTCAATTGAACCATCTACATCCTCTACTCCAGCATCACTGCCAACGATCTGGTGATTCAAGCGCCTCAATTTCTCGAAACCCTAACCATCCTCAATCGCTCCAAAACCCTAATCGCCCCCAAATGTAGCAGCCATTTCACTTAAACAACATCATCATCATTTGATTATGGTGATTTTAGACTTGGAATTGTGACATTGCTATGGAGGTGATCTAAGGTGAGTAAAACCCATAATTATCTTGTTCTCCATGTACAAGCACCAAAGTATGTACAATTAGACAGTTCACCCTCATTTTAGAATGTTCATAGTTGAGAATTTTTCTTCATCGTTCATATGTTCAAGTTTAAGGGTGTGATTTTGCTCATCATTCTCACATTTGCATCATTTATATTCTAAATGAACATTAATTTCATCTTTTTAGCTAGTTGTTATTGTGTACCAGTCAACCAGTCAAGAACGATTTCATGAGTTTGCTTAACCAGGCTTAGTCAGGTATCTACTTGTCTTACGGTCTGACCCACTTGAGCCTGTCACTAGTTTGAACGTTGAAGATATTTTGAACCTATTGTTCTTCCAGTAATATCCATCACTGAAGTAAGGTGTAATGTTAGTTAACCTAATTAGTTAACCAGTTCATGTTACATCGCTACTAAGCTAGTTTCTGTGTCTATTGTTATATGTTACATGCATATTTGTAATTTAACTAGCCTTTCTTTTATTTTCAGGGATATAAAGGAGATAAGGAGAATTTGGATAGATGTGAACAGGTGCACACCATTTTTCCCTTATATCATTGACCATCCAAACTCAATCATATAGATCTATTTTAGATTTCTAGTAATAGTTTTTTTTTTTTTTATAAAAATGATGAAAGGTTCCGCGTTGAGAAGCTAAACTCAAGGTTTTCTCTTATAAGTTACAGTTTAGTACACAGGTCAGAAGATATAATTACATGGATGTTTATATTTATATTAAGTATTATATTTAAATTTTGTGTTCTCTTTTGGAATTTAGGTTTTCACATCTTAGTAAGAGCCTATGCTATGTGTTTTTGTCAGTAGAACAGAACAGGCAAGTTATATTTTTACTCTAATCTTGAAGTTAATCATATCAGTGATGATTTAATTGTTTGTTACTGAAGTCATGTATATCAGGATCAAATACCCCCTTTTTCAACCAAGGTTGCCATCTGTTATATTGAATCTTTTTTAGGTGCTCATATTTCATATATTTTTTTTTTTTGCAAATATAAGCCCAGAGCTTGTTGCTGCAGACAAGTATATAAAGGTTAGTTAATTTGTGGTTGTGAAATGAAGTAGTTATTTTCTTTATATTTGTCATTTTGCTGGTTGGAATTAAGAAGATTTATACGGTAGACCTGGCAAACGGGTCGGGTTGGGTCGGGTCATGGGTCAAAACGGGTGATGGTATTAAAAGGTATTATAAGTTCTCTTAAACTCTACATGGCTTTTGTATCAAGAGAAGTAGCTACATGGAGAATCTAAGCTAACAAATTAGTCTTTTTCTTTGATTTCTAGCTCCTAAATTCATTGTTCTGTGAAACTTATGTGATGGTGTGTATTTTGCGTTTTTTCAGGCTTGGTTCAGTGATGTGTATGGGAGCAATGGTGGGTGCCTATATTCTTACACTATTTTCGCCTTTTCGGTATAAACTTCCGCTAGTCGTTATAAACTTTTGACTGATTTGCTTCGTCATGTTTGACCGATTATTAAACTTTTTTTTGCAGATAAAATATAGTAAAAGGGTAAGTGGTTTGATACTTGTTTCCCCTATATGCAGAGCAGCTTCTTGGAATGAACGGTTTTACAATAAGGTTAGTTCTTTCATATTTTTTTGTTTTCAGCATAGTTATCACTTTTTTGAGCATTTAGAAAATGTTGAAACAAATCTATGATTTTGTAAACATATTCTTGATCTGGTTATGAACGGTCACAATAATCTAACCAAAGTTTTTATTCATAGTTGATGTCGAAATTGCTTCAATATTGCGGTATGTGTGACATGTTAAAGGAGTTATTGATTCACAGATACTTCAGTAAGGTATATATTATTCCAACTTCTTACCTTTATAATACTTCCCCATACTCTAATGGACCTACCTAATTCACTATATAATTTTGATCACAAAATTTCTATGGGTTAAATCAGGCGGTCTGTGGTAGTCTAAAAGTCCCAGAATCAGAAATCGTTCGAGCATGCAGGAAGGTTAGTTGCGAATTTGCGATATAAAGTTTTTAGTTTATAATTGCCGGTCCCAAGCCCGGATAAAGGAGGAGGGTTTTGTTACTAAATATGTTGAAAACGATAATTTTGCAAAAGGGCCACCACTTCGTAGTTCGATTAGGGCTTCCGAAAACGTAGGAACGACACTGCTTAGGAACCAGAGCAAGTTCAATTTATTTTTTACTATTTCAAAATGTTATTAATATATAAAGAATTTCCCACTCCAAATACTTATGAATTGTCATATATGCAAACTTACATTAACTGTGAATTAACTTAAACCTGCGCCAGAAGCGCCTGTAATAATACTAGTTTCGTTAATTATGACTTTTTGATTTTATTCAGTGGTTGTTTGTTGTTTTGTAGATTGAAAAGTTGAAATTGGTTATCAAGGAGTTCTTTAAGGAAAAGGATGAAGAAAAAGAAAGATTAAATGGAATTAATGTTGGGTTCTTTGTTGTAAATGAAAAAGATAAAGGTGGATAAAGATACCATGCTCAATAGGATGTCATAAGTTGAAACGATCACGGTTCGAAAATATGCTATAAACACTTGGTTTTGAGTGTTTTGATGTTTATTGTATTAGGATGGTTTTGAAACAGAGATGTTCTATATACATTTTTCGGTTTTGTAGTTTTATTGAGTGTTTTATATAATTGTAATTTTATTGAAATGTACTTTTAATAAAAAATAGGGAAAATGAGAAATTTGTATGATGTGTTTGAAAACAATCAATGCAAGTGGTTGCTAAATGGTAGCATATGTTTAATGATACGGGCTAAATAGTTGCAACTAATTTTCAATGAAAGCGGTGGCTAAATGGTGACAATATGGGTGGCTAAATGGTACCAAAATGGTGGCAAAAATTCAATGAAAGAGGTGGCTAAATGGTGACAATATGGGTGGCTAAATGGTAGCGAAATGGTGGCAAAAAATTCGTAACAACGCGGTAGCAAAAAGACCTGGTAGTGTAGTGAACAAGTAGCGGTCGCAAATAATTTTGACGGTTTTTGTGGTGGCAAAAATTTGGTAGCAAAATATAAAAGTGGTGGCTATTTGGTGGCAATAGAGCAATTGACACGGGTGTTTTTGCCACCGCATATTCGGTTCCAAAATGGTGGCAACAAGGCAAATGTGACTGTTTTGCAACCATAAGTGCGGTGGCAAAAGCTCTATTTTCTAGTAGTGTCAGGTACACCCTCATCATTTTCGCTGTGGTCAATGCATTAGGATTGTTATTTACGTTTTTGGTTCCCAAACCTACCGGCAAATCGCTCCAACAAATGTCGGTTGAGAACGAAGAGGATATCGAGCCTACCTCAAACACAACTAACCGAACTGTTCCTGTTTGATGTACTAAAATTACTTCATATTACTCTTCTGAATGTTTATGTCACCAATTATCACCTAATGTACATGCGCCGCACCGCGCCGCATCGCGCGCGGGCACAATCCCTAGTTTTTCTAAAAATGGAAACAGATTCATGCACCTGATTTCATGTTAGATTACAGTTGTTATCTTACTGTAATTTATTTTTATTTTATATGTTTCTAAAAATGGAAACAGATTCATGCACGTGATTTCATACCGTTTTAGGGTTTATGATATTTTAAGAATAAATTAAGTGTTAAGACGAGGGACCCACAAGGAAAGGAACCAATGTGAGAACCAAAACACATACCCTAGGTCAAGTCATACTTGGTATCTCATCATTCTTTCTGTGTTGCTTTTCAATTTTTGTTAGAAAAGATAATGTTTTTAAAGGTTATTTCTATGGTCATTATGAATACAGTTTCTTCTGACAGAACTTTACTAGTGCTAGCTATCTTTTTAGATTTAACTCTTTATAAATATATAAGAGAGTTTGCAGCAAAAGCCATAGAAATCTTTATAGATGGAAATAAAAAGAGTACAAATCCGTTTTAATTTTTAATGAAATATATAACTATACAATTGAAAAATGGCTCCACGGAAGTTAATATGCTTTTGGAACTTTGAGCATGTTGGTTACAGGCCCCACTCCACACACACTCACAACTCACTTAAACTCTCACCATATGTGAATGTGAAATTGATATGCTGAACGTGAAAGGAAAGCTTGCAGTATTTGATAAAACAAAAAGGGTTACTCCTTTATTTAATAAACAAAAGGCTTTATATATAGCCATACAATATGTGAACGTGGGAATTAAAAATATTAAAATCCTAAACTATATCCTAAAGAACAGGTAATAGGGATGACCCACTCTTCAACTTAACATGCAGCTTTATAACGTGCACTTCCAAGGAATTCGGTCAAACTTGTTACCAAGTCTAATTCACTCATGCACAACATGCCACTATCCATTGACCTGTACCCGTTAAACCGTACTTGACCCGTATCCGACCCGATCAAGATTAATCCCAACATTCACCCCCTTAATCTTGATCCGGTTCTTTCTACTTGCTTCGTTGTTGCTTGCGGTCATTCTTTCTTTTCTTAACCATTATCGCTACTTTCTTTCTTGATTCGAATCCGTTCCTACTTGCTTACTTTGAATCATATTTCTTGCTGACTTGCTATTCGAACCACAAAGGTTCGATCTTGCTCTTGCTATACGAACCGCTAAGGTTCGATTTTTTCTTTCTTTCAGTTGTCGATTTTCTCCTTTCTTTTTGATCGACGCCCATTCTTTCATCTTTCTTTATATCTCTACATACACAATACACAAGTCACATTGTTCTCAGTTAAATATAAAGCTACTGATTCGTGAGTTATAGTGAGAGAAAGAGAGATCTGGTACCAACAGAGCAAACATATGTTCAACCTGACTACTAGTACTAGGGTACTCCTCGATCAGGACTGCTATATCGACTTATTGTAAAGTTGATGATGTTAATATCCATTGGTACTATTTTTAACTATGAGAACCGAAAACTAGACCCACACGTTACATATAGTGTTGTTTTCGATATATAAGTTCATGTGACGTCTTTTTGGTTAGGTCTATTTTAGCCCTCTATCAAGATTTCATGCAGTTGATAGAAGGGTTGTCGTTTTTAGGTGTTTTTATAGGGTGAGATTTGATTTCTAATATGTTGGATTTTTTATGGTGTTACTTTATTTTTTTTCTTAACCCTTTGTAATTTCTAGTTTCTCACTTTTAAACAAACTCTTTTTGCAGTTAAAGAAATAGCCATTTACGACCTCAATTTTGATATATTTATCGTGATTTCAAATCAATAACCAAAACCTTTTAACTTCAAGATCAATTTTGGATTTTTTGACACAAACCCATGTGCATACCGGTGGCTAGATACTCGAGAGCCGTGTATCTGTACGTCCCCATGACTCTAGTCGAGACATGGCTCTTATCACTGATCGGTCCATCCTTGGCTAGCCCGAAATTTAATAGCTTTGCGTTGTAGTCCTACATGTTCATACGTAAGGGTAAAAACGTCATTATATACCTGCTTAAAGAAACATTAAATTAGATATTGGAAGGATTATTAAGAGTTGTGGCACCCACCACCAGCATCCTCTATAAATACTTCAAGGAGGATGCATTCAAATGTAGCAAAGGCATTTGACCAGCTTATGTATTATTATTGTTATATTAAACAATCGAATGAGTTAAATATAATTTATTTTTTTTTTTATTTTTTTACCGTGAAGAAGTTTATCGATTTAAAAAGGTTTCAGTCTTCGATTTAAAAAGGTATAAGTCTCAACTTCTGTTTTGACCATACATTGAAGTTTAATTATATTCGTATTTTGCGTACTAAAGATCGACATTCTTACTAGGTTTTAACGACTGGAAATGGCATCGATGACCACCCAATTTGCCACATCGAGAAAGATGAGCATATATGATCCGTTCAACAATATCGGCATGTGCGACAACACGTTTAGACATGTTATTAGCCCCACTGATGCGTCATCGAGCTCTCGAGTCGACACACGGCTAGGGGTGTAAACGAGCCGAGCCGAGCCCGAGCCCGAGCCCGAGCCCGACTAGGCTCGAGCTCGGCTCGTTATATTTTTATGAAGCTCGACCTCGAGCTCGGCTCGGTTCGAGCCTACTTCTCTGAGCTCGAGCTCGGCTCGGTTCGAGCCTACTTCTCTGAGCTCGAGCTCGGCTCGCGAGTAAAACCCAAAGCTCGAGCTCGGCTCAACTCGGCTCGAGCTATTTCGAGAACAACCTCAAATGAGCTAAAAGCTCAGCTCGAGCTCGTTTCAACAGCGATTAAGCGAGCCAAAGCTCGGCTCGAGCTTGGCTCACCAATGTTATCATCATCATTATTATATTATATATATAAAAAACTAAAATTTTATTTAGGCTCGTTTGGGCTCGCGAGCCTAAACGAGTTTTGTATTTCAGGCTCGAGCTCGGGCTCGATAACTAAACGAGCTCTATTTCAGGCTCGGCTCGTTAAGGCTCGACTCGTTCGAGCTTTTAACCGAGCCGATCACGAGTAGCTCTCGAGCCTTTGGGCTTGTTTACACCCCTACATACGGCTAGCTAACAAGGTATAGGGTGTATCTTAACATGATAGCTTGTATAATAATGAAAGATGTAGCTCCATAGTTGTATGTGAACAGATCTCTTCCATAACATATGTGTGTTTATTTGAGAACAATAAATATTTAGACAGCTTAAACATATTACCGTGTGATAATATTTATGGTTCTTAATACCACAAATAAATTGCTTAGAGATTAAAAGACATCTTTAATAAAGCAAGACCAACATGGGTTTGTAACTTTGTAATGTGGATAGGAACATCCTATCTTACTTTTCTTGTAAATATGAATCTTGTTCTCTAATATATAGTTTTTCAACTTGTCACACTGAATACATCTATCAAGAATCGGCCGGACCTTCATTGGAAGACGAAGCAGCGAAAACCATGTCTGATAAGGTGATACATTCCTTCTTTAATTGCTTATGTTTTTCTTATATACATAAATGTGTATTAATGCTATATTTTTGCTTATCTACCTATAGTTGCAAAGAGGATTAGCATAAAACAGAGAAGCTGCACGTAAAAGTCGCTTAAGAAAAAAAGTAAATGTTTTATTTATATCTTCCATCACAATTAACTAATATGACTATCTCGACTTTCTACGGTTAATTCTTTTTCGTTGATGTTCTTTTTAGGCATATGTTCAACAACTAGAAACATGTCTTTTGAAGTTGGTGCAATTGGAGCAGGAACTTGAAAGATCTCGACACCAGGGTGTGTGTGGCGGTTTACTTAATACAAGCAATGGTATATCATCTAGTAACATCAACTTAGGTATGTAACATGTTACATAATATAAAGTTATGTACAACTTTTATCAATGCATGTAAAAAATTATTAATATGGACAACTTATATGTAGGTATCGTTGCGTTTGAGATCATGTATGATTTGTGGGTTTTTGAACAAAGAAAGAGGGACAACGAACTTAAGACTATGTTGCAAAATCAAGTAAGCGAACCAGATCTTCATATATCTGTGGACAGTAGCTTGAACCACTACTATGAGCTTTTCCAAATGAAAGCCAACGCTATGAAGGCTGACGTGTTCTATTTTATGTATGGAATGTGGAGAACGCCTATCGAAAGGCTCTTTCAATGGCTTGGATGACCACGACCATCAGAACTCATATGTGTAAGATGTGGCTGCTTACTTATTTTGATCGTATATTAAGAGTTCACATTTGCCCTAAATGATGGTATATATGTTTAAACATACTCTTATGTATCTTATTGTGATATGGAAAACATTAAAGAAAAACATAATTGCTAAGTTGAGATACAAACAGATATCTACCATAACATAAAGGAACATACATTTCATTTCTTATAAAACAAAATATATATGAATAGAAATAAATTAGGGTTAAGCAAGTTAGAATAAAACTTGTCTTTTATTTCTCTCTCTCTCTCTCTATATATATATATATATATATATATATATATATATATATATATATATATATAGTTTTTTAAGAAATAAAATTTATGATCTTGTATGTTATGGTAGATATCTTTTTGTATCTCTACTTAGCATTATGTTTTCTTCAATGTTCTACACATCACAATAACATACACAAGGGTATGTTTAAACATACATATCATATAGGGAAAATGTGAACTCTTAATATACGATCAAAATGAGTAAGTAGCCCCATCTTACACATATGAGTTCTGACGGTCGTGGTCCTCCAAGCCATTGAAAGAGCCTTTCGATAGGCGTTCTCCACATTCCACACATAAAATAGAACACGTCAGTCTTCATAGCGTTGGCTTTCATTTGGAAAAGCTCATAGTAGTGGTTCAAGCTACTGTCCACGGATATACGAAGATCTGGTTCGCTTACTTGATTTTGCAACATAATCTTAAGTTCATTGTCCCTCTTTTGTTGTTCAAAAACCCACAAATCATACATTATCTCAAACGCAACGATACCTACATATAAGTTGTCCATATTAATAATTTTTTACATGCATTGATAAAAGTTGTACATAACTTTATATTATGTAACATGTTACATACCTGAGTTGATGTTACTAGATGATATACCATTGCTTGTATTAAGTAAACCGCCACACACACCCTGTTGTCGAGATCTCTCAAGTTCATGCTCCAATTGCACTAACTTCAAAAACGACATGTTTCTAGTTGTTGAACATATGCCTAAAAAGAACATCAACGAAAAAGAATTAACCGTAGAGAATCGAGACAGTCATATTAGTTAATTGTGATGGAAGATAAAAATAAAACATTTACTTTTTTCTGAAGCGACTTTTACGTGCAGCTTCTCTGTTTGGTGGTAATCTTCTTTGCAACTATAGGTAGATTAAGCAAATACACACAAAAATATGGCATTAATACACATTTATGTATACAAGATAAACATAAGCAAACAAAGGAATGTATCACCTTATCAGACATGGTTTTCGCTGCTTCGTCTTCTAATGAAGGTGCGGCCGATTCCTGATAGATATATTCAGTGCCACAAGTTGAAAAACTATATGTTAGAGAACAAGATTCATATTTACAAGAAAAGTAAGATATGATGTTCCTATCCACATTACAAAGTTACAAACCCATGTTGGTCTTGCTTTATTAAAGATGCCTTTTAATCTTTAAGCAATTTATTTGTTGTATTAAGAACCATAAATATGCAAATATTATATCACACGGTAATATGTTTAAGTTGTCTAAATATTTATTGTTCTCAAGTAAACACACATATATTATGGAAGATACAACTATGGAGTTACCTCTTTTATTATACAAGCTATAATGTTATTTAAATATATGAAATCGCAACTATCTTTGAATAAGTTTGTTTTGATTTTGAATAAAGTTGTTGATCTTAGTCCGAGTCATAGGGTGGTAGCCGTTATTTACTTTTCTATTTAAAGGGTCTGCTGGTCATCTCTTTTGGATGCGAGTTATTTTGATTATTCGCATATAAAAGAGATGACTATCGGACCCTGTATATAGAAAAGTAAATAACATCTACCACCCTATGACTCGGACTAGCTAAAAACTTTATTAAAAACAAAACAAACTTATTCAAAGATGGTTACGATTTCAATCAACTGATCACGTGCATGGATATGAATCTCACGCCAACACACACCATGCATGAAAAGTTCTAGAGCAAGATAGCCTTTGCTTCAATCAACTTACGCTTTAAAGTGCCATCAATATGTTGGGAAATAACTTCTTTAGTAGAACCCAGATATTTACCACCTACAAACACGGTTGGAAACGCAGTATTAGAACCTAACCTCCGTAGGGAAACACTACAAGAAATAACCACTTTTAGCGGCGACACCATTAGCGGCGACAGGCCAAATATCGCCGCTATTGGTCGATCCGCATCCCGGAGTCTGAAACCAAACCCCAGCCGTTGATCCTTATCCTGATCTAACGGTTGGGGATTTAAAGGGCATTAGCGGCGACAAGACAATAGGCATTAGCGGCGACAGTTGTCTCCGCTAAAAGTCAATCCGTGTGAAGCTTGAAAAGAGCTGATCTCTGCCCTTGATGAGAGTATGATCCAACGGTTTAGGTTCCTTCCTGCTTTCTCTTCCTTCAACAAAAACACTCACCCACAAACACAAACACAAACACAATCACCAACTCCATCATCTTCACAACAACAACAACCTGTTACCACCACCACCGGATCACCACCACCGTGAAGCAACCACCGCCATCTTCACAACCAGAGCATCGCCGGACCATTACCGGAGCATCGTCGGAGCACCTGCATCTTCACCGGAGAATCACCTGCATCGCCACCGTCAACCACCACCGTAAATGACCGTCTTCTTCGTCACCGGAGCACCTTCTCCGTCAAGCTCCGACTTGTTTTTTAGTTTTATGTAGAAAATGTGTAATGTAATTTTATGTAAAAGGATTTGTTTGAGTTTATGGATGTATATATAAGATTTGAATGATAACACGGCGAGGAATTTGTGTTTATGCTTTGTTTGAGTTTATGATACATGAGATTTGAATGAAAAATTTGTGTAAAATGTTTTGTTGTTTGAGTTTATGAAGATTTGCAGGTCTCGGGCGAGCTTTCCGGCAATTCTCCGGTAAAAACATTAGCGGCGACGCTGACCTTTAGCGACGACAGGAGGCCAATAGCGTCCGACCAATACCGGCGACCATTTACCGGCGACGTGTCGCCGCTAAAGGTCAATACCGGCGACAATTTTAACCAATACCGGCGACAGCTGTCGCCGCTAAAGGTGGTCCATTCTTGTAGTGAAAACTCTAGATCAACATCATTGTCAACCTCATAAACTGCAGGACTTGCACCAAAATAATAGAAGAGAGCCTTGATACTATGGCACATAATGCATGTGCTTTTTGTGAAGACAACGACATCGCTCTGGGAAGCTAAAGCATTCACCATATCTATTTACTTACTTGATTAAATCTCAATGCTTGAATTTTAACTTGCTGAACTATGAAGTTATGGGAAGGATGAATAATATGAAGTTATGCTCAATCTTAAATAAGCAACACTAAAGGGAATATATATATGTATATATATAATTAATTAATTGCATGGGAATACTTAATTGCATGGGAAGGATGAAAAATATGCAGTTAGGCAAAGGAAATATAATTATATAATTAATTGCATGGGAAGGATGAAAAAGATATGTTCATTTCTGATATTTTTTATTTGGATAAAAGTGGTTGTAATTATAATTTACTTAAAGGGGATGAGATGTGTTATAAACAGGGTTGACGTGTATGCTATATCTTCTTATTCTTGAAGTAGATGGAGCATATATTTTTCATCCTTCCCATGCAATTAATTATTCACATGCAATTAATTATATAACTATATTCCCTTTGGTGTTTCCTATTTAAGATTGAGCATTATTTCATATTTTTCATCCTTTCCATAACTTCATAGTTCAGGAAGTTAAAATTCAAGCATTGAGATTTAATTAAGCAAATGGATAGGGTGAATGATTTAGCTTTCAAGAGTGTTGCCGTTATCTTCACCAAAAGCACATGCTTTATGTGCCATAGTATCAAGGCTCTCTTCTATGATTTTGGTGCAAGTCATGCAGTTTATGAAGTTGACCATGATGTCGATCTAGAGTGTGCCCTATGGAGTTTGGGTTCTAATATTGCGTTTCCAGCCGTGTTTGTAGGTGGTAAATATCTGGGTTCTACTAAAGAAGTTATTTCCTTACAGATTGATGACATTTTAAAGCGAAAGCTGATTGAAGCAAAGGCTATCTGGCTCTAGCACTTGTCATGCATGGTGTGTATTGGTATGTGATTCATATCCATGCACGTGATCTGATGATTGAAATCACAACTATCTTTGAATTAGTTTGTTTTGTTTTTGAATAAAGTTGTTGAGCTTAGTCCGAGTCATAGGGTGGTTGTCGTTATTTACTTTTTTATTTAAAAGGTCTGCTAGTCATCTCTTTTGCATGTGAGTTATTTTGATTATTCAATAAGAGTGAAAGTTCTCTGAGATCCTGTTGTGTTTCTTTATTCGCTACTTTATTTTTGTGATCAGTGTGCTTACTAGATTTAATATATTTTTTTAAAATACTAAAAATCTCAAGTCTAAGAGCTGCTCTTTTATGTCAGCCTTGTTGACTTTGTTGTACCAGAGTCAAACTTTAAATGAGTTTCTCACGTTTTCGCTATAAATGTGTCTTGTGCTTTCAACGATTTATAAGTGCATGTTTGGTTAGTCGGAATACAAAAAAACTTGATAAATCGAATGGTGGCGGAAAAATGATAGATTGAAGGTAAACATATGGATATCAACTTAGAATCATGGCAAAAGTATTCAGAATGTAACTAAAATTTGTGTTGGGTCTGGTTGGTACAATGAATTAGCTTAATTTTCTTGAAATAATAATTGGTTTGTAAATTATGTTGGGTCGCCTGGTTAACACACACAAACACACACTAGAACCCAAACTGGTTTGACTCTATTTGTTCATGTTGATTTGTGGATATTGTGAGGCGAAGAAACTGACTTGGGGAAAATGTTATATGTTAAATTACCTTAGTCGTCAAAAGGGTAGAAACACCAAAGAACTGTGAAATAAAAGCTTCAGTCAAGCGATTTATGGGTAGTTTGGATTGAAAGGTATAGTAAGTTAGTGCTATTTTTTGTCTTTCTTTTTTATTGATATCCATTTAATAATAGTTTTTGTAATGCTCTTGTTTCTTAGCTTATGGAAAGAGATTGAAGGTAACTTATGGTTTTGAGGTCGTTGGTATAAGAAGTGGCATTCTAAGGTATTCTTGGCTATTCATTATCTCAGCCTTTTATTTTACTCTACTTTATGCGTATGAAATTCACTATGGTGATGCTCATGCAACTGACATTTGGCTCTAATTTGGTCTTACATGTTGTGATTTGCAGAAAAGTCAACATTTAGCTATGTTTTTATGTGATGAGCTAATATCTTGGTCATGGAGAAGATCTCTTGGAATGCATTAAACTTATAATTGCGACCTCAAGCTTGAATAAAATTGGAAGGTTGTTAAGGTAATAGAAAACTATATCAAATTTACAACTATGTAGACTATTTTTAGTAGTTATCAAATTTAAAATTATGTATGTAGACTATTTTTAGTAGTTATCAAATTTAAAATTATGTAAAGTAACTATTATCCTCTCTGTGCTTATTTAATTTTTTTGTATTTTTTTTTTCTAAAGTTTAAAAACGCACACTTTTGACAGTAATGACCAAGTTCGCCATTATCATCTTCAACATTTATTTTTGACTTGATTTTTATTTTTAGTTTTTTAAACTAAATTTGTATTATTGTGTTGGGATCCTCAAGGAATTTCAAACAATATTATGTCATTTATTCTGCATGTTGATGGAGAGTGTGAGACATGGATGTTTAAGTGCTTATCTTACATGTTTTGTTTAGTTTTAAGTAATTATATGCATTGAATAAGTTAACTACGAGAAATTGTGGCTGTGTGCAGGTTAAATTGCTTAATTCGGGGAAGTTAACTGGGTTAGAGATGAAGTGGAGCGTCCAACGTTGATAAATGCAGCAAAAGGTGATGTTCGAGATGTGTTTCGGATCATAAACCATCTTTAATGTGAAAGATATAAAAGCTTGACTTGGGACGACAATATCAAGAAATTTTTCGGCAGACTTTGAGATGGGGGTTTGATTATTAGACTAGACTGTATGGAGCCCCGTCGCCGCCCCAAACTCCCCACCCCCCATGCCCGTCGCCGCCCCAAGCCCGACAACATCGGCTCCCACCAGCCGAACTCGACGCTCCCACCTCCTCTCTCCTTCTCTCACATATGCCTATACATACATACATACATATATATATACAAAGAGGTTCATCCCCCACCCCCTTAGGTCCATCACCCTCAAGCCCTTCCTACGTAGCGGCCCATCCTCTTAAGGATAGGGCTCTCCATACCCTCTATTCTTATATCTAGATTATTGATTTCATTCCACAAGAAGCATCACATACACGTGAATTGGAGGGGGCAATATTACTAACATCATAATTGGCATCATATACACATGTAGCCATAGTGGGGTGTTATTTTAATAAGCAAAATCAATTATATCAATTTTCTTGGGAAGACATCGAGATGCATACATAAAAGAGGATTTATTTTTATTGGACCAAAAAGAAAGTGAATCTCATCATCAGACTGGAAGGTATGGGGGCCGGCTGATGCCCGGCTAGGCCCGGCGCCGGACCCCCACACCGCCCCCCCTGGGGCTCGGCCCAGCACAAGCGGCGACCCACAGTCGGGCCGCCGTGCCTCTCTCCTTCTTCCTTCTCTCACATATACCTATACATATATACATATATATACACAAAGGGGTTCATCCCCCACCCCCTAGGTCCATCCTCTCCAAGCCACTCCTACGTGGCGCCTACGTGGCGGCTCATCCCCTCCAAGCCCATCCAAACCATACCTTCTAGTCTCACAAGAGGGAAGGAGCAGCCATATTCACGTGGGTTTCTAGTCAATAACATCATCATTGGCGGCTTGAGGTTAAGGGTTGGAAGGCACTTTGGTGGCTTTGGTTGTTTGATATCCCTCTGAAGGAGAGATTTCCTGCTCTCTTTCGTCTTGAGGTGGTGAAGACGTGCAGTGTCAAAGATCGGCTAGACGAAGGAGGTTTGTGGTTATGGAAGAATGAGCCAGACTCGGATGCGGAGAGGGCTGAATTGCAAGAACTTGGGGCTGCTGTGGCTTCGGTTTCTTTGTCTTTCGCCCCTGATAGGTGGTCATGGTTGGGTAGTGGCTCCAATGATTTTTCGGTTGCGGCTGTGAAAAAACATTTGGTTTCGCGGCGCGACTTTAGTAATCGGTTTATCATGGAAAAATGCAACTGGGTCCCAAAGAAGTGCAGCTTGTTCGCTTGGCGAGCAGAGATGAATCGGGTGCCTACGGTTGAAGCCCTCGGTAAAAGGGGAGTGGTGATTATCGATGATATGTGTAACTTTTGCAACGAAGGCCTTGACTCGGTTGCCCATATTTTCACTGCGTGCCCTTTAGCTTTGGGAGTGTGGGAGAAAATTAGTTTTTGGTGCAGGATCCAAAACTTTTTCGTTTTTTCGTTCAGAGATTTATTAGAGATTCACAATTTGGGGAGCAAAGGGAAGTCGGAGAGGGAAGCTATTTACGGCATTATCATCACAGCGTGTTGGGTCCTGTGGAAGGCTAGAAACAACTTGAGGTTTAATCGGATAAGGGATAATGCGGAAGAGATCTTTAGTGAGATAAGGTTTGTTAGCTTTTTCTGGTTCAAACATAGAGCTAGGAAAGGTATTTTAGATTGGAAGGATTGGTGTAAATTTGTAAACATATAGTCGTTGTTTGGTTCCGGCCCGGTCTTCGGGTTCGGTGTTGTTAATGAAGTATACTTTTCAAAAAAAAAAAAAAAAATCATATCACGATTTTTTGGAGCAACCTTCATTAATTTTTGGGGGGCTCACATAACTAAAAAAAAAAAACATCATCAATTAACACATGTGGGGGTGTGTGTTTGAAAGAGGCATTTTATGGATTTAATTATGAATGCAAACAATCAAATGTCAACAACAGATTTTTTTTTTAAAGGTGTAGATCGATTGGAAACCTAATACTGACTGCGCTTCAACCCTTTTTATCGGAAGCACAGCCACCCGGGTTCGAATGAGGGGGAGTGCAGTGCAGAAGTCTTCCTCACACCTCGTGGAAACTTAATCCCGACTGCCAGGCTCGAACCCGTGACCCCGGTAAGGAACCCCACCAAGGTGGGTAAACCTTGTCGACCCCCGACCCTTGCCCCGGGAGGCGGGCGGCCGCGGCCTACTCAGAGATGGTGGTATCGGTGTTTATCATTAATTTGGCAGCGGAAATTTCATCAGGACCGTAGTTATGAAATATTTTATCAGAGTAAAACACCACATTCTTATAATAATAAATATATTGGGATAAACCCAAGTTTCCATTACAAACATGTTTCTAGGGTTAAGCCCTAATTTATTGAAATAAAATTTCTTCTTTATTTAGATAACTTTTATAGCCACTTTTCCAAGCCTTCAGTGCTGTCCAGCTGGTTTCTATTTGGCTTTCACATTTTGTTACCTGAAACGCGTTTAAAAACATTTTATTAGCAAGAAATACTGGCGAGTGAATCCCAGTTTAATCAAAACATGTTTTATCATTTTACAGCATCGAGGGCAATCCAACAATTACATTTGTTTCCATCTACTTTAATTACCACCCACGATACTGTCAATTCTGACTGGTGGTAATGTTACTACTCATAGTGTAGTAACAAGTTTTGTATACAAAACCCCAACATACTGACGATAATTGTAGAATACAAATACTCAATCACTATTAAATATAAATTAAAACAATTGAGGTTTTGTAAAAACACTTTGTGAAAATAGGAATTACTCACATTGCTATTTTAGGTCTTTCCCTGTGACTTCCTGGTTATAATCTAATAAATTAAACAATGCACACGCGTTTGTATAATAACCCAAATTTACATTAGTTATACCCTCCCCGAGACAGAACTCCAACGACTGAGTCAGGCAGAGCCTCGACATGCGTTACGGAGCACTAGATCAATCGGGCAGCGTATCTAATACGTAACCGGGGGTTAAAATACTTACAACGAGACAGACCTTCGCTAATTAGGGAGTATTATACCCGATACTACTTCTGATTTTCAGAAATTTAGAGAGAGTTTTGAAAGTTGAACGATTTGTGAACTAAGCCGATCTCCTCTATATATAGGGTTGTCCAGGGAGTCCCTGGCGCCCCGCGAAAGAAGCCACAAGGGGCTTTCGCACCCCGCGAGCTAGGTCGGGTAGGGCCTATGGTTGATCAGTCATCGGTGTAGGTTCGACGAATGGTAGGACACGTGGCAGCATGGGGTGCGGCCTGGTGTCCAGGCTGTCGCGCCCCGCGACGGAGTAATTGGAGTCTGTCGTGCCCCGTGACAGACTTAAAATATTGTTTTTATTATATTTTATTTATATAAAGGTATTTCGGGTACACTTCTCGTATATGGGGTGTATTTTAGGACGTATAGAGGTGTTCTAAATATTTTAGGAGAGTTGTTATATCCTCCCCACCTTGTTTTAGACCTCGTCCTCGAGGTCTACTAGAACAGGTGTGGATATTTCTTCTGCATCTGTGATTCAAGCTCCCAAGTGCACTCTGGTCCTCTTTTGGAATCCCATTTCACTTTGACTAGAACTAGTCGCTTGTGTTTGAGATTCTTAATCTTCCTGTCTTCAATCTGTAGTGGCTTCTCTACAAACTTATGCTTCTCATTTACCTCTATGTCCTTAAAAGGTACCACTAATGATTCATCTGCTAAACACTTTTTGAGATTACATACATGAAACACATCATGTATTCCTGCCATTTCCTCTGGCAGTTGGAGCTGATAAGCTACGGGTTCTATTCTTCTAATAATCTCAAAAGGTCCAACATACCCGGGGCTTAGCTTTCCCCTCTTGATGAATCTGACTACTCATTTCCATGGAGAAACTTTTAATAACATTTTATCTCCTATTTGGAATTCCAATGGCTTCCGGCTGTTATCAGCATAACTCTTTTGACGATCGCGTGCTGCTCTTAGTCTATCCTTGACTTGAATAATTTTGTGTGTTGTTTCTTGTACTATCTCTGGTCCAGACAGTTGCTTTTCTCCAATTTCTGCCCAACAGACTGGGGTTCGGCACTTTCGTCCATAAAGTGCTTCGAATGGTGCGGCGTTAATGCTGGTATGATAGCTGTTATTATAGGAAAATTCTATTAATGGTAGATGATCGTCCCAATTTCCTCCGAAGTCAATTACACAAGCTCTAAGCATATCTTGCATTGTCTGAATTGTCCTTTCACTTTGCCCATCCGTTTGGGGATTATAAGCTATGCTTAGATTTAACTTGGTTCCCATTGCTTTTTGGAAACTAGTCCAAAAATGAGAAGTAAAACGGCTATATCTATCAGACACAATAGATAAAGGAATTCCATGCAATGAAACTATTTCATTAACATATAACTTGGCTAGCTGTTCCATACTGAAAGTTTCCTTCATTGGTAGGAATTGAGCAGACTTGGTTAATCTATCTACAATCACCCAGATTGTATCATTACCCTTCCGTGTCTTGGGTAATTTGGTAACAAAATCCATTATTATCAATTCCCATTTCCATGTTGGCATTTCTAACTGCTGCAATAAACCTGATGTTCAACTTTAACTTGTGAACGACATTTGGTAACATAAGCTACTACATCCTTTTTCATTCATATCCACCAGAAATTCTTTCTTAAGTCTTGATACATTTTATCACTTCCAAGATGTATCGTATACTTAGACTTATGGGCTTCCTCTAAAATTCGGTGGTGTAGGTTTCCTCGTTTGGGTATCCAAATTCTTTCCTTATGGAATCTCCATATTCCATCTGTTCCTTGTTCTAATTCCTTAATCATTCCTTTTTAATTTTTCAGTATCATCCTTGATTACTGATTTCTGTACTTCTCTAATCTGTCCATTTAAATCTATCTGCAGATTTAATTTAAGAGAACGTATTCTTTTTGGCTTTTCATGATACTTTCGACTTAAAGCATCGGCTACTACATTAGCCTTTCCTGCATGATATTGGATATTACAATCATAATCACTAAGAATTTCCATCCAGCGTCTTTATCTCATATTTAACTCCTTTTGCCCAAAAACATATCTTAAACTCTTATGATCGGTGAAAATGGTGAACTTACTACCGTAAAGGTAATGTCTCCAAATCTTAAGGGCAAAAATTATGGCTCCTAATTCTAGATCATGGGTTGTATTGTTCTCTTCATGATTCTTAAGTTGTCTAGAGGTATAGGCTATAACCTTTTGACGTAGCATCAACACACATCCATAACGTAACTTAGAAGCGTCACAATAGACTACAAAGTCTTCAGTTCCTTCTGGTAATGCTAGTATGGGTGTGTTGGTTAATCTTTGCTTAAGAATTCTAAAGGCTTCTCCCTGTTTTGGTCCCCATTCAAACTTAACAGATTTACAGGCCAGTTTTGTTAATGGAATGGCTATTCTAGAAAAATTTCGGATAAACCGTCTATAATAACCGGCTAGTCCTAGAAAACTTCTAATCTCCGTTGGTGATTCAGGGACTTTCCATTTAGTAATTGCCTCGATCTTTGTGGGATTCACATGAATTCCTTCATGGTTGACTATATGTCCAAGAAATTGCACTTCTTCTAACTTAAACTCACACTTTGAGAATTTAGCATAAAGCTTTTCTTTTCTCAATAAACTTAGGAGTGCATGTAGGTGCGCTGCATGTTCCTCTTTACTCTTAGAGTAAATGAGAATATCATCTATAAAGACAATTATGAATTTATCCAGATATGGTTTACTTATTCTGTTCATCATGTCCATAAATGCGGCTGAAGCATTGGTTAGACCAAATGACATGATGGTAAATTCATAATGACCATACCTTGTCCTAAAGGCAATTTTAGGAATGTCCTCTTCCTGTACCTTTAATTGATGATATCCTGAGCGTAAGTCGATCTTGGAAAAGAATCGAGCTCCTTGCAATTGATCAAACAAATCATCGATTCTCGGTAATGGTTACCGATTTTTAATTGTGACTTTATTTAATTCTCGGTAATCAATGCACATACGCATTGATCCGTCCTTCTTCTTGACAAACAAAATTGGTGCTCCCCACAGTGATGAACTAGGTTGTATGAATCCTTTCTCCAGAAGTTTATCTAACTGTTTCTTTAGTTCCTGCATTTCTGCTGGTGCCAAACGGTAAGGTGCCTTGGCAATTGGTGCTGTTCCTGGTAGCAGGTGGATTCTGAATTCGACTTCCCTATCCGGTAGTAGTCCTGGAAATTCTTCTGGAAAAACATCTGAGAATTGAGATACTACAGGAATATCCTTTAATTCCTTTCCTTTAGTGTTAATGATTATGGAAATCATATACACTAGGGATCCTTTTCTTGCATAACTTGCTTTTTTCATCACAGAGATAAATTTCGTGGATCGAGTTGGCTTATCTCCTTTAATTGTGATCTTTTCACCTTTTGGTGAATTTACTTGTATTGACTTTTGATCACATAGAATACTGGCTTGATTGACTACTAACCAATCCATTCCTAATACAATATCAAATCCTGCCAGATTCATTGGGTAAAGATTTGCAACAAAATTATGGTTTAAAATTTTTATTCTTGCTCCCTACAAGATTTTAGTAATCTTAATGGATTCTCCATTTGCCGTTTCTACTAGACATTTTTGTTGGACTTTAGTTAATGGTTGATTGAGAAGTTTGCAAAATGAAGTATTAATAAAACTTTGGTTTGCACCAGAGTTAAATAATACCTTAGTTAGGAAATATTTATCAGAGTAAAACGCCACACTCTTATAATAATAAATATATTGGGATAAACCCGAGTTTCCATTACAAACATGTTTTTAGGGTTAAACCCTAATTTATTGAAATAAAACTTCTTCTTTATTTAGATAACTTTTATAGCCACTTTTCCAAGCCTTCAGTTCTGTGCAACTGGCTTCTATTTGGCTTTCACATTTTGTTACCTGAACGCGTTTAAAAACATTTTATCAGCAAGAAATACAGGCGAGTGAATCCCAGTAGTTTAATCAAAACAGGTTTTATCATTTTAAAGCATTGAGGGCAATCCAGCAATTACATTTGTTTCCATCTACTTTAATTACAACCCACGGTACTGTCAATTCTGACTGGTGGTAATGTTACTACTCACAGTGTAGTAACAAATTTTGTATACAAAACCCCAACATACCGACGATAACTGTAGAATACAAATACTCAATCACTGTTAAATATAAATTATAACAATTAAGGTTTTGTAGAAACACTTTGTGAAAAGAGGAATTACTCACATTGTTATTTTAGGTTTTTCCCTATGACTTCCTGGTTATAACCTAATAAATTAAACAATGCACACGCGTTAGTATAATAAACCAAATTTGCATTAGTTATACCCTCCCCGAGACAGAACTCCCATGACTGAGTCAGGCAGAGCCTCGACATGCGTTACAGAACACTAGATCAATCGAGCATCGTATCTAATATGTAACCAGGGGTTAAAATACTTACAACGAGGCAGAGCTTCGCTAATTAGGGGGGGTATTATATCCGATACTACTTCTAATATTCAGAAATTTAGAAAGAGTTTTGAAAGTTGAACGATTTGTGAACTGAGCCGATCTCCTCTATATATAGGGCTGTCCAGGGAGTCCCTGGCGCCCCACGAAAGAAACCACAAGGGGCTTTCGCGCCCCACAAGCTAGGTCGGGTAGGGCCTAGGGTTGATCAGTCACCGGTGTAGGTTTGAAGAATGGCAGGACACGTGGCAGCATGGGGTGCGGCCTAGTGTCCAGGCTGTTACGCCCCGCGACAGACTTAAAATATTATTTTTATTTATATAAAGGTATTTCGGTCCCACTTCTCGTATATGGGGTGTATTTTAGGACGTATAGAGGTAGGTGTTCTAAATATTTTTGGAGGGTTGTTATAAACCTTCTCAGCTCACTTGCAGTTAATGAGGTTCGAACCTGAGCCTCATTTGAGAACTCAAGCACTTTCCACCACTGGACCACAAGGTCATTAGCAGTCAACAACAGATAATGTACATGCACGCACACATGTGGGGCTTGTGAAGAAAAGGCATCTCATGAATTGGAAATAACAAAAGAAACAGAATGTTGGACATGTAGCTTACAGTCTCGAAACCGTGACCTACGGTTTTTGTTGATTCTAAGACAAAAAGAAACAGAATAGTGGAGTTGCGGTTTACGTTGTGGACTATGGGGCTTACGAATCAAGGATCATGCACGTGACTTATTTGTGTGTGGGATTAAAGGGTTTAAAACCCTAATAAAAATACACTTCATGGGGGATGTTGGTCCCTCTGATGGGATCTTCCTATTCGTAAATGTAGTTGAATCGTAAAGTGATCAATGCGCGGAATTCATGTAATCACATAGCAGATATACAAAGACAATATTCTACTCTGAATCACCGTCTGAGATTCTATTGAATGATGTGAAAGTATACAGGAGCCAGAAAGAACTCAGACATACAAAAGGTAGGTAGCAAGTGAAAGTGTCAAAAGGTCCTAAATAAACTATCCTACCGGCTATATAAGGCAAGGACAGAATAAGAGAGTGCTGGCCGATCGGCTGGGCTAGCCGATCGGCTGAACATCCTAACCAATCGAGTAGCCTGCTTGATCGGCCGGGCTGTCCGATCGGCTGGTCTAGCCGATCGGCTGGCATCAACAACACTTAACAAAAACTTCACCGATTCTGTCCTGCTTTACATACTCACAAACAAAACATACATACAACTATACAAAATACGACTACTTGTTGACGGAAGCTACAGACGTTATTGCACTAACAGACTCCCCCTCGGATGTAGCTGTAGTTCCTTCCAACATAGTCTTTATTTCCTCCTGTTGCGTCTTCTCTCCTTTGCCTTTTGTCTTCTTTGTTCAGCTCGTTCCTCTAACATCCTCCTTCTTTTATGCCTGCCCTCATTTATCCACCACTTCCGGTATTCTGGGTCGCCATCACGCTTTCGATCCCATTTTGGAATTTTGTTCTCTTCAGATTCAATAGGCGTTTGATCTGTAGGCGGCACATACCCAAGATTTCTTCTTCCCCTCTCTGCAGCTTTCCTAGCTATCTCTTTCTGTCTTTGACTTCGCTTGTATACCTTCAGAAATTCATCAACTTCAAGATCTCTCCATTTAGTCTTCCAATTTTTCCCTGAGTTGATTTCTTTTGCAAAGCAAACATCTATCACACCTTGATACTGCATAGCTATCTCTTTGTCTTTCTTGTCATAGATTATCTTGTTGACAAACATACAATCTATATCTTTCTTCGAACAGTTGACCAACCACATAGGATCCAAAATACTAATTCTCTGTCCTTCTCCAGTGGTCTTGTCAAACAAAGAAATAACTGCTTCAGCTGTAGAAGGATTATATAGCCAAGCTTGAAATAGATCGTAGAAATCTTGTTCAATGGCTCCGAGTGGCATATTTTTCAAACATCTTGGAGGCTTTACATCTAACGTAATATCTTTTTCTCCACTCTCCAAGTAAGTAAAAATCTGCTTCGGATATTGTGGTATCCAATCTGGATAGTTGTTCTTTGCTTGCCATTTAATGTAATTCCACAAATCCTGATCACGTTCTCGAACTTCTGGACCGTAGTAGTATTGCTTGATATTCTTTGTAACCACCAACTCATCTACGTCCCACCAGGGTAAAGTAGCTATATCAGCTAAGAACTCAAAATACTGTACGCCCTGCTCCCTTCTGATTGCATAGACTTTCAAGTCTTCTAGATATCCCCAAGATAAAATATCTCCCCAAGAAAGATCTTTGTTATGAGTAAAGTATTGAAGAGCCCTTAGAGTTTTTCTTTCTTTCGGCATATTCTTGAACCATCGTTTTCTTTCTTCGGCTGTTATTTCTCTAGGAACTGGTTCAGGAATATCTGCTGTAGCAACCCTTTCTTCAATCTTTCTTCTCAACTCGTCTTCATTCTTTTCTTGAAACAACTCTGTGAAAGTAGGGAATGCAACATCTTCACCTTCATAATGAAAATCCACCCTATCTTCTTCTGAATCAGATGCGCTTTCAACAATCACTTCATCATAATGATCAGCTTCATGAGGGTATCTAGGCTCGAAATCTTTTGTAGGTGAGTGAGGAATTTCGTCTTCAATATCAAATTTAAATTTTCCATCTTCCAATCCCAATTCCTCCAACATTTCAGCCCGTGATCTTTTAACCTCTACCTCTCCTTGTTGTTTACCAGATAAGTAAATGACAGTAGGGTTAGAAAGAAATACCTGATCAACAGGTTGTTTTCCAGATGATGATGCTTCATGATCAACTTCATCCTCCTGCTCATTTAGCTCATTATTCATCAGCTCATCCACTCTTTCTTGAATATTTGGTTCACTGATTAATAAACCCGAAGCACCCTGATCATTGTCGTCATCACATTTGTCATCTTTATCAGACTTATCATCAGTTTTATCATCTTTATCATCAGAATCATCTTCATCATCTCCGAACAACTCTCTATCAGAATCTTCATCCACAACCTCTCCACGTGCTATCCTTCCTTTTCTTTTTAGATCCATGAACTTTAGCAACTTTGCCACTTCTTTAGAATTATATGGCACAGGGTAAGCATTTCCTACTAACACAAATTTGTCAGTTGTATACTCCAGCAATAGAACTTCCCTTGCTCTTCTTCTTCTTTGAATAATTTCCACCCTTCGAAGGACATTTTCTGCAATGAGAGGTTCAATAGGTTCACCAATAATCAAGTATTCTGGTTCATGATGCTCTTGAGCTTCTGCTTCAACCATTTCTTGATCATCGTCAACAACTTCTTGTTCTTGAATCACAACTTCTTCAATCATTTCAATATCAGGTTGTGAAGAAGAACCTCCAACCTCTGGTTGACTTGAAGATGCATCAACTATCTCAACCTCTTCAACTATTCCTTTGTTCTTTAGATTTGCTTCTTCAGCCATTTGACGTTCACGCTCCAATCTCCTTTCGTTTGCTCTTATCACATCAATTTCGTCAAACGCAGCATGAATGTTCTTCTTCAAATGACTTTCAACCACAGCAACCAGCATCTGAAGTTGTTGATCTTTCATTACTTTATCAGCTTTCATGGCCTCCATCTCCAATTTCATTGCCTTCATTTTATTAGATGAAGCTTCACTTATCTCATCAAGAAGCTGATTTAACGTTTGATTGACATTCTCCAGATCCTTTGTCTTGGCATTCAAAGAAGATATCTCTTGTGTTAATGACTCAATCACTTTAGAATTACCCTCGGCCTCATCCTTCATCTGATTCATTCTTTTCTCCTTCTCAACCAACGCTGCAACTATTTTATTGTGAGCTTCCATCAATTCATCAATTTCTCTTCTCAGCATATTACGTTCTTCCTCAGCTATTGCTTTCTCTTTTTCCAGTTCTTTAACTCTCTTAGTTAAATCTTTAACCGCTTGATCATTAAACATGTCACTTTCACCTTCAGGCATATCTTCAGAGAAAATACCAGTAGCCGACCCAATATTATCAAAATCAAAGTTAAAGTCTTCTTTCTGTCGTGATGACTGAGGAATCTCTTGTTGAGCAGGTTTTGGACTAGCAGCTCTGAATCCAGTGATCTCTACATAATCATCATCATCTGTCTTCTTTTCTGTTTCCACAACTGGAACTTCTTTTGTTTTCACCTCCGGTTCTTTTGGAACATCAATACTTGGTGATTTTTCTTTCTGAACATGTTTAGCTGCCTTTCCTTCCTTATCTTTCTGGGACTCAGCTCCTGATTTCTTTGATCTGACATTTATGGGAATTACACCCACTGGAGCTGCCTTTCGTTTCTTTCTCTGTCTCTTTGACTTTTCAGGATCGTAAGGAGAATCTTCTTCATCTGAACCCTTTTGTTTCTTTGAAGGTCTTTTCTTCAACTGAACCTTTCCTTTACCAACAGTTTCAGGAATTAATTCAGATTCAGATAGAGTAGCTTCAGAATCTCCATCACTTGAACTCCTTAAAGCTTCTGAATCGGGTTGAACCTTGGTCACCTTTTCAGAATGAACACTTGTTTCTTGAGCTTGCTGTGCTGCAACTTCTTCGTTTCTTTTCAAATAGCTTTCCAAAGATTGCTTTAACAAATCAGCACCTGGTTCAATCACCACTGATGGCTCTAGAACTGTCTCATCCACTAGCTTCTTCTGCGGCTCTCCAGAAGACCCTACAAGACAAACATAGACAATAAAATTAGTATCATTTAAATCATATGTGATCTAATTGTCTTAATGCTCCCCCTTTCACTATACCCTTTTCTCCTTCTTTAAGAAAAACAACCGCAGGGGATGACTTAGGTGTCCTTTTCCTTTTTCCATCTCTAACATGCCACCACCTAGTCTTTTTCTCAACCATCTCATTCATCCTTGAGTCTTCATTGTCTGAGTTGCTGTCTTCATCTCTCCATCTATCGTTCTCAGGAGCAACATAAGCTTTATCTTTTATTCTACAAATCAACTGCTTAGTTTTCTCATCCTTGTCCTTTGTAACTCTTCCTATTGTTGTCTTATTTACAACACTCATCTCCATCACATCCTCACAATCCTTCGGAAGATCTTTGATTTTGTCATTTAGTAGCATCATGATGAATCTAGGATACATGATGTACTTATCTGCTCCAGCTTGGCAATTTTCCTTCATGTACTCAAAAATCACTTGTGAAATATTATATCATCTGTTCAGCACCAAACTTGTAACCATATTCATGATGTAATCTGCAACCTCATCGTATGCACCATTTCTATGTCCCATTGAGTGTATCATACAGTGCATCAAATACCTATATGCTTTGGAGAAACTTCTCTTGTACATCTTTCCATTTATGTGCCCTGTGAATCCCATTCTACACCACAAACCTTTTACAAGACGTTCAGACATGATTGTTGGATCATTGTCAGAATCTTGTAAGTCAAGAACTCTCCTCACATCTCCTACATCAAAAAAAAAAAAAAAAAAAACTTAAACTCCACATCTATATCTTTTCCAACTTGATCCTTCTTTCTCAAAACTGCATGTATCATTTTGTCTGAATCTTCATATCTAGCAGTGTTCCAGAATGCTCTAACATGTGATTCATAAATCACAGTTTTATCAGACATAGCTTTAGCTATCCTGCTTTCTCTAAAAAATGTTGCCATCTTTTCTACCATAGTACCAGTGGTTGATCCAGAATCAATTTCACAAGAAATGTTATGACTCTTGTCTTTCTCTTTTCCTCGTCCTTGTAAAAATTATTCAGTGAAAAATTATTCAAACAAGAACATGAAAATTTTGAAAATTTTTCTAACACATTGACATTCCTATGTGACAACACTACAGAAACGACTGGTCTGGTCGGTCGAAGAGCATTACTGTTCGATTGACTGAAAATGATTATAGTGACAGTTCCTGGTCGATCGGCTGGTCCAGCCGATCAGCTGAGAATGAAAAAGTGACAATGCCTGGTCGATCGGCTGGTCTAGCCGATCGGCTGACAATGTTATCATTGCTGTTCGATCGGCCGGTCTAGCCGATCGGCTAGCACATTGCTATTCGATCGGCTGGTCTAGCCGATCTGCTAGCACAAAGCAAAACCTCATTCCAAGCACTTAGCACAATCAAGGCACATTTTTCCAGACATGAACTATCTTATTCAATCAACAGCTAAGGCACATTAAGATTGCTGTCCGATCGGCTGGTCTAGCCGATCGGCTGGCATCTTCGATGAAGAACAGTTCTAATGATTAAAAAAATTTTATGCTAATTATCACAAATCAAGCACAGATCCATGTTCCTAATGTTGTCGCGATCAAAACCCTATGTTCATTTTTGTCTAATTTGTCATAAACAGAGTTTAATTTAACAATGAACATGCCGACTGCCATAATGCTTTAATCTTAGATCTATCAAGTTTTAGTATGATTTTTCTGAAATTGAACCGGTAAACTTATAGATCCTTGCATTACGAACAAAACCCTATAACTAGATTTCATCAAAACATCCTAAATCTGAGATAACAGATACCGACAGATATGAACATGAAGAACACTAACAATTTTAAAGATTTTGATGTTAGAGAACATACCTTTGCCATTTGAGATGATGAGTAAGCCAACAAATCAAATCTATTTATGCAAAGAGAGATGAAGATCAAATGAAATTAGTGAATCGACTGAGAAAGCTTTTGGTTCGATCGGAGTGTGAAAAAGAACAAATGAAGCATGGAACCTCTATTTATAGTGTGTCATTGAACCGGCTAGGCAGTACGATCGGCTGGTCCAGCCGATCGGCTGGCCTGTTCGATCCAAGGCACTTTGACTTTCAAAAAGATTTGACTTTTTGATCTATTTCACATTATCAGTGTTCGAGAAATCCACTTAAGTATCTAGGTCCAAGCTAATGACCCTAGGTACTTAATTTGTCGACCAAGTTCAACTTAATGACCTTGGTTGACTCGATGCAAAAACAAACTGATATTTTAAACATTTTTCTGAAAATTTTACAAGTTTCAACTTAATGAACTTGCATTTTGACTTTTTATTTTCTTTGTTTATATCAAGATTAGCTCCCAAATTGTTTTTCAGCTCAGAACAACTTCCTGCAGCTTGCATCAGACTGTGAATCTGAAGATCAATCTTCCGCTTTGGTTTGTCAAAAATAAAGCAGTAGTATAAAATCTTTTTGAGTTTTCAATGCAGATTCTAAACTATAAAAGTATAACTGAAACTGAAAGGCAGAAAGTAAAGAAATCTATTTACAAACATATTTTTGATGAGCGTGTCAGGGAATCATATCAGCTTTTTAGACATGTTACAAGTACCGTTAAGCTTTATTTCATATTCAGGATTAAACAATTCACCTCGATTTTCGATATACTGATCCTTTTTAAGTTTTCTCACAGTTTTCAATTTATTCAGGATACGATTTAGATGTCTTATTAACTTGACTCATTTATGTTTCCCACCTTTTGAATATACTCCCGTATCAAGTTCCCAATATTCAGTCTTACAGGTGAGTATACCACAGATGATATCTGCAAGGGGTTAAATGCGAGGGCCGTGAGAGCTCAGGTCGATACTTCCGTATACGCAGAGAGATGACGGCTTCGACTTTTCGGTGTGTCCCCTTTAGAGGATCTTTTAATTTCAACAGCAACGACTATCAATTTTATTGTTTCATCAGCTTGCTGAGGGTGATGCTATGTTTCAAGCATTTTGCGTAAAGTATTATTCGGGGACTAGGTCAGAACTTCCATTCAGCAGAAGTCCCGGAATAATACCCCAGATATCACTGAGTATAAAGACCTAGTATCTCAGAATAAGGGACCTATCAAACGAGATTTCAGGGGTTACCTATATATCCAAATAGTGTTCCCCACAAATTAAGTCTCGTTTTGTATTTTAAGTTTATATCCCGAACAAATCTATTTACTGTGCAAAAACCTATCGACACATCATTAGTGAGACTGTTTAAACCTTTTAAAACTTTACAAATCTTTAGCATACCGTAACAGTCTAACTGATGTACTATCATTTTCCCTTTTACACAGGCTCTTTTTCATTTTTTATTGTTTTTGAATTTTGGAAATTTATCATGTTTTTGGCTTTTTGATTTTTTAATGTTTTTGGATTTTCTAAAAAGTATATACAAATATACCTATCTCCCCCTAAAGACCAAAACAGGTAAAAAATCGACAAACCATTGCAGATAGATTATCAACATCATCTACAGTGGTATCCTCATCAACGCCAACGATTCCATCCTTCACCGACAAGAGCATCATACCATTAAGTTTTAAAAGATATTTAAAACGTGTTCTATCAAAAGCCTTGGTATGTAAATCAGCTTTTTGCTCGTCAGTGTGGATTTTCTCAATTCGTATCAACTTTTTCTCGAAACAATCGCGAATAAAGTGATGACGAATTTCTATATGTTTGGTTTTAGCGTGATGTACTGGATTTTTTGTTATATTAATTGCGGCCTCATTATCAACAAAAAGAGGAGTGTTAAGAAACTGCAAACCGTAATCGCGCATCTGTTGCTGTATCCACAGGATCTGAGAACAGCAACTGCTGGCAGAAATGTACTCTGCTTCACATGTGGATAGCGCCACAGACGTTTGTTTCTTACACTGCCAGGTGACCAAGCGAGGTCCAAAGAACTGGCATCCTGCAGTTGTTGATTTGGCATTGACTTTGCAGCATCCGAAATCCGAGTCGGAATACCCTTCGAGCGTAAAATCACCTTTTCTAGGATACCATAACCCCAACGATAGAGTTCCCTTCAGGTAGCGTAATATCCTTTTCACGATGATCAAGTGCGAAGCTCTTGGGTTAGATTGAAATCTTGCTGCGAGGCACGTCGGATACATAATGTCGGGTCTTGAAGCAGTTAGATACATCAAAGAACCAATCATGGAGCGATAAAGAGTTTCATCTGCCTTATCTCCGGTGAGATCTGGGTGAATTCCATGATTTGTTGCTAATGGGGTTGCCGCAGGAGTAGAACCTGACATTCCAAATTTCTCTAGAATATCATGAACGTACTTTGTCTGGTGTATGAAAATTCCTTCAGGAAGTTGATCAACTTGGAGCCCAAAAAGAATTTCATTTCTCCCATTGATGACATTTCGAACTTTTGCTTCATCACTTGTTCAAAATCTTTGCACAAGTCCTCATTTGTTGACCCAAAAATTATGTCATCCACATAAATTTGTACTATCAGCAGGTGACCGTCGACTATCTTTGTGAAGAGGGTGGCGTCTATTGTTCCCCGGATGAAGTGATTGGCTAGCAAATGCTGAGATAACGTCTCATACCAGGCTCTCGGGGCCTGGTGTAAGCCATATAATGCTTTATCCAAGAGATACACTTTATTCTTGTGGTGTGGATCGACAAAACCCGGTGGCTGTCCCACATACACTTCCTCCTTCACTTTGCCATAGAGAAAGGCCGACTTCACATCAAGCTGGTAAACTTTAAAGTTTTTCCATGATGCAAATGCTAGGAAAATTCTGATTGCTTCTAGTCGTGCCACAGGAGCGTATACTTCGGTAAAGTCAATTCCCTCCTGTTGACTAAAGCCCTGAACAACAAGTCGAGCTTTATTTCTGACCACTACACCTCTGTCGTCCCTCTTACACTTGAACACCCATTTGGTGTTTATTTTCCTGTGACCCTCTGGTAAATCCACCAATTTCCAAACACCTAATTTCTCAAACTGGTTTAGCTCTTCTTGCATCGCGTTGACCCAAGAATCTTCAGTAAGCGCCTCTTTATACGTTCGAGGTTCAATCTGCGAGATAAAACAACATAGTGAAAATTCAGATTGTAGAGGTGCTACTGATGAATATAAACTACTAAGCCCTTGGTCAATTTGATGTCTGGTGCGAACTCCTGATTAAAGCTCTCCGATGATCAGCTCCTCCGGATGATATGAAAGAGTTCTAGGCATTACTTCACTCGGAACATCTACATTGCCTTCCAGATTAGTGACATTTTGGTCTGCACCTTCCTCACTGATGGGATCTGTTTGACCTAAAATCTGGATTTGCTCCCCCTCAGATTCAGAATCCCCATGATCAAAAGTTGGACCAAAATCAGATGTTGTGTCATCATTTGTTGTTGTCTGATTCTCTGGAGTATCATCTTGTTCACCAGCATTACTAGGACCTGCTTCATCATCATTTGAAGTTTTCTGAGATTTCCTAGAATACTGTGCTGGAAATCTTTCTTCTGATGACTCATAGTTTCTAAGAATATCCATCTCATCAAAGAAGTCTTCTTCATCTTCAGGTTCTTCCATCACATCAAAGGAATCCCACAACGTGTCATAATGGTAACGCCATGAATCTCCTGGGTTCTGAGGCAGCATCGTATTACCTTGACATTCAACATTTGCAGCTTCAATAATCCGCTTTTCACTTGGCACAAAGACACGACGCAGAGGACTTGCATATCCAACAAATATACCCTCGATGCACTTTGGACCAAATTTTCCAAAAGGTTCTATCACCGTACATGGTGACCCGAACGGTTCAAGATACTTCAAGTTAGGCTTGCGGTTATTGATCAATTCAAAACATGTTTTGTTGAATTTCTTCACAGTGAAAACTCTGTTGAGAGTATAGCATGATGCAGAAACAGCTTCAGCCCAAAAATTTATTGGAAGTTTTGAATCTGTGAGCATAGTTCTGGCTGTCTCGATTAGCGTCCGATTTTTGCGTTCTGCTACTCCGTTTTGCTGTGGAGTGTACGGAGCACTAAACTCATGCAGTATACCTCTTTCTTCACAAAATTCTTCCATCTTGTGGTTTTTGAATTCAGTACCATTATCACTTCTAATTCTTTGAATACGCCTCTGGTACAAATTCTCAATCTTTTTGAATAACGCCGTCAGACTGTCAAATGTTTCATCCTTTGTCTTCAAGAAAGATACCCAAGAAAATCTAGAGTAATCATCAGTGACGACCAGACAATAGTAATCTCCTGTAATGCTTTTGACATTCACAGGACCAAATAAATCCATGTGCAGTCTTTCCAACGGTCGTGAAACTGAATTGACTTGCTTTTTGGGGTGCGACTTTTTCTTCTGTTTGCCTTTAATGCAACTTACACACTCCCCTTCTAGATGAAAACCTTTTATGTGAACTCCTGTAACCAGATCATTATGCACCAAATGATTCATTTTTCGAAGATGTATATGCCCCATCTTTCGGTGCCACAATCTTGACTCCTTCTCAGTTGCTTTTGACACAAAACAGTGAGCCTGACCTGTTGTTGTAGTAGCTATGCTCATATCCAACACATACAGGTCGTTGACTCTTGGTGCCCTCATGATGACCCACTCTTCAGGAACAACAAATCCCGGTTTTAGAATCAAACATTCTTTGTCAGTGAAATGAGTGGTGTACTTTCTGTCACAGATCTGAGAAATACTTAGTAGATTGTTCTCCAGCTCAGCAATGTAATTGACTCTTTCAAACGTTACAATTCCGTTCGTCAACGTTCCTTCACCAACTATACGACCACCTTGATTGCCCGCGAATCCGACATATCCTCCATTTATATTCCTCACATCGTACAATAATGCAGTCTTCCCTGTCATATTTCTGGAAGCTCCACTGTCCATGATCCATCTTGAAACAAGTTGTGGAAGAACCTGCACATACACAAACATGATTAAAATATTTCAATAAAGGATGCCGATACATGCTTCACGATCAAGGAAGCTCCGGCAATTCAATTTGCTTAGTCAAACATCGAGTCCACCCAGGCCTCATCAGCCTTAGGTGTAACTTTGACTCTTGCAATTTGAATTTTGAAATTTTCAGCCTTGAGAGGTGGAAAATTTGCATCATAATCAATCGCAATTGGTTTTCAGACTTTTTCACCTCAGAAGTTGAAATTTTCTTCTCATTTTTTGGTTTCCAAATTTGTTGAGATAATGGAATTCTTTTCTTTTCAGGAACATTCATCTTCACCGATGTGGTAGAAGATGATTGTTTTTCCATTTCAGAAACCTTTGATTTTGAACCACTTGCTTTCATTTTTGCAACTTTTGGCTTCCATGTTTGTTGAGTTGTTGCTACCCGTTTGTAAAATTTACCATTTTTAATTTCCATCTTCTTTACAGGTTCAGTTTTGACTTTTGTGTTGTCATTTTTCAAACCCTTTTTCTCAACAATCAATGGATCCTTTTCTTTCTCATTTTTCTTCTTTCAATTTTCAACAACATCAGTCTTAGGCTTCAAGTTGGTGCACTTTCATGCAATATGCCCTACTTGATTGCATCTGAAACATGTTCGGTCGTCAACAACCTGACTAGTGCCTTCAGACTGAGGTTGTGAAGCTTTTTCCTCAAAGAACTCTTTGTTCGATTTTGAAAAGATTTCAGGTTCTTTATTAGAAAATGAACTTGAACTGTTCACAAAAACTTTCTTTTCAACAAATTTCTTGTTTTGAACATTTTTCTTTTGATAAGACTTACCCCCCTGATATCCATTCGACCAATTGTTTTGATTGTTATTAAAACGTGGAGGAATAACGGGTTTCTTATAGTAAGCTTTATCCTTTTCAAAATTCATTTGTCTTTTTCTTTGGTTCAAACTCTGCACTCTTGTCAGCTCAACTTCGATTAATTTGTAAACATTTTTCAATTTGTTGACATTTACATTCTCAATCGGAAACTCAGTATCCGAAAACAACTTATCTGAACCCAACATCTTGTACATGACAAGATTTGGTTCTTCATTTAAGTTGTTCTTGGATTTTTGTTTCGGAATGTATTTATCCAAGAAACAACCATCATCTTCATTTAAATCAGACTCTAGGAGCCGTATAACAACAGCGACCCTCACGATTTTTTTTGAAAGGCCAACAAATTCATTATTACACCAAACCAGCATGGCCGGCCCTGAGGGTGGGCGAGGAGGACCACCGGCCAGGGCCCGATATTTTAAAGGGCACGTTATTTAAAAATAATCCGATATTTATACGTAAAAAAGGTAAATTAATAGGGTATACCCATATAAAAACCAACATAGGACCACCTACAAAACTATTTCTCTGGCTTAGATTAGTTACTAGCCCATTGTCATTAGGTTTAGATCGCCTAATATCCAATTGCGTTAAGACCTAAAGGCACGTTTTTTCGAGTTCGAACAGGGTACACGAATTCTTGGGACCGGCCCTGCAAACCAGCTAGCAAGCTAGCAGGTTACTAGCTTACAAAGGTACAGTACACCAGGAAATAGAAAAACTTTACATGTCAACTACCACCCCAATCTATGCATATTAAAACTACTCCAAATACTCCAATCCAAATTCAATTGCTTAGACCGAGCCTTTATCCACATAAAGGACAGTCCCTTTACCTCCCCAATAACCTTCTGTAGTGAGCAATGGCCTTGCTCAAAGATGACTTCGTTTCGGCACCGCCAAATATACACCAGAAGACCGTATGACAAATTGCTTGAGATAAATTTCGTGGATCGAGTTGGCTTATCTCCTTTAATTGTGATTTTTTCACCTTTTGGTGAATTTACTTGTATTGACTTTTGATCACATAGAATACTGGCTTTATTGGCTACTAACCAATCCATTCCTAATACAATATCAAATCCTGCCAGATTCATTGGGTAAAGATTTGTAACAAAAGTATGGTTTAAAATTTCTATTCTTGCTCCCTGCACGATTTTATTAATCTTAATGGATTCTCCATTTGCCATTTCTACTAGACATTCTTGTTGGAGTTTAGTTAATGGTTGATTGAGAAGTTTGCAAAATGAAGTATTAATAAAACTTTGGTTTGCACCAGAGTCAAATAATACCTTAGTTAGGAAATATTTTATCAGAGTAAAACGCCACATTCTTATAATAATAAATATATTGGGATAAACCCATGTTTCCATTTCAAACATGTTTTTAGGGTTAAACCCTAATTTATTGAAATCAAACTTCTTCTTTATTTAGGTAACTTTTATAGCCACTTTTCCAAGCCTTCAGTTCTGTCCAACTGGCTTCTATTTGGCTTTCACATTTTGTTACCTGAAACTTGTTTAAAAACATTTTATCAGCAAGAAATACTAGCGAGTGAATCCCAGTAGTTTAATCAAAACATGTTTTATCATTTTACAGCATTGAGGGCAATCTAGCAATTACATTTGTTTCCATCTACTTTAATTACCACCCACGGTACTGTCAATTCTGACTGGTGGTAATGTTACTACTCACAGTGTAGTAACAAATTTTGTATACAAAACCCCAACATACCGACGATAACTGTAGAATACAAATACTCAATCACTATTAAATATAAATTATAGCAATTAAGGTTTTGTAGAAACACTTTGTGAAAAGAGGAATTATTCACATTGTTATTTTAGGTTTTTCCCTGTGACTTCCTGGATTTAATCTAATAAATTAAACAATGCACACGTGTTAGTATAATAACCCAAATTTACATTAGTTATACCCTCCCCAAGACAGAACTCCAACGACTGAGTCAGGCAGAGCCTCGACATGCGTTACAGAGCACTAGATCAATCGGGCATCGTATCTAATACGTAACCGGGGGTTAAAATACTTACAACGAGGCAGAGCTTCGCTAATTAGGAGGGTATTATATCCGATACTACTTCTAATATTCAGAAATTTAGAGAGAGTTTTAAAAGTTGAACGATTTGTGAACTGAGCCGATCTCCTCTATATATTGGGCTGTCCAGGGAGTCCCTGGCACCCCACGAAAGAAACCACAAGGGGCTTTCGCGCCCCACGAGCTAGGTCGGGTAGGGCCTAGGGTTGATCAGTCACCGGTGTAGGTTTGAAGAATGGCAGGACACGTGGCAGCATGGGGTGCGGCCTGGTGTCCAGGCTGTCGCGCCCCGCGACGGAGTAAGTAGAGTCTGTCGCGCCCCGCGACAGACTTAAAATATTATTTTTATTATATTTTTATTTATATAAAGGTATTTCGGTCCCACTTCTCGTATATGGGGTGTATTTTAGGACGTATACAGGTGTTCTAAATATTTTTGGAGGGTTGTTATAAACCTTATCACCTCACTTGCAGTTAATGGGGATCGAACCTGAGCCTCATTCGAGAACTCAAGAACTTTCCATCGCTGGACCACAAGGTCATTGGCAGTCAACAACAGATAATGTACATGCATGTACACATGTGGGGCTTGTGAAGAAAAGGCATCTCATGAATTGGAAATAACAAAAGAAACAGAATGTTGGACATGTAGCTTGCAGTCTCGAAACCGTGACCTACGGTTTTTGTTGATTCTAAGACAAAAAGAAATGGAATAGTGGAGTTGCGGTTTACGTTGTGGACTATGGTGCTTACGAATCAAGGATCATGCACGTGACTTATTTGTGTGTGGGATTAAAGGGTTTAAAGCCCTAATAAAAATACACTTCATGGGGGACGAATGATTGGAGCCGTATAACAATAGTCACCATCACGATTTTTTTTGAAAGGCCAACAAATTCATTATCACACCAAACCAGCATGGCCGGCCCTGAGGGTGGGCGGGGAGGACCACCGGCTAGGGCCCGATATTTCAAAGGGCACGTTATTTAAAAATAATCCGATATTTATACAAGGTAAATTAATAGGGTATACCCATATAAAAACCAACATAGGACCACCTACAAAACTATTTTTCTGGTTTAGATTAGTTACTAGCCCATTGTCATTAGGTTTTGATCGCCTAATATCCAATTGCGTTAAGGCCTAAAGGCACGTTTTTTCGAGTTCGAACAGGGTAAACGAATTATTGGGACCGGCCCTGCAAACCAGCTAGCAAGCTAGCAGGTTACTAGCTTACAAAGGTACAGTACACCAGGAAATACAAAAACTTTACATGTCAACTACCACCCCAATCTATGCATATTAAAACTACTCCAAATACTCCAATCCAAATTCAATTGCTTAGACCGAGCCTTTATCCACATAAAGGACTGTCCCTTTACCTCCCCAATAACCTTCTGTAGTGAGCAATGGCCTTGCTCAAAGATGACTTCGTTTCGGCACCGCCAAATACACCAGAAGACTGTATGACAAATTGCTTGAAATGCCTTCTTGAATTTAGCTGAGCCACCAACATACTGGTGTAAGTCAAGAAGGTCTCTAACCCGGAATGCGTATATCGGTTGTATCTTGCACCATTGTGTTACAAGCTGCCATATCATTTGGGCAAAACTACACGTTACAAAAAAGATGTTCCGTTTCCTCTTGCTCCTCGCCACACATCGGGCATAAACAATTAGGCATGTTTATATTTCTCCTCACTAATGCACACCTTGTCGGTAACCTGTCCAAACACGCTCTCCATGTAAGAATCCCGACTTTCTTAGGTACCCAATTGTTCCAGTGAGGCACGTATTCCGGGTCGCTAAACCTCTGCTTTATAAGGCCTTCTTTTATGCTCCCAACCGTAAACTTCCCTGAGCTGTCCAAAGCCCATTGCCATTCATCCTTCATATGCGACCTACAAAAAACCATTCAACAAGCCTACTAGCTGAACTAACGCGGCCGCCTCTACACCATCCGAAATAGCCCTTCTCCATTCCCAGTTCCACCCCAAACTCCCTCCTAACCAACGATCCGAAACTACTGCCATCTTTTTCTTTTCCAGAGCAAACAAAGTTGGGAATCTTATAGCCAAAGTCTCATCCCCACCCTAATAATCCAGCCAGAACATAACACTGCAGCCACCATCACGATTTGGAGGGGGTTTTTTTTTTAATTCAAGATTGATTACCCCTTCACCAAAAAGATAGTGGCGGAACATCAACGATTTTGGCAGCTTTGATTGAAGACTTTTGCTCTCACAAATCACTCAACATCATCATCAAACATCATACGTCTTCTACGCCAAACTCCGAGTTCATCATGAACTCAACCTTCGGCCAAGTTTCGGAAGATCGTACGAACATCATGAGCGGCTAGTCGCCCCGTGACCGTCTCCGGGAATACGGTTTATGTACGAAACGTTGGGTTGTTTATTGTTACGACTGTTTAGATTAGGATTCGATTAAACATTCGGTTAGTCGTTTCTATTGTTTTTGTTTCGATTAAACAATATTTGATTATCGTAATCATTCTCGTTCATCAATTATTTGGTTTGTTCATCAACAACCGGGATTAAATTCTAGGATGTCATTGTTTTAAACCTTTAATCATTGAATCTGATAATGTCTATGAAATTTGGAATTGGTAGTTTACTGGATTACTATTTATTTGCATCAATCCTTCAGTTTCGATCGTGGATCATTGCAATCAAATATATTATCCGTTAATTATTTATCAAAATAAGTTTTCAAATCATGTCTATGTGGTTTCCAATTGGTCATAATTAAGGTGCTGTTTGTTTTTTCTGCGGGAAAATGTCTGCAGTCTGCGGACCACATCTGCAGGCATCTGCAGGAGAAGAGGTGGACCAAAGGTCTGCAGTCTGCAAGGAAAAGAGGGTTTGTTTTTTTTATTTTATAAAAACATGTTCTCACTTATCTTTACTGCCAAAAAAACCCAACCACTGTACACACACAAACACACTTTCACATACAACCTCCCTCGATCTCTCTCCTCTCAAACAATTGTACACAGCCAAACACCCACCCCCACTCGATCTATCTCTCCTCTCCCTCTCGATCTCCACTGCCAAAAACCCAACCACAGCCGCCTACCCCTCCCCCCTCTCGTTTCCGATGACGTCAGCGGATGAAGACGCGCCGCCGTGAGCGGCGGCGGTGGTGACTATGTTCAGCGAAACACCCCTCCCCCCTACTCCTTAACCTCCGGTGAAGGTGTAACAGCGAGGACGAGGACCTGCTAACGGGTCGGAGGTTCGAGAAAACACCGCTACAGCGGCGGTGCTGTGGTGGATGATTTGGGGTTTTTGGGCAGGTATGTGGTGGTGGAGGTTTGGGCAGGGATGTGGTGGCGGAGGTGGTGGCGGAGGTGGTGGCAGGGATGTGGTGGTGGTGGTGGTGGCAGGGATGTGGTGGTGGTGGTGGTGGAAGAAGAGGTCTGCCAAGAAGAGGTTCCAGGAAGACATGGAATCACGTCTGTGTGGTGAAGAGGTCTCGCAGACCTTTTTTAATGAAAGGTCTGCGAGAAAACAAACAAGCTGCGGACTCCAAACCTCTGCGCGCGTCTGCCCGGCGCAGACATAAGTGGCCAGAAGTGCTTCTGGCCAAAAAACAAACACCACCTAAGTAACCTGATTTTCTGCATTACCTGAAAACCCGGAGATTGGTCCTTTTCTCATCATTGTTTACAACCACAATTTACATTTGTTTTTACAATTATTCTCAAACTGCAAAAAGCAATTAGTTAGAATTAGATGATAATTAAAACAACGAACTTTCATACTTTCCACTGATTCCCCGTGGATTCGACACCCTACTTGTCCTTTACTAGTAAAAGGTGAATAGGACATTTTTACTTATATTTTTTACCGACCTTACGACATCGATCACATTTTGCTATTGGTAGGCAACCTGCACTTAAAGTGTTTGGAACGGACTCTTTAAAAGATGGAATTTAGATAGCTTTTGTGATAACCCATGCTTACGAGGTTAGCGCCGTTTGTTTTCGCATTTTTAAATCAATTCATATACTTATCTTATTTATATAAATGCATGAACTGCTGTGACGAATTAATTATACTTATCTAACTTATTTTATACCAACGTAAGTCAGAACCAAATCCATATCGTGTTGAACCGACGCCCGAACCGTTTTAACTAAAGCCCGAATCCGCTTCCAGTTATGGCCTAACCCGTTACCCCACTTTACATTGCGGCCCACAATATCATGTTTTCATGTTTAATAGGATTTACTTGTTTTAAATATATATATATATATATATATATATATATCATGTTTATGTCCTTGTTTTGTAATGAAGGAAGATTAGGTATATTATTAATGATACATATGTTGCATGAATTATGATAACTGCCATCTTTACTCCCTTAATTGTAGCCATCACCACAGCCCAACACCATAGTCTCAAGCCCATTTCGGCTATCCTACAAACCGCCCTACATCCCCATGAAATTCTATATTGTACGTAAATGGCATGTTATGGAATTATAAGCAGCCACATTCCCTTTTCTTTTTTAGTTTCGGTCCAAGGTAAACCAAGCCCAAACTGCACTTTTCCTTCGGCCCAAGCATCTATCAAACCACCTATCATAAAATTTCTCCTTTATAGTTACGTAATTATGCATGATTGCTCTTTTATAATTTACCCAAGTTCTCATCAAACCCTAACCTGCAAATACTCTGCCTCCCTCCTCACTCTCACGCTACGGTTAACTCTCTCTCATGCTACAGTTGACGGAGATCAGATCACAAGATCACCACGCAATCGGTTAGTACAACTCACTCCGTAGTCTTTAATTAAGGTTTCGTTGCCTCGGTTTCGGTTGCTGTTTATCCTCAACTAAGATACTTGTATAAAAATAGGGCTATATATGAATTGTTGTGATTACTATGTATAATATGGTAAGATAGAATATGTTATATGTGAATATATATATATATATTATATATATATATATGCATAGATGATAACTGTTTATATTAGCACTAGAAAGGTTGTCGAAAGGTCGGGATACGGATGTGTGTACGAAAGGTCGGGATCAGTTTTGAAGGTAATAAGCTTGTCCGATGCTTCGGTTTCTTTGCCGGTGCGTTCATGCAGTCGCGTTTTTCTTTCTCGTATGCATTTGTGACGTACGAAAGCACGATAACTTTGCAAAACTAAATTCATATGTATAAAATATACGTATATAATTCATATTTGTCGGTGTAGTCAGTATTTTGTACGGTATCAGTTCATTACCGTTTAACGTTCAGTACTATTTCCCGTAAATCACCATTCACGCACTGTAAAGCTGGTTAGACATTCCTAAACACTCCAACGGTCTAATTAAGCTAATTCGCATATTAAACAATACTTATAATTGTCTGAATGTTCGTTTTGCGCGTAATTATAAGCTGTAAATTACCGGTTGTCACAAGCCTTACGCTGGTTAGTGAAGACTGAAGCGGTTTTAAAGATCAGTAAATGTGCTGAAGAAGATAAAATCATGTACTTCTAACCTTTTCAAGGATGAAGCATTAGAATGGTGGAATACCATTCTTCAATCAAAGGGAAGTGACATGGTTTATAATATGGAATGGAATAATTTTAAGGAAATAATTGAAAGGAAATTCCGTCCTCACGAAAAGGAACATATAGCTAATAAATTCCTAAACCATAAAATGATTGGGGTAAATTGTCGTGAATTTACTACCAAGTTCTTCGAATATGCAAGAATAGTACCAACACTGACTTCGCAAGAACCAGTATTCATCTTCCTTTACATCTAGGGATTAATTAGTGAAATCAGAGATATGGTCAAAGCAGCTAACCACAAACAGTTGAAGAAACAATGGAGCTTGCTAACACTCTAACAGATGGACTGATACGCACACATGAAGAAAACCATTAAAAGGATCTAGCCCAGAGGATTACCCAGGAACTATGTTCTGGTAATTCCTACCATAAGAAAGGAACAAGTCCGTTTTTTCATCGCCTTTCTGTAAGTCCTGTAAAAAGAAGCATTTAAGAAAGTGCGCGGTGTTTTGCAACTTCTGCAAGATACCGGAACATAAGGAAGAAGAGTGTAGAAGAAAAGCTAGTGCTAGAATATGCTACAACTACGGAGAGGCATGTCATATCCGACCAAACTGCCCAAAATTAGCAACAACAACTAACAACAAGGCAAAGATAACCGAAGGACCCAAGAAGAATGCTAGAGCATTCGTACTAACAGCCAAAGAAGCCGAGTTAATTCTGGATGTGATTATCGATATGTTTCTCGTTCATGATGTCTATGCTAAAGTATTATTTGACTCGAGTACAAACCAAAGTTTTATAAATACGACTTTCTGTCAATTACTGTTAGACCATTTGAGACCGTCGGTACTTGAGTTGATTAGGGACTAAAACGCTAAACAAAAATGAAGAACGATCAAGTACGTAATGGTCTAGGGGGAATATTGTTAGACCATTTGAGACCATTGGTACTTGAGTTGATTAGGGACTAAAACGCTAAACAAGAATGAAGAACGATCAAGTATTCAACGGTCTAGGGGGGATATTGTTAGACCATTTGAGACCGTTGGTACTTGTATTTAATATGCCAGCGTATTTAATAAACATGCTGGTTGATCAGTGTGTGTATATATAGTTGATGAATGAAAACCTTAGCGAAGGTTTTGGGCTAGTTTTTTGGTGAAACTCATTGTATTGTGATTATCTTGTTGATTATTGTGCTTAATCCGAAATCCAGGAGCTTGTAATTGATTATATCTTTTGGGATTACTAAACAACACTTGTTAAGATCCGAACCAAAATCTTCATCTTCATCTTTTGAGTTTTCTTGACTTTTACATATTCAAACACCTAATCAATAGGTGTTTGGATCAAAACAATCAAACCACTGTGATCGGGATTGAATTTGGGATCTACAATTTGGTATCAGAGCCTTAGTGCTCTTGATTGATTGAGTTTTTTGTCACACCCTGACTTTTGCGGAAGCGTGATTATGGTGTGACTTTCTTGTTATCATTGCATTCTACGATATCAAACAACTATATGATAAAACCAAAGATTTGTCATCCATAAAATGAGTTTAAAACATAACAACATTGTCTAAAACGTAGACTTCGAATTCAAGTTTTACAAATTATATGAATTGTGTAAAAGTTCGCTAAAGACTTGTCAAAAGATATTAGTTGTAATCCTAGTTTGGAAGACGTGTCTCGTCCAGGATTAAGACACACTGACCAAACCCAAAGACCATGGATGACATCTTTATACTTAACATGACTTGAAACTCCAACGCCCGCCAGATCTTTACTTAATTTCCTGAAATACATGTAGTTTGAAAAATATCAACAAAAGTTGAGCGAGTTCATGTGTATGTGTATGAATAAGCCTTTAAAGTATGTCTATATAAATGTATGTCCCTGGTATGTAGCAATAAGGAAAAACAGATCAATTAATGTGTAGCTAATACATTAATAAGTGACATGGCCTAGGAAGCACTCAAACATGTATGCGTATTTCGTACCGGCCCCTCCGGCGGAATGACATAGTCACAACATGCAGCCACTCGCAGGCCCATGGGTGGGGCTCGCAACACCCAATAGATCTATCACTCATGCCCCCCGGTCCTTATACAAGGATTAATGGTCTTAAGACAATAGCCTACCCATTCACGTGATCTAGCAGTACATTCCTTAGCTAATCATACCATGTATAAAATGTTTGAAATCAGTATGTAACATGTATTTCACCCCCGAAGTTGTAAAACTGAAAACAGTTAAAGAAGGGGGGACATGAACTCACTGTATCGCGTCTTCAGTATCGTCAACTCAAACTCTGTCAGCTACACGACAACCTACAACGTACTAATGTCTATTAGACGAACGGGCCGTGCCTTGGCTTAGAGTTTAATGTTTTTGAGTTGCGTTTCTTGTGTCTCTGAATATTATTCCAAGTTATAATTATTTGTTAAAATAATAATTATTTTAACTATAAATTATATTTAATTTTGGAATAGTTGTTTAAACAATATTTCGCATTAATACTTCCCAGGTATTTTAATTTCGTATTTCCTTCCCAAGGATTGGGGTATTTTATAAATGTATATTTGTAGTTCCGAAATAATATATTTTTAAGTCTCACTTAAAACATATATAATTTATTTGTCAAAAAATAATGTATTCCCAAAATATATATGTCACACCCAGACTTTTGCGGAAGCGTGGTTTATTTGGTGTGACTTCTTAATACCATAGCAACAATCACAACAATGCTATATGATAAAAAAACACGAGATGTTTATCCATAAAAAGAGTTTAGAAAATACCATAACAACATTGTCTGAAAACATCGACACTTAAAATGAGTTACAAACCGTGACATGTTCAACTGAGTTCACATAGACTCAACAAAAGTACTTAAAAAAACCTGAGTTTAGAATTATGTATCCCGTCCAGGAAAGGAATACACCCTCTAAACTCAAGAACCCTGGATAACATCTTTTATTCAAACGCAGCTTGACGACACATGCATACCCTTCCAGATCCACTAGTTTCCTGAAATACATGTAGTTTGAAAAATCAACAAAAGTTGAGCGAGTTCATGTGTAAGTGAGTATGTATAAACCTTTGTAAACAATGTATGTATGTCCCGGTATGATTGCAAACAAGGAAAAGATCACCAATGGTTTGCAAGGCCACTGATATGTGTGACGGTGTAGGAAGACTCAAACCTAGCAAAGTTGTACCGGGCTCCCGGCTGGAAAACATAGTCACCACAACGGGCCACCCTGGCCACGGAGGTGTGGGCTCGCTACACCCAAATAGATCTATCACTCATGCCCCTCGGTCCTGATACGAGGATTAATGGTCCCAAGTATCCGCCTACCCTATCACATGATCTATGGTTCTTTCCTAGGCTAATCATACCAATAATATTGTAAGTATCCTTTTGTAACATGTATTTCACCCCCGAAGTAAGTAAACAAAATAGTTTAAGGAAAAGGGGGACATGAACTCACCTGAATTGCCTTGTGCAAAGCTAGCTAATTACGACTTCGTGATGTCGTTTCCAAGACTTGGCTTGCTAGCGTGCATTCTACAATATTCCTATCACGGAATATCTTATAAGTTTCTAAATAAACGCAGTAACTAAACTACGCGTCATCGAGCTCTACCGAATCGTTACCCAACTCAATAGTAAGGATTATGTTATACTTGTTAAGTCTCGTCTAATGTCGGTAATATTTTTCTAAGTCTTTGAAAATCACTTAGTTGTTGTGAGGTTTAAAAATATATAAATATTTATATAAAAATATATAAATATTTCGGTAGAATTCGTTAGTCGTCTTGAGAAGTCATTGTGTATGTAATACACATTTATAGGAAAATAACATGTAACAACTCGTAAGCTGTCACACACTACTAGTTGCGGAAGCGTGTTACGTATGACATAAGAAAGGTAATCATTGCATCCAATCATGTATCACCGGCTCAAGACTTGTTTCCTGAAATACATGTAGTTTTAAAAAGTCAACAAAAGTTGAGCGAGTTTATGCAGTTTTTGTTATCATATGTAATCGTAGTATTCATGAAAATGAAATCTTGTAATCATAGTATTCATGAAAATGAGATCTTGTAATCATAGTATTCATGAAAATGAAATCATGTAATCATAGTATTCATGAAAATGAAATCTTGGTATCGTAGGATTCATGAAAATGAAATCTTGTAATCTTGGTATGTTCTGATTCATTCATGGAGTCTGTTAAGGATCTATCAGTGGGTAGCGAGCCCCTGACATAATGTACCATAAGTAAATAACCAAACCGAGAACACTTTGTTATCATTTGGGATCACAAAAGCACTCCACGGTTAACAACTAGGAGTGGGGCGTGCCTCAAGCCCAATAGATCTACATCTTTTGCACCTTGGTCACTAAGTGATTAATGGTTACTAATGTTATCATCCTACTTATGCACATTGATCATGTTATCTTCTACTCCGTAACTAACATACCAATAGTTTTAGCATGTATTTCCCCTCGATGTTTTTGAAAACAAAACATTGAAATCAGTGAAAGGAGGGACATGAACTCACAAGTTTGCGTTCCGTGTACTATGATATCGAAGTGAACGTCCGTACGTGTCAATAACCTACATGTGTACTAATCTCATTAGACACTAGGTCTTTCGGACCTCGTACAAGTTGTTCATCTTGAATTCTTTATTATGTTCTCGTTTGTCATCTTTGGAACAACTTTGTATTTTAGAGCGTTGATAGTTTACTCGCTTGATTGTTATGTATATACATATATTCTATACGTATTGAATTCATAAGCGTATTCATGTATTTTATGTGTATTGACTTATGTGTGAACGGGCTTCGTTCTTCACATGTCCTCGTGCAGTGCACGCATGTCATTGAGCCTTTGCTCATGTCATTGGGCCGAGCCCATGTCATTGGGCCGAACCCATGTCATTGGGCCGAACCCATGTCATTGGGCCGAGCCCATGTCATCTATGTTATCGTTTTAAACCATGTTTTAATGTTATTGGGCCTAACCCATGTTTTATTGTTATTGGGTCGAGCCCATGCTATGTTGTTATTGGGCCTAACCCATGTTTTATTGTTATTGGGCCTAACCCATATTTTATTGTTATTGGGCCGAGCCCATGTTATATTGCCATTGGGCCCTAGCCCAAGTATTAAGGAATTTGGGCCTAGCCCATTACTAGCTTTGATAGGCCCAATTCTAACTTTAGGAGTCCATTAACATAATCTTGCAATTTTTACCAAAATGTTACCAAGGAGTAAACTTTAAATAAGTTCATTTTTCCTATGAAAAATACTTGGTAATTTTTATAGTTTTCGACTTTCCGAATTCTTGTTATCGGTCACTTATATATGTGCTCGTTTTAACGTCTAAAATATGTCATTTTAGACTCGACTTTGTAGTAAATTGTTCACGATGTCGATACGCCCAATTTGTCGTCATCAAGTGTTATGTATTTCCTTTTCGGCCATTTTATTTAATTGTCCGATTTACTAACATTTCTTGGACCATGTAGGAACATGTATGTGTATTTATTTTGATCACCCTATAGGTATCTAATACATACACATATATAGCACATATAAATATACTTGATATGTCTCCAAAATATAAAATTTTTCTTACCAAAAATTATACTTATAAATTGTTATATTTTACCCCATTTATTTTTGTAAAAATATAAGTTTAAGCTCATAATAACTTCTTGAATATTTAAACCATCAAAGTTTCCATAATGACGTTAAAGACCACAAATCACGTTTAACCTTGTTAATCACCCTTTAATCCCCTCTTTAATCACGATTAGATTTTTAGAAAAATTCACCATAGTTTCCCCTAAAACTATTGCGTTTTCCACGTTATAAAAAAAACGTATTTACACCATAATCAATTTTCCAAATCACCACTAATTCATCAAGTATCACCAAAATCATATTCACCCCATGTAATCACATATTCCTTCAAAGGTTTCTCATGAGCATTATTGTAGTAAACTTTCAAGACTTTAAAGTTAACTACTTTTCAAGTTTATTAGCAATTTTCAAGACTTTTAAACCACACTTTTTATGGATGTTTTCATATAAACTTGTTTTAAATAAAACCAAGTTATTAGTGTTTTTAACAAGTCTTGAATCATAATCATTTCATGTCTTATCTTCCAAAAATCACTAATCCAAGTTCATACATATATTACTCATGATCTTTAAAGTTGATGATCTTGTATGATTTAAACATATAAATGTTTAAATCACATTTTTAAGTGTATTATAGCTAGATTAACACTAATCTAAAATACTACACAAAACAAATCACAAGATCATCATAAATATAAACTTTAAACCACTAATCTTAATAAAATCAATATGATGAACATGATTTCATTAACTAGATACACTAATCTACTCAAATAATCACATAAACAATCATGATTAGTAGATTATTAAGTTTGTGATTAGGGTTTTTGATTATGTTTTTCTTGATTTTCAAGATAATCAACTTGTACTTCCTTAATCTATACATAATAAGAAGCATAAATATGGTTAGAAAAAGCTTACATCTTTGCACAAGGTAATTAAGAAGTGATTAAGGCTCCAAAGAACTCCCTAATGCTTCTCCATGCTTAATCCTTGCATTAATGACCTTAAAGTGCCTTGAATGTGGGTAATTTATGGTGTTTAATGGTGATTTATGGTGGTGTATATGGTGGTGTCTTGGAGCCGTGAACAAGGGAAAGAAAATGGAGGTTTTTATGTTTCAACTTTTGTCAAAAATTAAATGATAGATGATGGTGTATGTAGGTGTTATAATTTTCCAAAGATCTTTTCAAGACTTATTAGCCTTACTTCCATTAATTTCCACCATACTTGAAATCTTATTATTTTCAACCAAATATTTAGTGGGTGGGACCCACTTTGACTTTTTATATAAATGGGGGGAGGTAAAGTGTAACTTTTTTTTTTTTTATAAAAAGTCTTAAAAATATAGATATTTTGGTAATTAACCAAAGTATGGTGATTAAGGGTTTAATTGCAGCATTAAGGGGTAATTAGGGATTCAGAATGAGATCGACATTAACTAGTTCACTAAACTAGTAGAAATTGTATTTTGATACATTAGATGCTTTTCATTTGGTCCTCGGCTTGTTAACAACACTTTTGCGTCGTACCGACGAAGGTTTGTCGCAAGTTGTATTTCCGCCATTAAACGATGCATGAAGTGATTTCGAGTCCCAAAATAAGCTTAACTAGTTCGCCATGTCTTCCATTTGGTTGTTTTAGCGTCGGAAATGTTATTTACTAGCTTGTCGGTTCAAAAACGGACAAGTTGTGGGGGTTGCAACGCAACACCGAAAGCTTATGTTTCGGACTCACCATTATTATCCTCATGTTGTTTTCATATGGTTGTTATCATTTTTCATAGTTCCGGAGTCTCGGAAATGCTAAATTATAGATTCGGACGAATAAAAATTGTCATATTTTTAGCGAACCGGACGTTTTAGCGATCAAGGCGTTGTACCGGAAAGTCTTATGTTTTTGCAAGATATGTTTCCATACTAGTGTTTTCTCATGTAAATGGACTCAGTTATGCGGTCCGAGTGTCGTTTTTCAGTGTTTCGGTCTGATTTCATGGTTTGCTGACATGAATAGTGTAACCGTGAATAGTGCACGTGGCACTTTCTACCAACATTTTTAGGACATTGTTTGCTTGGGTTCGCAATGTGGCGAAAACCAACATATGTTTTAACATTGTTTTCCTTGTCCTAACTCTGTTATCTAGTTTTCGACACTGTTACATAATCAAATTACGCTAAATGCATGAGATTAAGAAGTATAAATAGTGATTAGATTGTACGGAATCACCAGTTATTTGCCAGTTGTCACATTCTCCCCCTGTTAAAAGAATTTCGTCCCGAAATTCAAGTTGAGCCATCCTTTGCAGGAGTCTTCTCGAACAGGTGGGGATATTTTTCCTTAATCTGATCTTCACGTTCCCAGGTGTACTCGGGTCGTGAGTTCCGGCGGACCTTTACTAGTTTGATACGACTCCTCCTTGTCTTGTGGACTTTCCAGTCCATAACCTCAACGAGTTCTTTAGTAAACTGGAGTTTGTCGTCCACGTGAATCCCATCCGCTGAGATGATAACTGTTTTCGTTGGTTGGACTTTTCTTTAAGATTCGACACATGAAATATGTCTTGTATGTTATTGAGTTCTTCTGGAAACTTTTGCTTGTAAACAACTATACTAACCTTTGCCAGAATTTCGAAAGGCCCAATGTATTTTGGGTTTAGTTTTTCGCTTTTCCCGAATCTAGCTACGCCTTTCCAAGGTGAGACTTTTAATAAGACTTTGTCTCCGACCTTGAAGGATAATGGTTTACGTCTTCTGTCCGCGTAGCTCTTTTGTCTGTCACGAGCCGCTTTGATATGGTCTTGTATCTTTGCTATCTTGTAAGTAGTCTCTTGGGCTAGTTCAGGGCCAATGAGTTGTTTGTCTCCGACTTCCGCCCAACATAGCGGTGATCGGCACTTCCGTCTGTATAGTGCTTCGTATGGGGCGGCTTTGATGCTTGTGTGATAACTGTTATTATAGGAAAACTCCACCAGCGGTAAATAAGTATCCCAGTTTCCACCCAAATCCTTCACACAGGCGCGAAGCATGTCCTCCAACATTTGGATGGTTCATTCGCTTTGTCCATCGGTTTGCGGATGAAATGATGTGCTTAGATCCAAACGAGATCCAAGCGATTCCTGAAATGATTGCCATATTCTTGACATAAAGCGACCATCGCGATCCGAGATTATTGAAATAGGTACTCCTTGACGTGCTATTATTTCTTTGAGATAAAGCTCAGGTAACTTCTCTGTGCTGTCTTTCTCGCGAATTGGCAAGAAGTGAGCTGACTTGGTTAATCGATCGACGATAACCCAAATCATGTCATGACCTCGAGAGGTCCGTGGGAGTCCTGTAATGAAATCCATTGATATATGTTCCCATTTCCTAACGGGAATCTCGGCTTGTTGTAATAGTCCAGATGGCTTTTGATACTCGGCCTTGACCTTTGCACAAGTTAGGCATTTGCCAACATAAGTCGCAATATCTCCCTTGAGATTAGGCCACCAATAGTATTCTTTTAAGTCTTGACATATTTTATCGGTCCCTGGATATATTGAATATCTTGACTTGTGTGCTTCATCCAGCACCGAGTCTTGTAGACCGCCAACATATGGAATCCAGATCCTTCCCATGAAATTTTAAGTGTCATCTTTGTTCGTTTCCCTTTGTTTTTCCAATCCCCACAAGGATTCTACTTGAATGGCTTCCGTCTCTAAAGTTTCTTGTTGTGCATCGTGCACTCGAGTAGTAAAGTTCGTTTGAATTGTCAACTCTAAAGCTCATACTCGTAATGTTTTGACTCGCTCTTTCCGGCTCAAAGTATCTGCCACAACGTTTGCTTTGCCCGGATGGTACTTGATTTCACGATCATAGTCGTTCAACAATTATACCCATTGCCGTTGGCGCATGTTTAGTTCCTTTTGATCGAATATGTGTTGAAGACTTTTATGATCGGGGAATATGGTACACTTAGTACCATAGAGGTAATGACGCCAAATCTTTAAAGCAAACACCACCGCACCTAATGCTAGGTCGTGGGTGGTATAGTTTTTCTCATGAACTCTTAACTGTCATGACACGTACGCGATGACTTTTTCGCGTTGCATTAACACGTAACCCAAGCCTTGATGCGATGCATCACGATACACCACAAAGTCATCGGTACTGTCAGGGAGTGATAAGATTGGCGCTTGCATAGTTTATCTTTAAGTAATTGGAATGTCATTTCTTGTTTTTCACCCCAATCGAACTTTCTATCCTTTTGAGTGAGCGAGGTTAGCGGTTGAGAAATTTTAGAGAAATTCTCAATGAATCTACGATAATATCCCGCTAAGCCTAGAAATTGTCTTACTTCCGTTGGGATCTTGGGAGCGTTTCAGTTGTTTATGGCTTCTATCTTAGCTAGGTCCACATGTTTTCCATTCTCATTCACAACGTGACTGAGAAATTGGACCTCACGAATCCAAAATTCGCATTTTCAGAATTTGGCATACAATTGTTTTTTTTAGCAACTCCAAAATAGTTCTTAAGTGTTGCGTGTTCCGCCTCTGTCCGTGAGTATATCAAAATGTCATTAATGAATACGATCACGAACTTGTCGAGATATGACTTACATACTCGGTTCATCAAATCCATGAATACGGCGGGAGCGTTTGTTAAGCCGATAGGCACAACAAGGAACTCGTATTGCCCATAGCGAGTCCTAAACGTTTTCTTAGTAATTCTTTCCTCTTGAATCCTCAGCTGATGATATCCAGATCTTAGATCAATCTGGGAATAAAAGCTGGAACCTTGTAATTGATCGAACAAGTCGTCGATCCTCGGTAAAGGATACCGACTCTTGATCGTTAGCTTGTTTAGTTCTCTGTAATCGATGTACATCTGAAAGGTTCCATCCTTCTTTTTGACAAATAGCACCGGAGCTCCCCAAGTCGAGAAACTCGGTCTAATAAATCCTTTGTCAAAAGTTCCTGAAGCTAAGTAGATAATTCCTGCATCTCCGAGGGCGCGAGTCTATATGGTGCTTTCGCCACCGGTGCCGCTCCCGACACAAGATCGATACGAAATTCCACCTGTCGTTGTGGTGGCAGTCCCGACAAATCTTCTGGAAAGATTTCGGGATATTCCCTTACCACAGGGATGTCTTCCACCTTGCGCTCCTCGGCCTTCTTGTCAACGACATGAGCAAGAAAGGCGATGCATCCTTTTCTCAAACATTTTTGAGCCTTCATGCAACTGATGATTCGTAAAGGCGTGTCTTGATTCTCCCCGAGCACTAAAAGATGTTCTCTCGTCAGACAGGGGGATGCGAATGGTCTTCTCGTGACATATGATTTCGGCTCGATTATCAGATAACCAGTCTATGTCAAAAACTACGTCGTAACAACCCAGTTGAATGAGTGAAATGTCGATATTACATTTTCACGCTCGAAGTTCGAGTGTGCATCCGTTAATGTCTTCTCCCAACACAAGTAATTTACCATTGGTCATCACTATGGAATGAGAGGACGTCTAGCTTACCTGACTCCAGACCAAGTATATTTTGAGTCCTAGGGGGATGAAACTAATACCGACACCGGTATCAAACAAGATGGATGCAACTGGTCGGTTGATAGGAAACGTATCAGTGACCCTTAATGACTTCACATGACTCCGCTAATTCCCCATTAGCTAAATTGATAGGATAAGAAATGTCTAACCTTCATGACTCTAACTCATGTATATGCTTAGTCTCTAAAGACACTAAGTTAAGCCGACGTTGGTATCCAAAGAATTGATACATGTTGGTTGCAGAGTAGATCGTACCCATGGCAACATAGGGATTTTGGGGAGTATTCATAGCTCTACCCATATGCACACTTATTCACCTTCTTGATTCGTCCTTAGACGTCCATGCTTGTAGTGGTCTCTTTGCCACAGTTCAAACCTCCTTTTTCTTTCTTGAGTATAACTAACTCATTAGTTTCCGTTTTGTGCCCAGTCTCACCACACTGTTACTCTTAGCACTTTTGCAAGTGCCCTCATGGTGAGAGTTTCACTTATCTCACTCAGAATTTTTGGCAAGTTATTAGCGTACTCCTTGATGCCAACTTCATATCTCAGGGCTAAACCCCAAGCGTAGCACTCAACGCGTTTTGGATTCAGGTGTTATCTAGTCTGAAACAATCTTTTAGAGATCGTAGAGGCGTCAGAGGTAACCAGCTATGTTCGCTCTGATCATAATCGAGTTCTAGAGTTCGGTTTCCAACCTTGGAATTTACCAGTAGCGAGCAATACTATTCTCGCGTAAGATCCTTGAGGTCTTCCCACAATAACCTCTTTGTTGTATTACTCGCTATAGTTTGCACTTGGAGATTCCACCAAGTTATCGTCTCCCTCAACAGATGACTATTCGTTTACCAAATCATTTACTTAGGAGTACATTTACTAGCATGGTTAACTGACTTCATTGTCTTTATCTAGGGGTCATGACTTACCGCACCTCCCGTATCAATGAGGTCTCGCGGCTTATAATCCGTGAAAGCCTTAGAATTAAAATCTGGCGTGATTGCATCCCAAGTGTGGCATTGCCACTCATTCTCGTCTCATCGGGATTTGAACCACTTGAGTTACCGGTACCATTAGTACCATCACTAATGTCGACTCAACAACCTCATATTGTGCAATAAAGCTCTAGTTCGACTTTAATAGTGGGGTGCTAATTAACTTCCCCTTTTTGGGCATCAATTTTCTTTTTGACGCCATGTTATATCTGATACATAGTATCAAAGGATCTAGACTTGTATTCGGACAGATATAGCCTACCATACGCCTAAGAATTAAGAATGTATTCGGTCATGGAGACCTCAAGATCACATTGTTCATACATGTTTGAAACAATGATAATATGAATAACCGCAATCCAAAATGCGTAGTACCTCTTGTGTGTATTGGTCATATGCCTAAGTGGGGAAAGAGGTAATTCGTTGATTAGGAGAAACCAAATGGTCGTCTCCTTCCTTACAGCATGTATTCCCTACCTCATGGACTTTGATTGTCCAAAGTAGGAAGATCCTTCACCGCACTAAACTGTGTGACGAATACATTGATATCCCTTGAGCTCCTCGAGCTCCAACAAAATTGTTATGATTTTCCATAGATGTCGAACAAAATGCAATGAAAGGGGTTGTAGTATGGCTCATGCCATATCATCCCTTGGAATAAGACAAATATCAAACGACAGAGTTTAATGTAATAATCTCCGATAACTAACATAAGGTAAGGTGTCATAGACACCAGAGAACCAACCCATGTACAAGAATTTCGAGAATGTTGAGGAAAATTCTCAATGAGTGGCTAGCAAGTTTCGTGTGCTCTCGATGACTAGTCTCGAACGACTCGTGTTATAGATTGAATGCTAAGTGCAAACAATACGTGTAGTCTTCCTGTATCGTAGAGTGGCTATAGTAACTGTTCCGGTTAGTGTTCTACTAGATAGAAATTTGAACAACTTCAGAACTTCGAATAGATAGTGATCTCTTGGTTTGACCCGCAGAGCCCACCAGGATTCCCATGCACTACAAGTTATTATTACGTGGGCCCCCGTAATAATAAATTGTCTTGCATGGTCACCCCAGTGTCTCTCGTTCAAAGTAGATGATCAGTCAGAGAGGGGAGTCTATTGTCTACATACCTTCAACATAGAAGGGACCTTCGTGATGGTCCACATGCTAACGCCCATTGTCATTATTCGTGAAAGGGCACAATGTTAGCCGAAATAGAAATAAAAAGAATCCGTAACAATAACAACTGGAGGGGCACCTTTAAGATGAGTATTTCATCTTCCTTGTCTGGACGAGAGTGTCATCAATCACGATTAGTATGAGTCTCAGGGACCTCGTCCCACTAATAGAGTTGTTGTCCAAGGCCGCCACATCCACCTCGTCATCACTACCGAAGCTAGACATATACCATCCAAGGGGAAGCAACCATCTCCCAAGGGATCAATGCTTTAGGGTCTCGCTTAGGGACCACGTCCGCCATAAGCTTCGTAATAGACGCGAGGTCGTCATTCTCATCGCGTGGGTCAAGTGTAATAATAGAATTCGTAGTCAAAGGTATTTTCGTTCATGGCAAAATATTCCGTACAACACATACATAAATATATATGTATCTATATAATCACTAAATCTCATGCTATTTTTTTTTGTTCTCGTGTTTCACATGTAAGCCTTAGTGTTTTCAAGTCTATTCCTTATAGACTAAACACGTATTCAACCATATCAGTTACTTATGATTGAGCCCACGTGATATATCCTCATGTTATAGTGACACAATGAAAACCTTTTGTCATTTTGTCATACTTTTTGAAATCATCTTTGTAATGTTATCAACTTTGTTTTCATGTGAGAGCCCTTGGTGATTGTAGACCAAACTTTATAAAAGTTTGTCCCCGGTTCACTACAATCGGAGCTCTGATACCAATCTGTCACACCCTACTAGTTGCGGAAGCGTGTTACGTGTGACATAAGAAAGGTAATCATTGCATCCAATCATGTATCACCGGCTCAAGACTTGTTTCCTGAAATACATGTAGTTTTAAAAAGTCAACAAAAGTTGAGCGAGTTCATGCAGTTTTTGTTATCATATGTAATCGTAGTATTCATGAAAATGAAATCTTGTAATCATAGTATTCATGAAAATGAGATCTTGTAATCGTAGTATTCATGAAAATGAAATCATGTAATCATAGTATTCATGAAAATGAAATCTTGGTATCGTAGGATTCATGAAAATGAAATCTTGTAATCTTGGTATGTTCTGATTCATTCATGGAGTCTGTTAAGGATCTATCAGTGGGTAGCGAGCCCCTGACATAATGTACCATAAGTAAATAACCAAACCGAGAACACTTTGTTATCATTTGGGATCACAAAAGCACTCCACTGTTAACAACTAGGAGTGGGGCGTGCCTCAAGCCCAATAGATCTACATCTTTTGCACCTTGGTCACTAAGTGATTAATGGTTACTAATGTTATCATCCTACTTATGCACATTGATCATGTTATCTTCTACTCCGTAACTAACATACCAATAGTTTTAGCATGTATTTCCCCTCGATGTTTTTGAAAACAAAACATTGAAATCAGTGAAAGGAGGGACATGAACTCACAAGTTTGCGTTCCGTGTACTATGATATCGAAGTGAACGTCCGTACGTGTCAATAACCTACATGTGTACTAATCTCATTAGACACTAGGTCTTTCGGACCTCGTACAAGTTGTTCATCTTGAATTCTTTATTATGTTCTCATTTGTCATCTTTGGAACAACTTTGTATTTTAGAGCGTTGATAGTTTACTCGCTTGATTGTTATGTATATACATATATTCTATACGTATTGAATTTATAAGCGTATTCATGTATTTTATGTGTATTGACTTATGTGTGAACGGGCTTCGTTCTTCACATGTCCTCGTGCAGTGCATGTCACACCCCCAAAATCCACACGCGGAGTATCACCGCTTGGGAGCGTGACTGACCAGGATCAAACCACCAATCATATTGAACATGTAATTAATATTAAGTAAAATAAATGTAAACCATCCATCCAATACGATAGGTGTTCAAAACATAACCATAGTTTCAAAGTGTAGCGGAAGCATAGTAAATAAACCAACAATAGTTAATAGTTTTAAATGTCATAATAGTTCAACGTAGAAACCACGATCCTTGCCCACAACGACCCGCTTCTCCAGTGCAAGCTCCAAGTACCTAACGATCTGCAAGGCATGTAACAGAATGATCAACAAACTAGTTGAGCGAGTTCACAGTAAGTAAATGCGTAACAGTAAGTAACGGGTGGCTCTACAGGGCCAATAGTAAGTTATACAGGTGGGGGCTTCCCATGTTATGTGACCACTAGACTATTCGTATTATCCCTGTTCTTCGTCCGAGAACAGTAGCGCGTATGGGGTGTGCGTAGGTTTTACGCACGTATCCTTCATAACCGAGGATAGAAGTAAGTAATGCGTACACGTAGGTTTTACGTGCGTGCCTGACATCCGAGGCAGTAATTGGCATGTGACCACGTAGGTGTTATCCCAACCTACGGAACCGTCCTGACATCCGAGGACCATGATAGGTGATAGTCTAGGAAAAGCATATATACGTTCTTAGTCAATGATAACCTTTAACCCATTCCCACGACCCGGGAATCCCATGCCTTAGTAGGAGTGTGAACTCACCTTGGTTTGCTCGGTATGCTAGGTTATGCACTCACAAGTAATTAATCACGTCCTATTGTATGCACGTATAACAAATCAGTTCATGTTCGCAATGATACGCATGCAATCTAATGTCACATAGTGCTTGATAGCCAATATCATGCATCAATCATGTATCACATAACAGTCAGTTTGCATATCGGCACAACACGTATCATTTCACATTTAATCATCAGCTAGTGTACACGAATACAAATGTTAACATTCATCACCAAGCATGGCACGCCAAATAAATCAAGCATACATTCCATCATTCAAAGTATGTTTATAACCCCCCATTATCTTTCGACCCAACTGTTATCTTTCGACACAACAGTTATCTTTCGACATATTAGTTATCACAGTTATCTTTCGGACCAATTGTTATGTTTCGAACCAAATGTCATCTTTCGACCGAATGTCATCTTTCGACCACGCTGTTATCTTTCGGTCAACATAACTATGTTTCGGTCAATGCTATCCTTCGGTCAACACTACTATGGTTCGGTCAATGCTATCCTTCGGTCAACACTACTATGGTTCGAAGGACAAGTATCTTTCGGTCACAACTATGTTTCGAATAACTAATATCTTTCGATAAATATCAGTTACATTTACTCAAAGTTTCCAAGTTTATCCGTGATTATCAATTAACACAAATTCAAGTATTCGGTTACCTCAGAATCGATCAAACAGGGAGTTTCATATTAAACCTCATGAACCCTAATTTAACCACATGAACAATAATAACACTTAATCATATTATGTTCCGGTTCCATGAACAATAAAAATTCCGAATTGCATAATATCACAGCCGATCCACAAAACATTATCATTAAACATCATCACAACAGATCCGATTAACATACACATCCGATTAACATCCATATCCGATTAACATACATATCCGATTAACATCCATATCCGATTAACATACATATCCGATTAACATCCATATCCGATTAACATACAAACAACATATTGCAAGACAATTGATAAATCATGAAATCATATACACTCAAAGCATCATCTATTAACATAAACAACATCACACACTAACCGGAAAATCTGGATTACGGAACGAGATCTTCGAACAGAGAATGGGTCTGCTATGCCGTCACACACACACACAATGGAACTAGGGTTTTTGAAATAACTGTCGACTACATGCATTCACGTATATAAAACGTATCACAGGAATGGGCCAAGCCCATTAGAAAGACTGGGCCGAAAGATGTCGAAGGATCCTATCTTTGCTCGAAGGATAGAGTCCTTGGTCGAAGGATATGTTTCGTGATCCTTCGAACCGAAAGTTGATCCTTCGAATCGAAGGTTATCTTTCGTGATCCTTCGATCTGTAAGTCATGTTTCGTGATCTAGACTAAGCGTTTTAATAATAATTCTAATATTATTTTCTACCACAGCAAGTAATCACATATAGGCAAAACGACAATACGTTTCATTAAAACACAACGCATACAATTTCAAGTCCACAATCCAAACAACTAAACAGTCAAAGTCAACGCGCATCTAATGCGAAAGTGAAAGTCAGAAACTCGAGTTGTCACATTATCCCCAACTTAAAAGAAATTTCGTCCCGAAATTTGGTACGCACTCACTGAGGAAGCTAGGTAAGTTACATCGTTCACTGGTTTTCCTGGGGTGTCACATCATCCCCCCGTTGATTTGGAATTTCGTCCCGAAATTCAGTAGTAGTAGCTTCAGCCTCAGAAGTGGATGCATTGGTTTCGAATAGCTGGGGGTACTTTTCTTTCATCTGGTCTTCGCGTTCCCAGGTATACTCTGGACCACGCTGGGAGTTCCAACGAACTCGAACAAGAGGGGTTCTCTTGTGCTTGAGGACCTTAACATCCCGGTCCGTGATTTCAACTGGTTCCTCGACGAACTGCAACCGCTCGTCGATAGTGAGTTCCTTAAAAGGAACTATGAGGGTCTCATCTGATAGGCATTTCTTCAGATTCGACACGTGAAATACATTGTGAACTGCACCGAGTTCAGGAGGTAGGTTTAATCTGTAGGCTACTTTGCCAATCTTTTCTAAGATTTCGAATGGTCCGACGTACCGCGGATTCAGTTTGCCTCGTTTACCAAATCGAACCACACCCTTCCAGGGTGAAACTTTCAATAAAACCCGGTCCCCGACCTCAAATTCCAATGGCTTTCTACGCTTGTCCGCGTAGGCTTTCTGACGGTCGCGTGCTGCCGCCATGCGTTGTCGTATCTGCGCAATCTTTTCTGTGGCGTCCACTACAATCTCTGGACCCGTAATTTGACTATCCCCCACCTCTGCCCAACAGAGAGGTGACCGGCATTTACGTCCGTACAATGCCTCAAATGGAGCGGCTTGAATGCTGGTATGATAGCTGTTATTGTATGAAAACTCCACTAAAGGGAGATGCCTTTCCCAGCCGTTGCCGAAATCGATAACGCACGCTCGAAGCATGTCTTCTAGAGTTTGGATAGTTCGCTCAGACTGCCCATCCGTCTGAGGATGATATGCTGTGCTCATGTCTAATCGTGAGCCGAAGGATTTGTGCATCGCTTGCCAAAGCTCTGACGTGAATCGTGCATCGCGATCCGAAATAATAGAGGTGGGCACTCCGTGCCTCGAAACAACTTCTTTAAGATAGACGTCTGCGAGAGTGGAGAACTTGTCCGTTTCCTTGATCGGCAGGAAGTGTGCAGACTTGGTGAGTCGATCAACTATGACCCATATTGTATCGTTCCCACGCTGAGATCTAGGTAGACCTGTAACAAAATCCATGGAAATTTCTTCCCATTTCCATTGCGGTATCTTAGGCTGCTGAAGTAGACCAGCTGGTTTCTGATATTCAACCTTGACTCTCGCACAGGTTAAGCATTTTCCAACGTACGTAGCGATGTGAGCCTTCATACTAGGCCACCAATAAGTAGTGCTGATGTCGTGGTACATTTTATCCGACCCTGGATGTACCGAATAGCGAGACTTGTGAGCTTCATCCATTACAAGTTCGCGTAAACCGCCATAAAGTGGGACCCAAATACGCCCCGTTACATAGTAGGCGCCGTCTTCCTTTTGTTCCATGCGTTGCCTTGAGCCGCGTAAGGCTTCAGCTTTGACGTTTTCGGGTTTCAGTGCTTCTAACTGAGCAGCTCGTATCTGTGCAGGAAGACTGGACTGAATCGTAAGCTGTAGCGCTCGCACGCGCTTAGGTAGAGTGTCTTTCCGACTGAGGGCATCAGCCACAACATTGGCCTTGCCTGGATGATACTTGATGGCGCATTCATAGTCGTTTAGAAGTTCAACCCATCTCCGTTGACGCATATTCAAATCCTTTTGCTTAAGAATATGCTCGAGACTCCTGTGATCGGTGTAAATCGTGCACTTGGTACCGTACAGGTAGTGTCGCCATATCTTAAGCGCGAAAACAACAGCTCCCAGCTCTAAATCGTGCGTCGTGTAGTTCCGTTCATGAACCTTGAGTTGCCGCGAAGCGTAGGCAATAACTTTATCCCGCTGCATCAATACACAACCAAGCCCCTGTATCGATGCGTCACAATAAACCACGAAGTCATCCGTGCCCTCTGGCAATGAGAGAATAGGTGCGCTGCAAAGCCTATCCTTTAAGTACTGAAAAGCGGTCTCTTGCGTATTACCCCATCTGTAAACGACACCTTTCTGTGTTAGCATAGTAAGTGGTTGCGCGATCTTTGAGAAGTCTTTAATAAATCGCCTGTAGTAACCCGCCAAACCCAAGAATTGGCGTATTTCTGTCGGTGTACGCGGTGCTGGCCAGTTTCTGATCGAATCAACCTTGGATGGATCGACATGAATCCCATCCTTGTTCACACATGGCCTAAGAAGTGGACTTCACGAAGCCAGAAGTCGCATTTTGAAAACTTTGCGTACAATTGCTCTTTTCGAAGAAGTTCCAAGATAAGACGTAAGTGTCGCTCGTGCTCTTCCTGACTCTTGGAGTAAATCAGGATGTCGTCGATGAAAACAATGACGAACTTGTCGAGATAGGGTTTGCACACCCTGTTCATAAGATCCATGAAGACTGCAGGCGCGTTCGTAAGCCCGAATGGCATGACAAGAAACTCGTAATGACCGTAGCGAGTTCTGAAAGCGGTTTTGGAGACGTCCTCATCCCGGACTCTCAGCTGATGATACCCTGACCTTAAATCAATCTTGGAATAGTAACACGACCCTTGCAACTGGTCGAATAGGTCATCTATGCGCGGAAGAGGATAACGGTTCTTCACCGTCACCTTATTGAGTTCGCGGTAGTCGATGCACATCCTGAACGTACCGTCTTTCTTCTTCACAAATAACACTGGAGCTCCCCAAGGCGAAGAGCTTGGACGAATAAAGCCCTTTTCCAAGAGCTCTTGTAGCTGCTTCGACAGTTCTTCCAGTTCGGTTGGAGCTAAACGATACGGTGCGCGGGCTATTGGTGCTGCTCCAGGAGCTAACTCAATCTGAAACTCGACTTGACGATGAGGAGGTAAACCAGGTAAATCTTCAGGAAACACTTGAGGAAAATCACGCACAACTGGTATATCCTCCAGCTTCTTTTCCTTTGCTGATGCGTCAGTGACAAGTGCCAGAATGGCAGTATGTCCCTTTCGTAAACATTTCTGCGCCTTTAAGAAAGAGATGATGCCAACCACAGCACCACTCTTGTCACCTTGTACTTCGAGAGGTTCTTGACTGGAGCGAGGAATACGAATAACTTTTTCTTTGCATAAGATCTCCGCGTGATGTTGGGATAACCAATCCATACCGATGACGACGTCGAAACTACCCAAAACTATGGGTATGAGATCAATCGAGAAAGTCTGACCCGCTAGAACAATACTACAACCCTTGACTACCTGTGCGGCTTCTACACTTTTACCATTGGCTAGTTCTACGACGTGTTTGGTGTCTAGGGGTGTTGGTGTACGTTTTAATAATTTACTCATTTTCAATGACATATAGATTGTATCAGCACCCGAATCAAATAAGACAGTAACATAAATATCGTCGAGAAGAAACTTACCCATAACCACATTGGGATCATTCACTGCGTCACCCCGACCTAGCACAAAAGCACGACCCCGAGCTTCGTTGCCATTGTTGTTGTTGTTTCCCCCGTTATTGTTGTTATTGTTCCCGTTGCCCTGATTGTTGTTGTTGTTCTGGTTCCTGTTTAGCTGAGGGCAGTGTCTCTTGATGTGACCTTTAGCACCACAATTATAGCACCCCTTGTTGCCCTGTTGCTGATTCTGCTGTGCCGGTGGCTGCTGCTGATCCTGATTCGCAGGACGAGGGCTTCTACAGTCTTTGGCCTCGTGACCCATCTTGAGGCATCTTTGACAACGACCCTTGGTACACTGGCCGTTGTGGTGCCTGTTGCAGTTGTTGCACTTTGGAAGGTTTCCTCGGTATCCACCCTGCCTGTGGCTACCTGACGACTGCTGGTTAGGGCTTTGATAGTTGCCAGTCTTTCGCTGCTGATTCTGGGACTGAACCGAAATTGATGCTTTGCTTGAATCCCCCTCCCATTTCCTCTTGTTGTCACTGAGGGTAACGGAAGTAGCTGAAGGAGTGACTGTAGCAGTAGCGCTGACGCGCTTAGGCAGTTTATTCTGATCCACTGCCTGATCGGTGATGCGATGAGCGAGACGCTGGATTTCCTGGATGTTGTTGAGGTTAGCCGAGGTAACGTGGCTCTGTATTTCTGGTGCCAAACCTTTGAGATACAACTCAATACGCTTGTATGGAGGGTCCACCATAGTTGGACATAACACAGCCAACTCATTTGATCTCTTGGTGTAAGCTTCGATTTCCGACCCAACCATTTTCAAGTTATACAACTCGTCCTCCAACTTGTGAATGTCTTCTCTAGTGCAGTATTCCCTCTTGATCAGTTCTTTGAAATCATTCCAGGGTGTGGCGTTAGCAGCTGCCAACCCTAAGATCTGCACTTGTGCGTTCCACCAAGTGAGTGCAATCCCTTCAAGTGTGCCAGTGGCGAACTTCACCCTGCGAGCCTCAGGGCATTCACACATTTCGAAAACCGACTCGAGCTTTTCAAACCAGTGGAGGAGTCCAACTGCTCCCTCCGTGCCACTGAACGAGCTAGGACGACAATCCATGAAATTCTTGAAGGTGCACCCAGGTTGTTGCTGAGCGGGTTGACCTATTGTGTACGAATAGGGCAAAGTTAAGTACGAGAATTAATGTAGGATCTAAAGATCCTAGTGTCTATACTGCAGGGTATACTACCTGCTTGGGCGGCTGCAACTGCCGCAGCAACGAGAGCCTCTAGCTGGGCTTGAGTCATGTTAATTCGTGCGGCCATTGATCTTCACATCAAAGGCAACATAAGTGAGAAAGGTTCGCGAATAGTGCGATGACAGAAGAGTGTAAGCACATAAGTATTCTCATGCAATGACAAGTTGTGAGCAAGGTAATGTAAGCATACTACGAGCAAAGTTCTATGCAAATTCTAGCATGTAGGCAATAAACATAAACCTTATTACCTAGGAAGTTGAGTCTTGCACGTGGAGCGAAGCGTCGTTGTGGATCGTTGAGAGCACTGTTCTGGTTATAGTCCGGTTTTAATAAAAACGTTTTCCCATATTAAAACCAAGTTCTCTATAACCAATGGCTCTGATACCAATCTGTCACACCCCCAAAATCCACACGCGGAGTATCACCGCTTGGGAGCGTGACTGACCAGGATCAAACCACCAATCATATTGAACATGTAATTAATATTAAGTAAAATAAATGTAAACCATCCATCCAATACGATAGGTGTTCAAAACATAACCATAGTTTCAAAGTGTAGCGGAAGCATAGTAAATAAACCAACAATAGTTAATAGTTTTAAATGTCATAATAGTTCAACGTAGAAACCACGATCCTTGCCCACAACGACCCGCTTCTCCAGTGCAAGCTCCAAGTACCTAACGATCTGCAAGGCATGTAACAGAATGATCAACAAACTAGTTGAGCGAGTTCACAGTAAGTAAATGCGTAACAGTAAGTAACGGGTGGCTCTACAGGGCCAATAGTAAGTTATACAGGTGGGGGCTTCCCATGTTATGTGACCACTAGACTATTCGTATTATCCCTGTTCTTCGTCCGAGAACAGTAGCGCGTATGGGGTGTGCGTAGGTTTTACGCACGTATCCTTCATAACCGAGGATAGAAGTAAGTAATGCGTACACGTAGGTTTTACGTGCGTGCCTGACATCCGAGGCAGTAATTGGCATGTGACCACGTAGGTGTTATCCCAACCTACGGAACCGTCCTGACATCTGAGGACCATGATAGGTGATAGTCTAGGAAAAGCATATATACGTTCTTAGTCAATGATAACCTTTAACCCATTCCCACGACCCGGGAATCCCATGCCTTAGTAGGAGTGTGAACTCACCTTGGTTTGCTCGGTATGCTAGGTTATGCACTCACAAGTAATTAATCACGTCCTATTGTATGCACGTATAACAAATCAGTTCATGTTCGCAATGATACGCATGCAATCTAATGTCACATAGTGCTTGATAGCCAATATCATGCATCAATCATGTATCACATAACAGTCAGTTTGCATATCGGCACAACACGTATCATTTCACATTTAATCATCAGCTAGTGTACACGAATACAAATGTTAACATTCATCACCAAGCATGGCACGCCAAATAAATCAAGCATACATTCCATCATTCAAAGTATGTTTATAACCCCCCATTATCTTTCGACCCAACTGTTATCTTTCGACACAACAGTTATCTTTCGACATATTAGTTATCACAGTTATCTTTCGGACCAATTGTTATGTTTCGAACCAAATGTCATCTTTCGACCGAATGTCATCTTTCGACCACGCTGTTATCTTTCGGTCAACATAACTATGTTTCGGTCAATGCTATCCTTCGGTCAACACTACTATGGTTCGGTCAATGCTATCCTTCGGTCAACACTACTATGGTTCGAAGGACAAGTATCTTTCGGTCACAACTATGTTTCGAATAACTAATATCTTTCGATAAATATCAGTTACATTTACTCAAAGTTTCCAAGTTTATCCGTGATTATCAATTAACACAAATTCAAGTATTCGGTTACCTCAGAATCGATCAAACAGGGAGTTTCATATTAAACCTCATGAACCCTAATTTAACCACATGAACAATAATAACACTTAATCATATTATGTTCCGGTTCCATGAACAATAAAAATTCCGAATTGCATAATATCACAGCCGATCCACAAAACATTATCATTAAACATCATCACAACAGATCCGATTAACATACACATCCGATTAACATCCATATCCGATTAACATACATATCCGATTAACATCCATATCCGATTAACATACATATCCGATTAACATCCATATCCGATTAACATACAAACAACATATTGCAAGACAATTGATAAATCATGAAATCATATACACTCAAAGCATCATCTATTAACATAAACAACATCACACACTAACCGGAAAATCTGGATTACGGAACGAGATCTTCGAACAGAGAATGGGTCTGCTATGCCGTCACACACACACACAATGGAACTAGGGTTTTTGAAATAACTGTCGACTACATGCATTCACGTATATAAAACGTATCACAGGAATGGGCCAAGCCCATTAGAAAGACTGGGCCGAAAGATGTCGAAGGATCCTATCTTTGCTCGAAGGATAGAGTCCTTGGTCGAAGGATATGTTTCGTGATCCTTCGAACCGAAAGTTGATCCTTCGAATCGAAGGTTATCTTTCGTGATCCTTCGATCTGTAAGTCATGTTTCGTGATCTAGACTAAGCGTTTTAATAATAATTCTAATATTATTTTCTACCACAGCAAGTAATCACATATAGGCAAAACGACAATACGTTTCATTAAAACACAACGCATACAATTTCAAGTCCACAATCCAAACAACTAAACAGTCAAAGTCAACGCGCATCTAATGCGAAAGTGAAAGTCAGAAACTCGAGTTGTCACAGTGCACGCATGTCATTGAGCCTTTGCTCATGTCATTGGGCCGAGCCCATGTCATTGGGCCGAGCCCATGTCATCTATGTTATCGTTTTAAACCATGTTTTAATGTTATTGGGCCTAACCCATGTTTTATTGTTATTGGGTCGAGCCCATGCTATGTTGTTATTGGGCCGAACCCATGTTTTATTGTTATTGGGCCTAACCCTTATTTTATTGTTATTGGGCCGAGCCCATGTTATATTGCCATTGGGCCCTAGCCCAAGTATTAAGGAATTTGGGCCTAGCCCATTACTAGCTTTGATAGGCCCAATTCTAACTTTAGGAGTCCATTAACATAATCTTGCAATTTTTACCAAAATGTTACCAAGGAGTAAACTTTAAATAAGTTCATTTTTCCTATGAAAAATACTTGGTAATTTTATAGTTTTCGACTTTCCGAATTCTTGTTATCGGTCACTTATATATGTGCTCGTTTTAACGTCTAAAATATGTCATTTTAGACTCGACTTTGTAGTAAATTGTTCACGATGTCGATACGCCCAATTTGTCGTCATCAAGTGTTATGTATTTCCGTTTCGGCCATTTTATTTAATTGTCCGATTTACTAACATTTCTTGGACCATGTAGGAACATGTATGTGTATTTATTTTGATCACCCAATAGGTATCTAATACATACACATATATAGCACATATAAATATACTTGTTATGTCTCCAAAATATAAAATTTTTCTTACCAAAAATTATACTTATAAATTGTTATATTTTACCCCATTTATTTTTGTAAAAATATAAGTTTAAGCTCATAATAACTTCTTGAATATTTAAACCATCAAAGTTTCCATAATGACGTTAAAGACCACAAATCACGTTTAACCTTGTTAATCACCCCTTAATCCCCTCTTTAATCACGATTAGATTTTTAGAAAAATTCACCATAGTTTCCCCTAAAACTATTGCGTTTTCCACGTTATAAAAAAACGTATTTACACCATAATCAATTTTCCAAATCACCACTAATTCATCAAGTATCACCAAAATCATATTCACCCCATGTAATCACATATTCCTTCAAAGGTTTCTCATGAGCATTATTGTAGTAAACTTTCAAGACTTTAAAGTTAACTACTTTTCAAGTTTATTAGCAATTTTCAAGACTTTTAAACCACACTTTTTATGGATGTTTTCATATAAACTTGTTTTAAATAAAACCAAGTTATTAGTGTTTTGAACAAGTCTTGAATCATAATCATTTCATGTCTTATCTTCCAAAAATCACTAATCCAAGTTCATACATATATTACTCATGATCTTTAAAGTTGATGATCTTGTATGATTTAAACATATAAATGTTTAAATCACATTTTTAAGTGTATTATAGCTAGATTAACACTAATCTAAAATACTACACAAAACAAATCACAAGATCATCATAAATATAAACTTTAAACCACTAATCTTAATAAAATCAATATGATGAACATGATTTCATTAACTAGATACACTAATCTACTCAAATAATCACATAAACAATCATGATTAGTAGATTATTAAGTTTGTGATTAGGGTTTTTGATTATGTTTTTCTTGATTTTCAAGATAATCAACTTGTACTTCCTTAATCTATACATAATAAGAAGCATAAATATGGTTAGAAAAAGCTTACATCTTTGCACAAGGTAATTAAGAAGTGATTAAGGCTCCAAAGAACTCCCTAATGCTTCTCCATGCTTAATCCTTGCATTAATGACCTTAAAGTGCCTTGAATGTGGGTAATTTATGGTGTTTAATGGTGATTTATGGTGGTGTATATGGTGGTGTCTTGGAGCCGTGAACAAGGGAAAGAAAATGGAGGTTTTTATGTTTCAACTTTTGTCAAAAATTAAATGATAGATGATGGTGTATGTAGGTGTTATAATTTTCCAAAGATCTTTTCAAGACTTATTAGCCTTACTTCCATTAATTTCCACCATACTTGAAATCTTATTATTTTCAACCAAATATTTAGTGGGTGGGACCCACTTTGACTTTTTATATAAATGGGGGGAGGTAAAGTGTAACTTTTTTTTTTATAAAAAGTCTTAAAAATATAGATATTTTGGTAATTAACCAAAGTACGGTGATTAAGGGTTTAATTGCAGCATTAAGGGGTAATTAGGGATTCAGAATGAGATCGACATTAACTAGTTCACTAAACTAGTAGAAATTGTATTTTGATACATTAGATGCTTTTCGTTTGGTCCTCGGCTTGTTAACAACACTTTTGCGTCGTACCGACGAAGGTTTGTCGCAAGTTGTATTTCCGCCATTAAACGATGCATGAAGTGATTTCGAGTCCCAAAATAAGCTTAACTAGTTCGCCATGTCTTCCATTTGGTTGTTTTAGCGTCGGAAATGTTATTTACTAGCTTGTCGGTTCAAAAACGGACAAGTTGTGGGGGTTGCAACGCAACACCGAAAGCTTATGTTTCGGACTCCCCATTATTATCCTCATGTGGTTTTCATATGGTTGTTATCATTTTTCATAGTTCCGGAGTCTCGGAAATGCTAAATTATAGATTCGGACGAATAAAAATTGTCATATTTTTAGCGAAACGGACGTTTTAGCGATCAAGGCGTTGTACCGGAAAGTCTTATGTTTTTGCAAGATATGTTTCCATACTAGTGTTTTCTCATGTAAATGGACTCAGTTATGCGGTCCGAGTGTCGTTTTTCAGTGTTTTGGTCTGATTTCACGGTTTGCTGACATGAATAGTGTAACCGTGAATAGTGCACGTGGCACTTTCTACCAACATTTTTAGGACATTGTTTGCTTGGGTTCGCAATGTGGTGAAAACCAACATATGTTTTAACATTGTTTTCCTTGTCCTAACTCTGTTATCTAGTTTTCGACACTGTTACATAATCAAATTACGCTAAATGCATGAGATTAAGAAGTATAAACAGTGATTAGATTGTACGGAATCACCGTTATTTGCCAGTTGTCACATAAGCGATATATGTGATATATAGTGTGTCGTTTAGGCGTTTGAAATAAATATAAAAGATATATTTATTTTACAAAAGTATCATCGAGTTGTATGTGTTTAAAAAAATAAATATACAAACTATATTTACTTTTATATAAGAATACGAGTCGTTTAATGTTAAAAATAAATATATAAACTATATTTATTTTATAAGAGTTGGTGTTGTTTGATATTTAAAATGAATACATAACTATATGTATTTGCGTAAACGAATTCGTCTCGTTTGAACTTTGAAATAAATATATATACTACATTTATTTACAAAAGGATTTGAGTTTAACGTTTGAAATAAGTGTAATAACCATGTTTATTTTGTATAATAGTTTGTGTTTTGGTCAAAAATTACCGAAGCAATTAAGTGATCAAATTAGTTAAGTGAGGTAGTGTGCTAAGAGAATGTGTTCAAAAATATGTCAATTGAGTTATTTGTAAAAACAGTTTGGGGATACGGCTCAGGATATAGAGTCGTATCTGCGATCAAACAATGAGCAAAAAAGTAAAGTAAATGACACGAGATGTACGAGGAAAGCCCTTGATCAATCTAGATCGCCGGCATAAAACCTCGGGAGCTGACAATCGCAGCTGCCTTGTTCTTCTATTGCTTCAAATATCAGAATACAGTGCAGGATGTGGTGCGGATCGACTAAGTGTTACAACGTGAATTGGGTACAAGTGTGGTGATTGCAGTAATCTAGAGGGCAAGAGTGTACAAGAGTGTTAGCGAAAAGAGTGTGTGCCTTAAACTGATCCGCCACATCTATTTATAGTAAAGATAAATTAACAAACTATCCTAAACTTGCGGGATCCACCGAATATTCCTTCATCGAACGTTGTAGACCTGGTCTTTCGGGCTCAACGTCTCTTCTTCAACAAACTCGTCCGAGTCCTGAGGAGAAGAAGTCCTCTTGACCGTTTGTAAGCCTCAGCCTTTAATCTGCACGTGGTTAATTAATAAACCTCAGGATATCACCCAAGATGTTAGCAATATCCTCTTCCAGCATCCTGGTCACAAATAAACAAACAAAGGCAGGATATTGGTCAGGATATGTATGCTTAGAAAATGACCCATAACAATTGTCTCCAAATATATCTGTTGGTATACCAATCCAACGGATATATTTCAAAAATCTTATCTCGCAAACTGAGGCAATTAAAATGAAATGACGTTTGAGATGACTTTGTGCAACTTCCCACGCTTCTTTTGCTCTTCACCCCCTATATCCAGCCTATAATTAGCTGAGATATCTCACATTATTATCACTTTTCTCCAAGCAATTTTCAGGTATTCGTCCTCTCTCTCATCCTCTACTTTCTTTGAATTTCTTGTAATTTGCTTGATATTTCTCATGGCATCACGAACAAGATCTCACTCGAACGAGCCGATCTCAACCCTCGTGAGCCAAAATCTCATACAAGAACCAGAAAAAGAGATCTGCTCCTTTAACAATGCGGATATCGCCGCTCTGAAGGATTCCGGCGCTTTTCCCACCGGAACAGTCATTCGCCCTTTTGATCGGGAAGTCCGATCAGACGCGTCATCAGATGAGTGGGTTTGTTTCTTTGCCTACCCCTTTTCTTTAGGACTCTGGTACCCATTTCCACCCTTCATCTCTCGTTTCTTTGAGCTCACCGGTCTTAGTTATGCCCAAACCATGCCAATGGTCTGGCGAGTTTTGATGGTACTTGACCAAATCAAATCTCGTCATTGACCTGACCTGTGTATTGAAGACCTTCCCATAGCATATTGATTGAGATCTCATGGAAATAGCCGTTTTCTTTTGTTTTCCACTTCCAAAAATCCCCTAATCCTTAAAGCCACCAAGAACGAAGACCAGTGGCAACGAAAGTTCTTTTTCGTAAAGAGGGACTCCATTGACGGGGGTTCCGACCTGCCAGTTAGATGGCTAACCAAGGGTAGGATTTAGGGTTTTAGGAACATTCCCAAATATATTCTTGACTTTATTCTAACTGATATCCTAATATTTGTGCAGCGAATTTCAGAGACCTAGCACCCCCAAGTGCAGAATCACAACCCAGGATCAAAGAGATCTACTGACTTCCTGCCGCCGAAAGAACCTTCTCCCTGTCTCTCACAAACTCAAGTCAGAAATCTAGTTCAGAAATGTCTGGTAAGTATAGGTGAGCAAATTGACTATAAGATATAAATGACATAAAATAAACACTTCTCCCTTGATACAGTGCCGATCATCAACCTTGAAGGCTTCCAACTTGATGAGTTGGATAGTTATTCCAGCCTTGCACCCATCAAACAAGAAATTAACCCAAAGCCAACTAACACTCCAAAGCCCAGCAGCTCAAAGACTACCATCGCTCCCAAAGCTCCTCCAGCGTCCAGGACTCGGGCCTCCAGCTCCCGGAAGAGGAAGGAAGCAGATCATCCTACTACTCCCCATGTATTCCCATTTGAGGATTACGGGTTCATGGATTCCAGCAAATTCATGACAGGTTTCCTTAACCAGGTTAGTATTCCGGCTTATATCCTGCATCATATGCTAATTACAAATGTTAGTCTAGGCTGATACCTGTTTACCTACCTTACATGGCCTCGAACGCCTGGTATTCCTCTACGAGGACACATGTGGCTCGAACGTCATGTTAGAGAGCAACCTGAAGAAAGCTGAGGCTACCATCGCCGATCAAGCAGCAATCGCCACCGCCAAATCGGAACATTACGAAGCCAAGTACAAGGCTATGACTCAAGACCACCAGTCTACCATCCAGAAGATCACCCAAGAGGCTCAAGCTAAGTACGACGCGGCCCAGGTTCAACATGAGCAGGATATGGCTTCGTACCGGGAGAGCCTTAAGAATTCAGTTGTCATCTCCCTCCTCCAGGCCAGGCTAAAAATGGCATATGAGGCCAGGGCTTTGGGCTTCGAATGCCCTTCATGGAATATCAACGTCTGGGAGATGAAACTGAAGGATCTTGGTGGCAATCCTGTGGAGCCCCCCTCAAAACCTGCTGCAGAGGAACCCGCTAAGGTGACCGAGAAGGTAGACGATGCTGGTGCTATAAAGAATGCTGGTGGAGATGCTGCTGATAAGGCTGGAATGAATGCTGGTGGGGACGCTGCTGGAGAGGATATGATGGAAGAGGGAGCTGCCCCCTAAGCGCAGCAATGTGGGCGATGATGGATGTATGTGCCGAGGCCGGAGCCCACTTTTTAATTTTATGGTTGTGGTTGCATAAACAATTTACTTTTCCTGTCTTCGAACAATTTACATTTCCTGCACTAGAACAATGAGATGACCAAAGGTGGATGGGTCCTAGGTTTTAGGACGAAGCCCTTGGTCATCAATTAGTATAACTTGTTTTGAATGTGATAACGGTTGTAGGTGGACAGGTCCTGTTTTGAAATACACCCTGCAACCGTTACATAAGTATGGAAAAAACTAATCGTGCTTTTGGCGGATGGGCCTCGGTTTGAGGTGAAGCCAAAAGCACAACTTTTGACTTGTTAATAATATAACTATCTTTTGACTTATTTTCTGTTACCTTGCATTACTTAGTGTAACTCTTAGCTTTGCAAAAAATGTCATACTGTTATCTTATAAGATATCCTGATCAGTATGCTCAGCGATATACTGTAAAAATTTTTATTAGATAGAACTTCCAAACATCCCTTCAACTTTGTAGAAAGTTTTTGATTAACAACCAGTTTTCAATAATATTTAAATGATCAAAGTTCCAAACTATCACTAGTTTCAAACACCCTAATCAGATATTCTGAAAAAGACTTTGAGAATATATCAGGATACTTGTCCTTTTATAAAACATAATGTTACTAAAAACTTGAACGATGTTTACAAAGGAAAGATCATACCAGAAATAGGGTATAAACCTATTACCACACTTCAGTCCCTTTGCAATTCTTCCCATAAAGATATCCCCTGTGCAAGGTACTTAGTGCATTAGTTCCAAGTCCCATCCTTTTAGCTTTGCACCACCACCTTAGTGGGAATGTCCCCTGTGTACAATGCCTTCAAATGCTTTAGAATTCTTCTGAATGTTAGTTTACATTGTATAGGCAATTTTTTACGTCCCAAGGGCAAAACCCAAGGATGTACTGGAGATAAATCCCTTGTATCCTGGGGAAAATCCCAAATTTTCATGCGCTACAGGTGGGAGTGTATAAACTCCAAGACTTAGAAAGGTGAAAACCTTTAGACCTTAGAGAGTATGAAAATACCCTTTCGTGAGAGAGGGTGATCAATCCTCATATACCTTTAGGATTCAGGATATAGCCAACAGTAACAAAATTGTCAGCCACTTTTACATGGACTGGTCCCACCACCTTGAACTATCCCTGAATAACTTGCGCTCCAGGCGGGGTGTTTAAACCCAATTCGGAAGAAAGGTGAATACCTTTAAACCTGTGAAGGGATCAGTGTTAGGGCTGGATTTTTATGACCTATGATCCTTACATGTGATCCTAACAAGTGATCCTTGCTTCTTTGGCAGATAGTGATCCTCAGAGGAGCTCCAGGATCAGGATCACGGATCATCCTAAGGATCCTCATACTAACGACTGTTCTCTTTGGACTTGATATTATCTTGCAGGAATTACGAGTTGGATCTGGTCTTAGCAACGTAAACAAGGAATCTATCACGCTAATCTCGCACATGCATAATCAAAGATGGACGTTATAAAGAATATGGAAACTCAGCACAATTCAAGGGCGATTATTTAGGTTAAATTTACTTCTATTTCTAAAGGGGTAACGAGCTAATAGTTAGGTGATTTGCCTAAAATAGAACCACACACACTTGTATAAATGGCACTCTTGAACATTCGGAAGACACGACACATTTCTCACACGCTTTAGCATACGATACTATAGTGATCCTTGTACCTAGCTCGTTACCATCCGAAGTTGTAACCATTATTTGTTATATTGAAGTTTGGTGATCGGTAGTTTCCATCACCCGAGGTTTTTTATGCCGGAGATCATTCATTGATCAAGGGCTTTTTCCTCGTATAAATCCTTGTGTCACTTGTGCATTTTACATTTAAGTGATCCTTTACTTTGTTCATCATACCAAGCATCATTCCCCGTTCACATAGAGTTTGGTTGCATTATCTTTAAGTGATTTTTGACCAAAACAGTTTGGCGCCCACCGTGGGGCAATTGGTGCTTCATTCATAAAAAAGTTTTTCTGTTGGCGATCGTTCCGGAGTATTGCATGGCGTCATCGTTGAAGAATACCTCCACAGCGATGTCTGCAGTCAATTCATCTAATGGCATTCCACCTTTGCCTCCACCACCAACTGGATCTCAGAAAAATGCTGAGAAGAGACCAACTCCTATCTTCCCTAAACCTTCATCTTCTTCTGCTCTAACTTCTTTTGCTCCCAGTACTAGTGATATTTTTACTTTGATTTTGCAGATGAGGGATCATATGTGTTAGGGCTGGATTTCTATGACCTATGATCCTTACATGTGATCATAACAAGTGATCCTTACTTCTTTGGCAGATAGTGATCCTCAGAGGAGCTCCAGGATCAGGATCACGGATCATCCTAAGGATCCTCACACTAACGGTTGTTCTCTTTGGATTAAATGTTGTTTTGCAGGAATTACTAGTTGGACTTGGTCTTAGCAACGTAAACAAGGAATCTATCACGCTAATTTTGCACATGCATAATCAAAGATGGACGTTATGAAGAATATGGAAACTCAGCACAATTCAAGGGCGATTATTTAGGCTAAATTTACTTCTATTTCTAAAGGGGTAACGAGCTAGTAGTTAGGTGATTTGCCTAAAATAGAACCACACACACTTGTATAAAAGGCACTCTTGAACATTCGGAAGACACGACACATTTCTCACACGCTTTAGCATACGATACTATAGTGATCCTTGTACCTAGCTCGTTACCATCCAAAGTTGTAACCATTATTTGTTATATTGAAGTTTGGTGATCGGTAGTTTCCATCACCCGAGGTTTTTTATGCCGGAGATCATTGATCAAGGGCTTTTTCCTCGTATAAATCCTTGTGTCACTTGTGCATTTTACATTTGAGTGATCCTTCACTTTGTTCATCATACCAAGCATCATTCCCCGTTTGCATAAAGTTTGGTTGCATTATCTTTAAGTGATTTTTGACCAAAACAGTTTGGCGCCCACCGTGGGGCAATTGGTGCTTCATTCATAAGAAAAATTTTCTATTGGTGATCATTCCGGAAGTGTTGCATGGCTTCATCGTTGAAGAATACTTCCACAGCAATGTCTGCAGTCAATTCATCTAATGGCATTCCACCTTTGCCTCCACCACCAGCTGGAACTCAGAAAAATGCTGAGAAGAGACCAACTCCTATCTCCTCTAAACCATCATCTTCTGCTCTAACTTCTTCTGTTCCCACTACTAGTGATATATTTACTTTGATTTTGCAGATGAGGGATCGTATGCAGCAGCAGGATGAAACTAATGACAGGATCCTCAAGGAAATCGGAGATCTCAAAAGGCAAAAGAAAACGGCAGAGGATCATTCCCCACTAATGCCCAAATCTTTGAATTTTGATACTCCGATGATTACTTCTCAGCCATCAGAGGCCCTAGACATTCAACATATGGGTGGATTAAGATGAGTGCATTTCGGCCCAGCAGCAATGACTCAGGCATCAGGATCATATTTCCAACCGGCAGGATCCTACACTCAGCGTATGGGATCCTTCATGAGCTTAGGATCCACCTTTGTTCCAGGATCATCCCAGGTTCAAGGATCCTCCTTTGTTCCAGGATCATCCCAGGTTCAAGGATCCTCCTTTGTTCCAGGATCATCCCAGGTTCAAGGATCCCCTCAGATACCAGGATCCTTGAAGAATTTGCAAACAGGAAGTCCAGATGTCCATCAAGGAGATTTTATTCCAATGCAAACCATTGCTTCCACTGGTCCCTCCATCATCCCAGAATCCCTGCAACATGGATTCACATCCAATGTTCCTAATTTGAACCCGATGGGAGGTAACACTTTTAATAATTCTTATACCACTAACCATGGATTCATGCAGGATACAGGTATCAATCATGCTATGGCCAGAGAACTACAAAAACTGAAGGATATGATATCAAGTGTTCCAGGGGTAGTCAAATCTATCCCGGAGATTGCAGATGGAAGCCATAAGGTATCTCATTTTGCACCACCAATATGTGATGCTGAGATACCCAAAAGATTCCATATCCCTACTATGAAGCTGTATGATGGTACAACGGATCCTGAGGAACACATAGCACAATACAGGGAGAGGATGGAGATCAACCCTATTCCAGAAAGGTTAAAGGAAGCATGCCTGTGCAAGGGATTTGGATCCACTCTTACTGGATCAGCTCTTAAATGGCTGCTAAGTCTTCCCCCATACTCTATTACTTCATTCGCTAATTTAGTTAACTTATTCAATAATCAATTTTCTTGTAGTAGAAAATTTGAACGATTGACTAGCGATTTATATAGGATAACTCAGGGTCATAATGAATCATTAAGGGATTATATAACCAAGTTTAGTAAAGAATACTTGGATATTCCTAACTTGGATGTGGCCACAGCTGTTGAGGCCTTCAAGATGGGTTTACTTAAGGATTCATTGTTCTATGATGATCTTGTTATGACACCATGCAGGAACCTAGACGAAGTAAGAACTCGGGCACTCAGGTTCATCCGGTTAGAGGATGACAAGAGGATCCAGGAGAGACAAGTAGGATCCTCAAAACAAGAAAAGCAAGGATCCTCTTTCAAAAGCAACAGATTCAAATCCTATAACAGAACTGACAACCAGAGCGTGCATGCTGTTGACCAAGAAGAGGATGATGAAGATTATCCTCCAATTTCTGAATACTGTTTTTCCGTTGATAACCATGAACTAATCCTTGCAATGCAGATTCTAGGAGAAAAAGCCAGATGGCCTAGAAAAAATGACAAACCAGCCGGAACTAAAGACAAATCGAAGTGGTGTGCATACCACGAGGATTTTGGGCATTTAACCGAAGAATGCATCGCGTTAAGAAAGGAAATTGGATATCTGCTAAGCAAGGGGCATCTAAAAGAGTTGTTGGGAAGAAAAAAGCAAAGGACTCAGGATCCTGAAAGGATCCCTGAGAAAGCTCCAGCTCCTCCGGCAGATGCACAAGTGATCAACTTTATTTCTGGAGGATCAGACATCTGTGGTACATCCTTCTCAGCAGCTAAAAGGCATGCAAAGGAAGCTAAAATGGATAACGGAGAAAGACCTATTCGAACATCAAGTGTCTCGGAAGGAAGAGTGATAACGTTTGATGAAGATGATCGAGTTGACATCCAGGATCCTCATCATGATAGTTTAGTTATTACTCTCTTTATTTCTAACCACTTTGTCCGCAGGATCCTTATTGACGGAGGAAGTTCGGTAAACATTATTCAGCTTGATGTTCTGAAGAAAATGGGTATCCCTGAATCAGATATCACACCAAGATCCTCCGTGCTCGTGGGATTTAGTGGCGAAACTAAGAAAACCCTGGGGGACATCAAACTCCCAATTTACGTGGAAGGATTACATAATTATCAGAAATTTTGTGTTATTGACTGTTTGTCTTGTTCTAATGTTATCCTTGGCAGGCCCTAGATACACGATATGAAGGCAGTTCCATCCACCTACCATCAATGTGAGAAGCTCCCTAGCCCATGGGGAATAATCAAGATCGATAGTGATCAACAGGAGGCTAAGGATTGTTACACCTCATCAATGAAAGCAGCCTCGAAACCAAGGGAGCAATAGCAATTAAAGTATCCTCCAAGGGGTGTCTTGGAGGCAAGAGAGCAGGATGTGGATGAAATCCTCTTGGATCCTGATGATCCTGAATCCAAAATCTACATCGGATCAGGGATCCTTGGCAAAATGAAGGAAGACATTGTATCCTTCCTCAAAAGAAGAAAATCTACCTTTGCATGGAAACACGAGGATATGACAGGTATATCTAAGGATATCATAACTCATAAACTTGGCATTGACAGGTCTATAAAACCAATCCATCAAAAAAGGAGGAAGTTTGCACCAGAAAGGAATGCCATTATCCAAGAAGAGGTAGAGAGACTACTTCGAGCAGGTATGATCAGAGAGGTAAAATATCCAAAATGACTAGCCAATGTGGTTGTTGTCCAAAAGAAAAATGGAAAGTGGAGGGTATGTGTCGATTTCACCGATCTGAATAAGGCATGTCCCAAGGATCCTTTCCCATTACCCCACATTGACTCCATGGTGGATGCAACGGCGGGACATGAACTGTTGACCTTTATGGATGCATCATCTGGATTCCAACAAATTCAGATGGAACCATCTGACCAAGAGGATACAGCCTTTATGACCCCAACATGTTTGTATTGCTATATTGCCATGCCTTTTGGATTAAGAAATGCAGGTGCAACATATCAAAGGCTGGTGAATATGATGTTCAAAGATCAAATTGGACAAACTATGGAAGTATACATAGATGATATGGTAGTCAAATCAAAGAAAGCTGAGGATCACCTAAGGGATTTGGAAGAAGCATTTGATATCCTTGATAAATATAACATGAAGCTTAATCCTTCAAAATGCCACTTTGGTGTTAAGGCAGGTAAATTCCTAGGATATATGGTAACTCAGAGGGGCATTGAGGCAAGTCCGGAGCAAATTAAAGCACTAGTGAACATCAAGTCCCCTGCCAATGCTAAGGATGTGCAAAGGCTAACAGGCAGGATAGCAGCTCTGAACAGGTTCATATCAAAATCCTCAGAAAAATGTAAAGAATTTTACGATATCCTAAGGAAGAACAAGAAGTTTGAATGGACTGAGAAACATGAGAATGCTTTACAAGCCCTTAAAGAATATATGTCCTCAGCACCAGCATTATCAAAGCCCGAAAAAGGAGATATGTTATCCTTATATTTGGCGGTATCCTCAACCGCTGTAAGTGCTGTCCTTGTTAAGGATCATGAAGGTACACAATATCCTATCTACTATGTAAGTAAGAGTTTACTTGATGCCGAATCCAGGTACTCACACCTCGAGAAACTTATTTTTGCATTAATCATGGCATCAACTAAGCTAAGGCATTATTTTGAAACCCATACTATTGTTGTTAGAACTAACTTTCCAATTAAGAATGTCCTCAGGAAACCAGAGATGTCAGGAAGAATGGCTAAGTGGGCAGTAAAGCTTAGTGCCCATGATATAAGATATGAGCCAAGAACAGCCATTAAATCCCAAGCACTAGCTGACTTTGTGGCTGATTTCAGTAGTGATCTACAAAAAGAAGCAGAATTGGAGGTCCAACAGCTGGATGAGACCAAGGATCCTTGGATACTACACACTGATGGATCCTCAAATGTCAAGGGCACAGGGCTCGGGATACTACTAAAATCGCCACAGGGGGACATAATACCCCACTCCATAGCCTGTGAGTTCCAAGCAACTAACAATGAGGCTGAATATGAAGCCTTAATTGCTGGCTTGCAAATTGCTAAGGATATGGGGGTGAAATATCTTAAAGTATATGTAGACTCATTATTGATCACCAATCACTTTAACGGATCCTATGTTGTTAAAGGTGAAAAACTAACCAAATATTTAGAGATAGTCAAAGAATTGGCACTCTCTTTTGTCTCTTTCAGCTTAACACAGGTACCAAGGGAGGATAACACGGAAGCTGATGCATTGGCCAACCTAGGGTCATCCTTGAAGATTCCAGAAGATATAAGTATCCCTATCATCCATATCCTAGCTCCTGTTATTGAAAATCAGGTGGCCATGGAAATAGAAGAGGATACTGCAGTAATCCCTAGTGAAGAAGCTCAATCTTATGCAGGATCATGGATCTCACCAATCATGAGATACTTGCAATACGGGGAGATTCCGATGGGAGAAAATCCTAGAGCTTTCAGGATTAAGGTATCTCAATTCACAATCCTAAATAATGTGCTATATAAACGATCTCTTGCAGGACCATATTTAAGATGTATCGAGGATCCTGAAATTAAAGAAGTGTTGAGAGACTTCCATGAAGGAGATTGTGGAAACCACACTGGGGGCAGGGCATTGTTCTCAAGGATCCTTAGAACAGGATACTACTGGCCAACCATGAAAAGGGATGCTGTAGAATATGCTAGGAAATGTGATCCTTGTCAAATACACAACAATATCCTTCATCAACCAGCTGAACTGCTACACCCTATACCATCCTATTGGCCATTCATGAGATGGGGGATGGATATAGTTGGCAAGCTCCCTAAAGCACCTGGTGGAAAAGTATTTATGCTTGCCATGACTGACTACTTCTCTAAGTGGATAGAAGCTGAAGCCTTTGCTCAAGTCAGAGAAAAAGAAGTTATATCCTTTATCAAAAGAAACATTATAACTAGATTTGGCATTCCCTCTGAAATTGTATGTGATAATGGTTCCCAATTCATTGGAAGCAGAACCACTAACTTTTGTGACAGTTGGGGAATTAACATGATAACATCAACACCAGTTCATCCACAAGCCAATGGCCAAGCAGAATCATCCAACAAGATCATCATCAACAATCTGAAGAAGAAGCTAGGATCCAAGAAGGGAAAATGGGCAGAGGAGTTACCTTATGTGCTATGGGCTGATAGGACAACTCCCAAGAATGCCACTGGTCAAACACCTTTCTCTTTAGTATTTGGGGCAGAAGCAGTGATCCCAACAGAGATGGTGATCCCAACTGCTAGAACAAGTGCTCGTGATCCTGAAGAGAATGCTACAATCCTGGCTCAGGATTTGGATACTATTGAGGAAATCAGGGATCTGGCTAGGATAAGAATGGCAAGCTACCAACAAAGAATGGCTGGTGCTTACAACAAAAATGTTAGGATAAGGAAGTTCCAAGTCGGAGATATGGTGTTGAGAAAAGCATTCCAAAACACTATCAATCCTGCTGGTGGGAAGTTAGCACCAAAAAGGGAAGGCCCTTACTTGATTGAAGCTGAAGCAGGAAAGGGGGCATACAGATTGCTAACTATGGAAGGAAACTTGTTGCCACGAGCCTGGAATGCTGTTCACTTAAAGAGATACTTTATGTGAACATGATCCTTCAAAGCATGTGATCCTTACACTGAAGTATCCTCGAAGGATCCCGGTGATGTCAGTGATCCTTACTCTGGTAATGTCCTTATCTTAAAACTATTACATTTCCTTACTTTTTACCTAAGGATAAGGATCATGTATCCTTCATCCTCTTCTCACGAACCATTTGAGTTATGATAGTTCAGGTATCTTCAGCATATCGTTGAAGCTCTTCAAAAGCACCATAGATCCTTGGGTTCAACCCCAGTTATCCTTGGGATTATCCCCAGTTTCCGCCAGCAGCGCACGATGATCCTGATATAGTTCATGTCTTTGGGACCAGTACCCACTTCCGGGGCTGACAACCTCATCGTACTGGCTATACTCAGGATCCTCCGTATAATGGTAGACGTACCATACATCCGTTCCTAAGGTTTCTAACGTTTTCACGTTAGCTAAGGTTTTGACATTTTCATGTCACTAAGTTTGGATAGTCGCTAGTAAGGGCCATACTCCAGTTTACATACGATCCTTTGGGCTTGTTCCCAGTTATCTTTTGGGCTTGTCCCCAGTGATCCTTTGGGATCATCCCCAGTTATCCTTTGGGCATGTCCCCAGCTACTAACTTATCTTTTACATTGGCTTAGTCCCAAGTTATGTTTCATTTTTCAGGTTTTTAAAGTTAGACACGTAAGGATCCTTAATCCTTATTATCCATCAAAATCTCATCTACGGTTATCTTGATTAAAGGTTAGGATCCTAACCTAGATCCTCAGGTATGATCCTTGACTATTTTGATTATACTAAACAACCCTTACACTTTGACAACTAAACCTATGATCCTTGAAATTGATTGCTTCAGAAATTTTCAAGGTCAGGATATCTGATCTAGGATCATATCCTAAAATTATTAAACATGGTTTGCTTAACTCTTGTTACTCTAACAAATATATCCCTAAAACAACTGGAAAATAAAGAGGATAAATAAAGGATAACAACACGAGATAAGCCAGAAAGATTAAAGTTATTTTATTAACAAAAGGATCTTAAACCCTTTCAAAAATTTGTCAAAATTGCCAACCCACGTTTCTACCAGCAAAACGTGGCCCGTCCACATGGGTTGGCAAAGGGTGTCCATTGTCTATACGGTCTTAGCAGGTGCAGGAAATTAAAGGCGGCAGGATCACAAAGGCTTCATCCCCCAAACAGAGGATCCCTCCACCATTTGCGATCCTACCTATTGTCCAAAGGATCCAGGATCCTTAACCCTAAAAACTATTGTTTAAGTACAGACCATAATTGTTTCAAACATCAACAACCACAAACAAACCACTACCAAACTCAAAAAATTGGGCTCCGGCCTAGTCTCGAAATATCCATCATCGCCCAATCCAGCAGCTCACACCTTTGCTGCTCCATCACCACCAGCTTCTCCACCCTGATCCTTGTCAACATCACCGCCCTCCAGCATTGGGATCTCCTCAGCTTCGTCCTCATCCTCCAGCTCTGCCAATCTTGCCTTCCAACCCTCCACGTCCCATGAGCTTTTGTCAAAGGCAGGATCCTGAGCCTCCGCAGCCATCTGTAGTTGTATCTTGTACATGGCAATTGCGGCAGAGACCTTGGCATCCTGGGTGATCTCCTGCTTCTCGCCATCCATGTCGATCAGCCTTTGAGCAGCCTCATCCTTTGTAGCCCGGAGTTCCTTCTCAAGATCGGCTATCTTGAGATCCTTCAATACGCCCATTTGTTGGAGGTCGGCGATTTGGCTTTCCTGATCCTCGACATGGCCAAGGTGGGTCTCAATCTCAGCAAGTTTCTGCAAAAGAGGAAAAAGGTAAGTTCAGGATCAGGTGATCCTCAAAGAAGCAGGATATACAGGCAGAATACACAAGCAGGATATTCGAGAAGGATAACCAACAGGGGCAATGATCCTTACCTCATTTACATAGTTGAGAAACTGTTGGCGGATCAGGGGAAATCCTTGGAGATCCTCAGAAGTCTTTCTCTTCTTCCCCTTACCCCTAACAGGTGCTTTAGGGGCCGAAGCAGAGGGACTGGCAACAGAAGTCTTCTTTCTTGAAGACTTGACAGTGGCAAGTTCATCAATCCCGAACTTAGAGGCAGACTTAGTAGACTTCCCAGCGCCTACACAATCAAAACAAGATAAGTCTCCTAACCAATTTAACATTTTTGCATAGAACTTACTTTTTGGTCAGGATACTTACTTGACATTGTGGCAGATGCAGAGGATACTTCTTGTGAATCCTGGATGGTGACTTGAAAACTTCTGGTCTCAGGATCAAGCTTTTTGAAAGCCAAAACTCTCTCTCTTGCAGCAGGGGTTAACTTGAGATGAGCAATGGAAATAGCTGCACAAGGGACAAAAAAGACATTAGTGATACTCATCATAAGAGACAAGTCTGATGGTGATCCTTCCAGGATCCTCTATCCTACCATGGGTGGCCCACTCCTTGGGCAGATCCTTCCCATTAGGGATGGTATCCCTCCTTACAAAGAAGAAACGACGCTTCCAGTCTGTATCATTTTTGGTAACCTTTAAAACAGGGTGATCCTCCCCGGCCTTCCGTTTCAGCAAGTATCGATAGGAACCAAACGTGGTAAGATCATAAAGCTCGGCCAGCTCTGCCATCCCTAAATCAATCCCCTCCTGCTCAATGATCCTCTCGAAGGTACACAGAACCCTCCAGATCATCGGCATGGCTTGGATATAGGACATGCCGGTCAAAGAAAAGAAAGATTGGGTGAAGGCCGGAAAAGGATACGAATATCCTATGGTAAACGGAGTTGCAGGAAAGGCCACCCAGGCATCAGAAACAGAGTCACTCAGAGCAGTGGATGTGAATGACTTGAAAACGGCATCCGCCGGAAAACAATGACGAATCCTATCTACATGAGCATCGGTAAAACAGCATCTCTCCGTAGGAGAGTCCTTAATGATCCCTTGGCTTTTCAGGGGACTGCTCTTCTTGTGATCCTTATGGGGAGAATTTCGGAGCAACATTCTCGTGGCAGAACAAAAACAGAGCAAGAGCAGAAAAAACAAAGCAGGAAAAGGAAGAAAGAAAGGAAGAGAATACCTGATCAATCTTCGGTGGAGTATATCCTGAATTTAAATAACAAATCGATCCTTACCCTATCTCCTATTTATAATCATGATTTGCAGGGATGTCACTTCAGTGACGTAATGATCGCAACGGCTAGTCCGGTTATAACGGCTAGTTATCCGAGTTGTCCGTTGAAGATAAGATCAGAACAAAATATAACTCATTAATTTACAATAAACTCCTTATATTTTGGGGGCAATTGTTAGGGCTGGATTTTTACAATACATGATCCTCACGTGTGATCCTAACCAGTGATCCTTGTTTCTTTGGCAGATAGTGATCCTTAGCAGAGTTCCAGGATCAGGATCACGGACCATCATAGGATCCTCATGCTAACAGTTGCTTTCGTTGAATTTAATGTTGTTTTGCAGGACATCTAGCAGGATCCGCTCTTAAGCATCACAATCACAGGACGCGTCTTTACTGTCACACCCCCAAAATCCCACACGCGGAGTACCACCGCTTGGAGGCGTGACATGACCAGGATCAAGCCATCAATCATATCAAACATAGTATCTAATAATAATAAAAGTAGTTAATGTAGTTCATCATGACATGATTGATGTTTCAAAACCAATCATTGTTTAAGTAGCGGAAGCATAGTAATGTAATCTCAAAACAGTTATAAGTTCAGATATCGTTCATGATCCGTATCCCACAACGACCTGCTCCTCCTTGTGCAAGCTCCATAATGTACCTAAGGTCCTGCAAGGCATGCAGCAAATAATCAACAAACTAGTTGAGCGAGTTCACAGAAAGTAAGTTCGTATAATAATGCATATGTTCATCTTATGGGGGTTTCCCATACAAGTATATACTACAGGTGAGGGATTCTCACGTTTTATCCTTTATAATGGGGGCTTCCCATTATGGTACTTACTAGACTAGTGCAAACCATGTGTTCTTCTTAAACGAGAACAGGAATACGTACTGGGTCACGTAGGCTTTACGTGACGTGCCCTTCCCCGAGGACAGTGGTACGCGTGGGTGGCTACGTAGGCTTTACGCAGCGTGTCCTTCCGACCCGGAAGACAGTAGAAGGTATTAGGTTACGTAGGCTTTACGTAACGTGTCCTCCCGACCCGGGAGACAAATGGCAAATACTGGGTTACGTAGGCTTTACGTAACGTGTCCTGACTATCCTGAGGACGATGGTCTATAGTCTAGTGAATGCGTAAGTACGAGTAACTCTTTCAATATCAACATATCCAACCCAGTTCCCAACCCGGGAATCCCATGCCTTGGCTGTGTGAACTCACCTTGGTTTGCTCGGCAGATACACAAGGAGTACAGGTAAGCTAGTAAATGGTCAACCACGTCCTATCATGGTTATAATACAAGTCAGGTCTTGACTTAGATATTACACGTTTGTTTCACATAGTCTAGCACGTTACTAATCACGTATAAATCATGGCAACATTTGACAATTAAGCAATACATACAACTTGTACGGTTTAAACACGTAAGCCCAATACTAATCGGCCCAACCTGTTGTGCGAATTCCCATAAAGCCCGATCCAAATAATTATAGCAGTCCGATTAGCAAATATGAAAACAAGTCCAATTACTTGGCCCAATCAATTGGGCCCGTGATAGCGTGAATCCAAAACAGTGTGTGCGAGCTAATGGGCCTCGAGTCGCAACCAGCGGTCTCGAGTCGCAACGGGAAGTTTCGAGTCGCAATGGCTGGTCTCGGCTCGTCATGGTCTGGTTACGAGTCGCAACCTGACTCGCAACCGTGATTGCGGCTCGTGCTGCTGTGTCGGTGTGAGGTTTCGAGTCGCAACTGGAGGTACCGACTCGCAACCGTGTGGCTTTCAACTGTAACAACTTTCCTGATTTCATGCACAAGATTTCCTTGATGACAGCTAACAAGTTTGGCAGTTTCACAATCCGATTAAACCACAATCAATTAACATAATTTCTATTATTCGGTTAACCTATCATCAATCAAACAGAACAATTGCAATACCAAATCACATGAACCCTAATCAAACCATAATATGAACAACATCTTAACAATACATAAACATTCTAACATGGATCTCGATTACCAAACTACATCCGATTATGACAATACATAACAGCCGATTACATCTTTCCATCCTAATCATAATACAATAACATAATCAATCATAGTAACCATACATGTGAACCGATTCACAACCACTATTAACTATTAACATAAACAACATGTTAACAAGAATCCTTCGGGTAACAAGCAAACATCTCCGGTAACAATCAACATACAACAATAACACAACCAATAACATAAACCACTAACCGGATTAGAGAAGGAGAAGAGAGTGATCCGAATAGGGGATGCTCTTGCCGTCGGGTTCCAAGCAAACGAGAGAGAGAAAGGAGTCTAGGGTTCTTGTGTGTTTTCTTGTGTTTAGTGACAAATGAGAGAACAAAACCCCTTACGGGTGTTTTACTCGCTAAGGAGAAGTGGGCCAAAACCCCTTAATGGGTTGTCCATGTTCCGAGTACAAGAGGTGCGGCCCAATTGGGCTTGTGCGGTTGAACGGTGTTGTGCGGTTCGGGTTGGGCTCAATTAATACACACATAGTAAGCACACATATTAAACATAGCACATATCAAATAATCATTCACTTAATAAGTCAAGTTCATATAGTCATGACATGTTCATAAACGTTACACAAAGATAGTTTCAGAATTTCGAGTTGTCACATTATCCCCAACTAATTGGAAATTTCGTCCCGAAATTTGGTATGCACTCACTGAGGAAGCTAGGTAAGTTATAACGTTCACTGGTTTTCCTGGGGTGTCACATCCTCCCCCCGTTGATCTGGAATTTCGTCCCGAAATTCCGAAGTAGTAGCTTCAGCCTCAGTAGTGGTTGCATTGGTTTCGAATAACTGGGGGTACTTTTCTGTCATCCTGTCTTCGCGTTCCCAGGTGTACTCTGGGCCACGTTTGGAGTTCCAACGTATTCGAACAAGAGGGATTCTCTTGTTTTTGAGGACCTTCACATCCCGGTCCGTGATTTCAACTGGTTCCTCAACGAACTGCAACCGCTCGTCGATAGTGAGTTCCTTAAAAGGAATGATGAGGGTTTCATCTGATAGGCACTTCTTTAGGTTCGACACATGAAAGACATTGTGAACTGCCCCGAGTTCAGCTGGTAGGTTTAGCTTGTATGCTACTTTGCCAATCTTTTCTATGATTTCGAATGGTCCGACGTACCGCGGATTTAGTTTGCCCCGTTTGCCAAAACGTACCACACCCTTCCAGGGTGAGACTTTCAATAATACCCGGTCCCCGACCTGAAATTCCAATGGCTTTCTACGCTTATCCGCGTAGGATTTCTGACGGTCGCGTGCTGCCGCCATGCGTTGTCGTATCTGTGCAATCTTTTCTGTGGCGTCCACTACAATCTCTGGACCCGTAATCTGACTATCCCTCACCTCTGCCCAACAGAGAGGTGACCGGCATTTACGCCCGTACAATGCCTCGAATGGAGCGGCTTGAATGCTGGTGTGATAGCTATTATTATACGAGAACTCCACCAAAGGGAGGTGCTTTTCCCAGCCGTTGCCGAAATCAATAACGCATGTCCGAAGCATATCTTCGAGAGTTTGGATCGTACGCTCAGACTGTCCATCCGTCTGAGGATGATATGCTGTGCTCATGTCTAATCGTGAGCCGAAAGATTTGTGCATCGCTTGCCATAGCTCTGACGTGAATCGTGCATCGCGATCCGAAATGATAGAAATGGGCACCCCGTGCCTCGAAACAACTTCTTTAAGGTAGATGTCTGCGAGAGTGGAGAACTTATCCGTTTCCTTTATCGCTAGGAAGTGTGCAGACTTGGTGAGTCGATCCACGATCACCCATATGGTATCGTTCCCACGCTGAGATCTAGGTAGGCCTGTAACGAAATCCATGGAAATTTCTTCCCATTTCCATTGCGGTATCTTAGGCTGCTGAAGTAGGCCCGCTGGTTTCTGGTATTCAACCTTGACTCTCGCACAGGTCAAGCATTTTCCAACGTATGTAGCGATGTGGGCCTTCATGCTAGGCCACCAATAAGTAGTGCTGATGTCGTGGTACATTTTATCCGACCCTGGATGTACCGAGTAGCGAGACTTGTGAGCTTCGTCCATTACAAGTTCGCGTAGTCCGCCATAAAGTGGGACCCAAATACGCCCCGATACATAGTAGGCACCGTCTGCCTTCTGTTCCATTTGCTGTCGTGAGCCGCGTAAGGCTTCAGCCTTGACGTTTTCGGGCTTCAATGCTTCTATCTGAGCAGCTCGTATCTGAGCAGGAAGACTAGACTGAATCGTAAGCTGGAGCGCTCGCACGCGCTTCGGTAGAGTGTCCTTTCGACTAAGGGCGTCGGCCACAACATTGGCTTTGCCCGGATGGTACTTGATAGCGCATTCGTAATCGTTCAGTAACTCGACCCATCGTCGTTGACGCATGTTCAAATCCTTTTGCTTAAGAATATGCTCGAGACTCCTGTGATCGGTGTAAATCGTGCACCTGGTACCGTACAGGTAGTGTCGCCATATCTTAAGCGCGAAAACAACAGCTCCCAGCTCTAAATCGTGCGTCGTGTAGTTTCGTTCATGAATCTTAAGTTGACGAGAGGCGTAGGCAATAACCTTGTCGCGCTGCATTAACACGCAACCCAGACCCTGTATTGATGCGTCACAATATACTACGAAGTCATCTGTGCCCTCTGGCAATGAAAGAATAGGTGCGCTGCAAAGTCTATCCTTTAGGTACTGAAAAGCAGTCTCCTGGGGCTCTCCCCAGCGATAAACGACACCCTTCTGTGTCAGTAGTGTAAGCGGCTGAGCAATCTTTGAAAAGTCTTTGATGAACCGCCGATAATAACCTGCCAAACCCAAGAATTGGCGTATTTCTGTCGGTGTACGCGGTGCAGGCCAGTTTCTGATCGAATCTACTTTGGATGGATCAACATGGATCCCATCCCTGTTTACCACATGGCCTAAGAAGTGGACTTCACGAAGCCAGAAGTCGCATTTAGAAAGTTTAGCGTACAGCTGTTCCTTCCGAAGGAGTTCCAAAATAAGACGAAGATGCTGCTCGTGTTCCTCCTGACTCTTGGAGTAAATCAGAATGTCGTCGATGAAAACTATGACGAACTTGTCAAGATAGGGTTTGCATACCCTGTTCATAAGGTCCATAAATACAGCAGGCGCGTTCGTTAATCCAAATGGCATGACGAGAAACTCGTAGTGACCATAACGAGTTCTGAAGGCTGTCTTGGAGACGTCCTCACCCCGGACTCTCAGCTGGTGATACCCTGACCTTAAGTCTATTTTGGAGTAGTAACTCGACCCTTGCAACTGGTCGAATAAGTCGTCTATGCGTGGAAGAGGATAACGGTTCTTCACCGTTACCTTATTGAGTTCACGGTAGTCGATGCACATTCTGAACGTACCGTCTTTCTTCTTCACGAAAAGTACTGGAGCTCCCCAAGGCGAAGAGCTTGGACGAATGAAGCCCTTTTCCAAGAGCTCTTGTAGTTGCTTTGACAATTCTCCAATTCTGATGGAGCTAAACGATATGGTGCGCGAGCTATGGGTGCTGCTCCAGGAGCGAGCTCGATCTGAAATTCGACCTGACGATGAGGAGGTAATCCAGGTAAGTCTTCAGGAAACACCTGAGGAAAGTCACGTACAATTGGAATATCCTCCAATTTCTTTTCCTTTGCTGATGCGTCTGTAACGAGTGCCAGAATGGCAGTGTGCCCCTTTCGTAAGCATTTCTGAGCCTTCAAGAAAGAGATGATGCCAACCACCGCACCACTCTTGTCGCCTTGAACTTCGAGAGGTTCCTGACCCGAGCGAGGAATACGAATAATCTTCTCGCTGCATAAGATCTCTGCCTGGTGTTGGGATAACCAATCCATCCCAATCACGACGTCGAAGCTACCCAAAACTATGGGAATGAGGTCGATAGAGAAAGCTTGGCCAGCTAGGATAAGATTACAACCCTGAACTACATGCGTGGCTTCTAGACTTTTACCGTTAGCTAACTCTACTACGTGTTTGGTGGGTAAAAGTGTTGGTGCACGTTTTAGTAGTTGACACATTTTCACAGACATATAGCTTGTATCTGCACCCGAATCAAACAAAACAGTAACGTAAATATTGTCGAGGAGAAACTTACCCATAACAACGTTGGGATCGTTCACTGCGTCGCCTCGACCTAGCACAAAAGCGCGTCCCCTAGCTTCGTTGCCATTATTGTTGTTGTTCCCACCGTTGTTGTTCCCGTTGCCCTGGTTATTGTTGTTGCAATTCTGGTTCAACTGAGGGCAATCGCGTTTGAAATGACCTTCAGCCCCACACTGGAAACATCCCCGGTTTCCACGCTGTGGCTGCTGTTGCTGTTGTGGGTTCTGTGGAGCTGGTTGTTGCGGTTGCTGGTTCTGATTTGCAGGACAAGGGCTCCTACAGTCTTTGGCCTCGTGCCCCATCTTGAGACACCTTTGGCAACGACCCTTGCTGCATGGGCCGCTATGGTGCCTGTTGCAATTGTGACACTTGGGGTGAAAACCCTGATATCTTCCCCGTCTATGACCACCAGAGGATTGCTGACTGGGACTCTGGTAGTGGTCAGTCTTCTGTTGCTGAGCTTGAGACTGAACAGATGCTGAACCTTTACTGGAATCTCCATCCCACTTTCTTTTACTGTCGCTAGTAGTAGCAGGAGTAGCTGAAGGAGTGACTGTAGCAGTAGCGTTGACACGCTTAGGCAGTTTATTCTGATCCACTGCCTGGTCGGTGATGCGATGAGCGAGACGCTGAATATCCTGGATGTTGTCGAGATTAGCCGAGGTAACATGGCTCTGGATCTCTGGCGCCAATCCCTTGAGATACATCTCAATGCGCTTGTATGGAGGGTCCACCATAGTTGGGCACAGCACGACTAGCTCATTTGACCGTTTAGTATACGCTTCGATCTCTGACCCAACCATTTTCAGATTATACAGCTCGTCTTCCAACTTGTGAATATCTTCGCGCGTACAGTACTCACGCTTGATGAGTTCTTTGAAATCGTTCCATGGGGTGGCGTTAGCAGCTGCCAACCCCAGAATTTGCACCTGCGCGTTCCACCAGGTTAGCGCGATTCCCTCCAAGGTGCCAGTTGCATACTTAACCTTGCGAGCCTCAGGGCACTCGCACATCTCGAATACCGACTCGAGCTTTTCAAACCAGTGGAGGAGTCCCACTGCCCCCTCTGTACCGCTGAAGGTACTTGGACGACAGTCCATGAAGTTCTTAAAAGTGCAAACTTGCTGCGCTGGTTGACCTATTGTATATGAATACGACGAGGTTAAATACGAGAGTTAATGTAGGATCTAGAGATCCTAGTGTGTGCCTATACTGCAGGATATACTACCTGCTTGAGCAGCTGCAAGTGCCGCAGCAACTTGAGCTTGGACGAGAGCCTCTAGCTGGGCTTGTGTCATGTTAATTCTTCCAGACATGATCTTCATAGTAAAAGTAATGTAAGTGAGAGTGGTTCGCGAGTAGGGCGATGACAGAAAAGTGTAAGCACGTAGGGATTCTCATGCTATAGTATCATGTGTATCTAAGCGCAATACGAGCAAAGTTCTAAGCAATTCTAGCAAACAGGCAATAAACATAAACCTTATTACCTAGGATGTCGAGTCTTGCACGTGGAGCGAAGCGTCGTTGTGGATCGTTGAGAGCACTGTACTGGTTATAGTCCGATTTTAATAAAACGTTTTCCCCATATTAAAACCTAGTTCTCTATAACCAATGGCTCTGATACCAATCTTTCACACCCCCAAAATCCCACACGCGGAGTACCACCGCTTGGAGGCGTGACATGACCAGGATCAAGCCATCAATCATATCAAACATAGTATCTAATAATAATAAAAGTAGTTAATGTAGATCATCATGACATGATTGATGTTTCAAAACCAATCATTGTTTAAGTAGCGGAAGCATAGTAATGTAATCTCAAAACAGTTATAAGTTCAGATATCGTTCATGATCCGTATCCCACAACGACCTGCTCCTCCTTGTGCAAGCTCCATAATGTACCTAAGGTCCTGCAAGGCATGCAGCAAATAATCAACAAACTAGTTGAGCGAGTTCACAGAAAGTAAGTTCGTATAATAATGCATATGTTCATCTTATGGGGGTTTCCCATACAAGTATATACTACAGGTGAGGGATTCTCACGTTTATCCTTTATAATGGGGGCTTCCCATTATGGTACTTACTAGACTAGTGCAACCATGTGTTCTTCTTAAACCGAGAACAGGAATACGTACTGGGTCACGTAGGCTTTACGTGACGTGCCCTTCCCCGAGGACAGTGGTACGCGTGGGTGGCTACGTAGGCTTTACGCAGCGTGTCCTTCCGACCCGGAAGACAGTAGAAGGTATTAGGTTACGTAGGCTTTACGTAACGTGTCCTCCCGACCCGGGAGACAAATGGCAAATACTGGGTTACGTAGGCTTTACGTAACGTGTCCTGACTATCCTGAGGACGATGGTCTATAGTCTAGTGAATGCGTAAGTACGAGTAACTCTTTCAATATCAACATATCCAACCCAGTTCCCAACCCGGGAATCCCATGCCTTGGCTGTGTGAACTCACCTTGGTTTGCTCGGCAGATACACAAGGAGTACAGGTAAGCTAGTAAATGGTCAACCACGTCCTATCATGGTTATAATACAAGTCAGGTCTTGACTTAGATATTACACGTTTGTTTCACATAGTCTAGGACGTTACTAATCACGTATAAATCATGGCAACATTTGACAATTAAGCAATACATACAACTTGTACGGTTTAAACACGTAAGCCCAATACTAATCGGCCCAACCTGTTGTGCGAATTCCCATAAAGCCCGATCCAAATAATTATAGCAGTCCGATTAGCAAATATGAAAACAAGTCCAATTACTTGGCCCAATCAATTGGGCCCGTGATAGCGTGAATCCAAAACAGTGTGTGCGAGCTAATGGGCCTCGAGTCGCAACCAGCGGTCTCGAGTCGCAACGGGAAGTTTCGAGTCGCAATGGCTGGTCTCGGCTCGTCATGGTCTGGTTACGAGTCGCAACCTGACTCGCAACCGTGATTGCGGCTCGTGCTGCTGTGTCGGTGTGAGGTTTCGAGTCGCAACTGGAGGTACCGACTCGCAACCGTGTGGCTTTCAACTGTAACAACTTTCCTGATTTCATGCACAAGATTTCCTTGATGGCAGCTAACAAGTTTGGCAGTTTCACAATCCGATTAAACCACAATCAATTAACATAATGTCTATTATTCGGTTAACCTATCATCGATCAAACAGAACAATTGCAATACCAAATCACATGAACCCTAATCAAACCATAATATGAACAACATCTTAACAATACATAAACATTCTAACATGGATCTCGATTACCAAACTACATCCGATTATGACAATACATAACAGCCGATTACATCTTTCCATCCTAATCATAATACAATAACATAATCAATCATAGTAACCATACATGTGAACCGATTCACAACCACTATTAACTATTAACATAAACAACATGTTAACAAGAATCCTTCGGGTAACAAGCAAACATCTCCGGTAACAATCAACATACAACAATAACACAACCAATAACATAAACCACTAACCGGATTAGAGAAGGAGAAGAGAGTGATCCGAATAGGGGATGCTCTTGCCGTCGGGTTCCAAGCAAACGAGAGAGAGAAAGGAGTCTAGGGTTCTTGTGTGTTTTCTTGTGTTTAGTGACAAATGAGAGAACAAAACCCCTTACGGGTGTTTTACTCGCTAAGGAGAAGTGGGCCAAAACCCCTTAATGGGTTGTCCATGTTCCGAGTACAAGAGGTGCGGCCCAATTGGGCTTGTGCGGTCGAACGGTGTTGTGCGGTTCGGGTTGGGCTCAATTAATACACACATAGTAAGCACACATATTAAACATAGCACATATCAAATAATCATTCACTTAATAAGTCAAGTTCATATAGTCATGACATGTTCATAAACGTTACACAAAGATAGGTTCAGAATTTCGAGTTGTCACATTTACAACTATAGCATGTGCTTAATCGGAGATGGACGTTGTGAAGGATATGGAAACTTGGCATGATTTAAGGGTGATAATTTAGGCTAGATTTACTTTTGTTTCTAAAGGGGTAATGAGCTGATTATTAGTCTTTTTACCTAAAATAGGTCACCTACACTTGTATATATAACACTCTTCCCCATTCGGAAGAACACACAACACAATTCTCACACGCTTAGACACTCGAAACTATAGTGATCCTTGTACTCAGCTCATTATCATCCGAAGTTGTAACTATTTTTCTTATATTGAAGTTTGGTGATCGGTAGTTGCCATCACCCGAGGTTTTTTATGCCGGAGATCATACATTGATCAAGGGCTTTTTCCTCGTATAAATCATTGTGTCTTTGCATATTTTATACTGAAGTGATCCTTTACTTTTTCAATAAACCAAGCATCATACCCCGTTTACATAAAGTTTGGTTGCATTATCCTTAGTGTGATTTTTGACCAAAACACTAACCATGGAAGGAAATTTGTTACCAAGAGCCTGGAATGCTATTCACTTAAAGAAATATTTCATGTGAACAGGATCCTTCAAGCATATGATCCTTACATTGGAAGCATCCTCGAAGGATCCCGGCGACATCAGTGATCCTTATTCTAGTAAAGTCCTTATCTCAAAACTTTTCCGTTTTCTTATTTTTACCTAAGGATAAGGATCACGTATCCTTCATCCTTCTCTCATGAGAATTTGAGTTTTGATAGTCCAGGTATCCTCAGCATATTTTCGATAGTCTTCAAAAGCATCTCAGATCCTTGGGTTCAACCCCAGTTATCCTTGGGCTTGTCCCCAGTTTTCGCCTGTAGCGCACGATGATCCTGGTATAGTTCATATCTTTGGGACTAGTACCCACTTTAGGGGCTGACAACCTCATCGTACTGGCTATATCTAGGATCCTACGTATAATGGTAGACGTACCATACATCCGTTCCTAAGGTTTCTAACGTTTTCACGTTAGCTAAGGTTTTGACATTTTCATATCACCAAGTTTGGATAGTCGCCAGTAAGGGCCATACTCCAGTTTACATACGACCCTTGGGCTTGTCCCCAGTTATCCTTCGGGCTTGTCCCCAGTTATCCTTCGGGCTTGTCCCCAGTTATCCTTTGGGCTTGTCCCCAGTGATCCTTTGGGATCATCCCCAGTTATCCTTTGGGCTTGTCCCGAGTGATCCTTTGGGATCATCCCCAGTTATCCTTTGGGCTTGTCCCCAGTTACTAACTTATCTTTTATATTGGCTTAGTCCCAAGTTATATCCTACTTTTCAGGTTTTCGAAGACTAAACTTTTAAGGATCTTTAATCCTTGTTATCCTATTTCACTTACGATTAACCTGATCAAAGGATAGGGTCCTAACTTGGATTCTCAGGTATGATCCTTGACTATACTCATTATTCTGAACAACCCTTACACTTTGACAACTAAACCTATGATCCTTGATCATAAACTATTTTTGAAAATTTTTCGATTAACAGGATATTTGATCCAGGATCATATCCTAAAATGATTGAACATGATTTGCTTAACAATTGGAAAATAAAAGGATAAACAAAGGATAACAACACGAGATAAGCCATAAAGATTAAAGTTATTTTATTAACAAAGGATTTTAAACCCTTCAAAGTTGTCGAAATTGCCAACCCACGTTTCTACCAGCAAAACGTGGCCCGTCCACATGGGTTGGCAAAGGGTGTCCATTGTTTATGCGGTCATAGCAGGTGCAGGAAAGTAAAAGCGGAAGGATCACAAAGGCTTCATCCCCCAAACAGAGGATCCCTCCACCATTTGCGATCCTACCTATTGTCCAAAGGATCCAGGATCCTTAACCCTAAAAAACTATTGTTTAAGTTACAGACCATAAATTGTTTCAAAACATCACAACCACAAAAAAACCACTACCAAATTTTAAAAAATTGGGCTCCGGCTATGTCTAGAAATTTCCATCATTGCCCAATCCTGCAGCTCAAACCTTCGCTGCACCATCACCACCAGCTCCACTTGCTTCCCCCTGATCCTTGCCAACATCACCGCCTTCAAGCATTGGGATCTCCTCAGCCTCCTCATCATCCTCCAACTCTGCCAGTCTTGCCTTCCAGCCTTCCACGTCCCATGTGCCTTTGTCGAAGGAAGGATCCTGAGCCTCCGCAGCCATCTGCAATTGGATCTTATACATGGTTATCGCAGCAGAGACCTTGGCATCCTGGGTAATGTCATGCTTCTCATAATCAAAATTGATCAGCATCCTGGCAGCTTTATCCTTGGTGGCCCGGAGCTCCTTCTCAAGATCAGCAATCTTGAGATCCTTGAGCACACCCATCTGTTGGAGGTCGGTAATTTGGCGGTCTTGATCCTCAACATGGCCAATATATGTTTCTATTTCAGCAAGTTTCTGCAAAAAGTGAAAAAGGGTAAGTACAGGACCAGGTGATCCTCAAACAAGCAAGATATACAAGCAGGATATACAAGCAGGAGCAGTGATCCTTACTTCGTTAACGTAATCAAGAAACTGTTGGCGGAGCAGGGGAAATCCTTGAAGATCCTCAGAAGCCTTCCTCTTCTTTCCTTTACCCCTAATAGGTGCTTTAGGGGCTGAAGCAGATGGACTAGCAGCAGGGGTCTTCTTCCTTGCAGATTTGACATTAGCAAGATCATCAATGCCAAACTTGGAGGCAGATTTAGCAGATTTTCCAACACCTACACAACCAAAATCAGATAAGTATTCTAACTAATTTAAAAATCCTACATGAAACTACTTTTTAATCAGGATACTCACTTGACATCGTGACAGAGGCAGAGGATACTTCTTGGAATCTTGAGTAGCAACCTGGAAAGTTCTTGTCTCCGGATCAAGCTTCTTGAAGGCTAAAAGTCTCTCCTTTGCAGCAGGTGTCAACTTCAGACGAGAGATGGAAATAGCTGCACAATAAACAAAATATTAGCAATCCTCATCCTAAGGAACAAATCTTATGGTGATCCTTTCAGGATCCTCTATCCTACCATGAGTAGCCACTCTTTGGGCAGATCCTTCCCGTCAGGGATGGTATCCCTCCTAACAAAGAAGAACCGTCGCTTCCAATCGTGTCGTTCTTGGTGACCTTAAAGACAGGATGATCCTCTCCAGCTTTTCGCTTAAATAGATAACGATGGGTCCGAAAGTATCTCAGCCAGCTCCGCCATACCAAGGTCAATCCCTTCTTGTTCAATGATCCTCTCAAGGGTATACAACACCCTCCAGATCATGGCTTAGCCTGGATATAGCAGATGCCGGTGAGAGAGAAGAAGGATTGAGTGAACTGTGGGAAAGGATATGAATATCCTATCAAGAACGGAGTAACAGGAAAGGCCACCCAAGTATCAGAGATAAAGTCACTCAAAGCAGTGGGAGTGAAGGACTTGAAGATGGTGTTCGCCGGAAAACAGTGACGGATTCTATCAACCTGAGGATCATTGAAACAGCACCCTCTCGGTAGGAGAGTCTTGATGATCCCTTGACCCTTTCAAGGGACTATTCTTCTCAGGATCCTTATGAGGGGAATTCCAGAGCAACATATTTGCAGAAGAATGGAAAGAGACAGAGTAAGAGAAGGAAGAAAAGAGGAGAATACCTGATCAATCTTCGGACGAGATTATAAGGGGAGTTTCTCTTGAATTTAAATGCAAATTGATCCTATCTCTATCTCCTATTTATAATGATGATCTGCAGGGCTGTCACTTCTGTGACGTAAGAATTGCAACGGCTAGTTCGACTTTAACGACTAGTTATCCGGTTAACACGTTGCAGATAAGATCAAGCAAAATATAACTCGTTTATTTACAATATCACTCCTTATATTTTGGGGGCAATTGTTAGGGCTGGATTTTTATAACACATGATCCTTACATGTGATCCTAACCAGTGATCCTTGTTTCTTTGGTAGATAGTGATCCTCAGCAGAGTTCCAGGATCAAGATCACGGACCATCATAGGGATCCTCATGCTAACAGTTGTTTTCATTGAATTTAATGTTATCTTGCAGGAATGTCTAGCAGGATCCGCTCTTAGCATCGCAAACAAGGGACACGTCTTTACAACTTTGGCATATGCTTAATCAGAGATGAACGTTGTAGAGGATATGGAAACTTGGGATGATTTAAGGGCGATAATTTTGGCTAGATTTACTTTTATTTCTAAAGGGGTAATGAGCTGATTGTTAGTCTATTTACCTAACATAGGTCACTCACACTTGTATATATAACACTCTTCCCCATTCGGAAGACAGACAACACATTTCTCACATGCTTAGACACTCGATACTATAGTGATCCTTGTACTCAGCTCATTATCATCCGAAGTTGTAATCATTTTTTGTTATATTGAAGTTTGGTGATCGGTAGTTGCCATCACCCGAGGTTTTTTATGCCGGAGATCATTCATTGATCAAGGGCTTTTTCCTCGTATAAATCTTTGTGTCACTTGCATATTTCTCACTAAAGTGATCCTTTGCTTTTTCAACAAACCAAGCATCATTCCCCGTTTACTTAGAGTTTGGTTGCATTATCCTTGTGTGATTTTTGACCAAAACAACTTCCTTTTCTCTGACTTGGGCAAAA